>NC_057801.1:335235072-335566849 GCF_018294505.1 Triticum aestivum
CCTCTATGCTAAACTCAACCCAGTCTATTCACAAATTCCTCATATGCATTCTAGTTGAAACTCGTTCAAATTCTTCACTGTGTCCTGACAGCTGAAGAAATTGCAAACGGAACTTTAAAACTTATCTTATCTGAATTTTTGGCTTTGCCGCTCAAACCGTTCCGCATCCCATGATATATTTATCTATTCACCCACAATCTTACACGATCGCCACCTCACAGTACGTGGGTGATACATGTCATGCGAATAAGAAGGGTCAGGGGCACGTTCGTCCTAAATCTTCGGGCGAACAGTTTTTCACTGCGACTAAATACCCCCTCACCCCTTCCTCACTTCCTTTACTCCGCTCAACCTCTCTCTCCCGCTCGAGCTTCTCAAACCCTAGCACCACCGCTAGTCCATTGTCGCCGGTGAGGAAGAGCTTCACTGCCTCGACCTCGTCGCCGTCGTACTCGCGCCAGCCGCGGAAATCTTCCCTCCGCCGCCGCCGTAGCCGTCTTCCTCTGCCAAGTTAGGGCGTGGAAGATCTGAACTGACGAACTTCACATCTGTTCTTCCTAGTTCGTCGTGTTCTTCACTTCAGGTAATTAAAAGTTACTTTTAACTTCTCGCTTTGATTCTCAAGTTTTTCTGAAAATCTTCAAAGGTGCTTATTCTTCAATTCTTCACACACATGAACACCTCACACATCATCTGTTCTTGATTCATTTCTGTAAGCTATGATTTTCTTCAAGATTCCTCAATTGTGTGGATTTTCAATCTATACAACTCTGGAACCTAAGAAAAACAATGCTTAGTGAAATTGCTCAAGACGCTTCTGGTCAAATTCCTCAAACTTGCTCTTTTTGAAAACCCCTCTGAGAACGCATATGACCTCTCCAAATTCCTCACAACTACACTCTGTTCATAGGTACAAATGTCTGCTGCTGAATCACTAGGTTCTCATCAACTTCACTCATTTGTAGCGTTCCTCGAAGAAAAGTTGCATACTTCTTCAGAGAATTCGATTGTTCAAATTCCTCAACTGAAGAAAATGGCAGATGGTAAGAAGCCACAGAAGGGAGGAAAGAAGCCTGAGGTCATGACTGCGTTTGAGATCCCTGAGGACATTTACGCAGGCTATTGCACACCTGATGAAGCCAAGTTTGGCAGGGAGAACAAAAATCAGCGCAAGGTGCACATAGAGAGGATTGAAAGGAGATGGGCACGGGAATGGAGGGAGTACATGTATGTAACTCCCAAGTACATGAAGAAATTCGCACTCAACCCTCCATGCCCAAGACCTCCATTGGCACCAGGCCAGTTGGCAGATCTCACCAGCCTCAAGCGCGGTGAGGATTATCCTGATGAATGGGCGAAGCGCCAAGCCAAACTGGTCAAGCAAGCAAAGGAAGCAGTGAGAAAATTCAACACTGACTCTGTTGCTGCTGCTGCCTCAGCTGAGGCCTCTGCCAGTCAGCCCAAGAAGGCTATGCCCAAGAAGCCTGCACACAAGTCCAGTGCTTCACCTTCAATGCCCTCATGGCCAAGCTCCTCTGCTATGCCATCAAGGCTAGATTCCTCAAGGACCTCACAGCAAACTCCTCAGCCTGCTCCGTCAAAGTCCTCAGCTCCTCCGACAAAGTCTTCAGCTGCTGCCACAGAATTCTCGGCACTTGTGCATCTCGCCACGTGCCTAAGGACTCAAGGCTTCTCAATTGCCCCAGGAGCATCTGCAAGCTCCTCTGCTGCTCAAAATTCCTCAGTTGGTCCCTCTCTGCTGAAGAAAAAGGCCACTGCTGGACGAGGCACTCGCCCAAGTCCTCACAAGAAGCAGGTAGCCTTCCATGTACCTTCTGATGATGATGAGGCTGATGATGAACAACTTGCCGAAATCATCAGAAACAGGCAAGCCAGGGCCACTAGAGCCAAAGGCAGCAATGTTCCACTGATGTTGGATCCCAACCTGATCCTTGATTTCATTGACTTATGGCACAAGGACCCCAACATGCCTTTGCCGGTGTTCAACCTCACTCCTGGTCAAAGCCATGTCCTCACTGCCTTCATTGAAGAAGAGAAATGGAAATTTGATCAAGGCAGAAGTCTGAAGAAAGCGCAGTACAAGAAACATCGCTACCTCAAGGACAATGTCCTCACTTTCACCCCAGATCAACTCATTGCTCTGCAAGCTGAAATCAAGCAATTGAGTGATGAATTTGATCGCTATTATGATGACTGGAAGGGCGCCAAGGTGCATTTCGTGAATCTGATGAAGAAATTCACTTCAAGTGCTGCTCCACCTGTGCACGTTGAAGTCACTCAGGCTGAGGCATCTACTCAGCCTACTGAAGAAAATGCCAGCACCGCTGATGACAATCAGGCTGCTGAAGAAAATGAGAGTGCCAGGGCTGATGACTTCATTCCAGCCGCTAAAGATATTGCCAGGGCATCCACTAGTGGTGCGCCTGAGGAAAGTGAATAAGTCAGGGCAACTGCATCAGTTGCACCTGAGGAAAATGAACCAATGTCCTCTACACCTCCTGCGCCTACACCAACTCCAATCCTTCCATCTGCATCAGATGCGAAGAAGACCAAGGCTGCAGAACGTGCAACTGTGAAGAAAAGGAAGGCATTAGCTTCATCAAATTCTTCAGCTTCGAAGAAGATGAAGACTCTGATCAGTTCAATTGACAATCCAATTGATGTTGTTCCAGTTTCATCACTGCCATCAAAGGACCTTGTTCCTTTTGGTGAAGGCTATGTGATTCCTGATGAATCCGATGAAGAAACTCCACTGCTTCTTTAGAGCAGTTGGATGAAGAAATTGAAGTGGATGAGATCCCTTCAACCCTAATCATTTCCTCACCTTTGCCTCAGTTTACTGCTGAAGAGGCAGGTGTTGAAGAAATTGAAGAGGAGGATGTGGAAATTGGCTGTACCACTCCGGTCCTCAATGATGAATTTTGGGACAGTCAACATCCCAACTCCCCAATGTTCACTCCACTCCAAGCTATTCCTCAGTCCCCTGCTACCACTGAAGTACAAATGGGATCTGAAGAACCTCATGCAACCCCAAGTGTTCATGAAGAAATTCCAGCCATTAGTGCTGAAGAAATTGTCAATGACGAATTGGCAACCCAGGCTGAAGCTGGTGAAGAGCCTAAAATTCCTCAGCCCGAGGAACCTGAGATTGCGATTCCTGAGGTGGTGCTGCAATTGACTGACACTCCTCAGCTCAAGCCAAAGGATCCCTTCTCTAAGAAGCGAAAATTCAGGGCTGATGATTTCTTCGGCGAGCACATGTTCTTCACTGACTTCAATCCCTATGACAATGCTCATCTTAGAAGGAAGCGCTTCTGGACTGCCAGCCAGGCCAACTTCTATTCCTTAGTGCTCTTCAACAAGGACAAAGTCTTCGATCATTTGCATATTCCTCATGTGGACATGGAATCCACGCCGTGCTTCTCTCAAGTCCTCAGCATGATTCATGATGCTGGCTTGCTAAATTTCTGCTTTGACATTGTTGATTGGAACGAAGAGCTTATTCTTCAGTTCTACGCAACTTTGCATATCACAGGCGATGCTGCTGACGTCAACTCATGGGTGTTGGACTGGATGACTGAAAACACGCATTACAAGGCACCAGCCACTGAATTACTTCGTGCCCTGCCAATCAGTCCTCCACTTGACGGTGCTTGTTGTCTGTATGATGATCCTGAACTCACTGATCACTACATGCAAGTGCTCATGAAGCCACTGAAGCCAGGACAAGCTCCAAGGACCAAATTCCTCGTGAAGGAGTTACTCTATGTGCCGAGGACAATCTATCGCATTCTGACGAAGACCATGAGTCCCATCAAAGGCCATGACTCTTCCGATGAAGAAATTATCGGAATGATGAATAACATGCTTTTCAACATCATGCATGGCATCCCCATCAACTATCATGATTTCTTCATGAGGACTCTTGCGCATATTGCACTTTCTCCATTTGAGCTGAAGCCTTACGCGCCGTGGATCATTAGATTCCTCAGAACAAGGTCTTCACTCAACTACAAGGCTGATTTTCAGAATCACCTCAGCTACTTGCCCCCTATCGAAGTCCTCAAGCGACAAATTTCCTCATCTAATGAGAAGGGAAAGTCCCCAGCCGTGATCGATGAAGGCATTCCTCCATGGGATGGTCAGTTCCGCAAAGTTGCATCTTACTCCACCAATGATGACTCTGCCACTCATGATAATGCTGCAAATGCTACCAAGATAATTCCTCAAGCTACTGCTCCTCGTGTGCTGACTGATCGTGAACTGCTGATAAGTCTTCACCAGAAGGTGGATCGTAACCACAAATGGGTTAAGCATCAGTTTGGTTCTATTCTTCACAACATGACTTCCACACATAATGCAGTGAAGAAAAACCACTACTACCTCCATGAAGTGTTTGATCGCACCTAGGCTATTCTGTCACATCTATATGGTGAAGAAGATCTGAAGCAAATGGGCTTCAAGGAAGACTTTGACTGGTCTGCACCTCCACCAAAGAAATTCAAGAGGGTCAAGGTTCCCTCCATGGTGGCCAGCTCACATTCTTCATCACGCGCCACGGACGAGCATGAAGGCTTGGACGACACTGCAATAGGCCCCACATCGACTCAAGACCCTGACAACGCTGGCTCTCCTCCATCTTCATGATATTCTTCAGGGGCGTTACGCCTCAGTTTCAACCCTTTTGGTCATTCGATGACAAAGGGGGAGAAATTTGAGTTAGTCTTCAAGCCGGTCTATATTATATGGGCGTTTTTTGCTAAGTTACAACTCTCGTTCTTCTGATGACTTTGCTGGATCAAGTTGTAATCTTAAACTCTATGGTGACCTGATACTTTTGCTGTGTTCTTCTGCATGCTTATTCCTCATTCATGTTAATGCACGCATGCTGAATTACATCAGTCACCATATTTCATCATGCATTCAAAATTCTTCATATCAAATACGTGTACGAATTACAAGAAAGATCTCCATGATTATACTCTTAAAGTGTGCATCGCTTCAAAAGCAAATTCCTCACTATGCACATCTTCAGGGGGAGTTCTTCTATATCTTGCAATCAAATTCCTCACTATTAGTATTTACACTTCATATGTTTATCCCCGTTGAAAACTTAACCTATATTGTCATCAATCACCAAATAGGGGGAGATTGTAAGTGCATCTAGTGCCCCTTAGTGATTTTGGTGTATTGAAGACTTATAGGTTAAGGGACTGATGCATTTGTGAGTGTACACAGGTCTTTAAGTCTATGAGGAGTTTGATATTTACAGAGAAAGTCGACCCCTAAAAATGAAGTTCTTCGTCTGAAGACTTTGGATATCTGAAGACTTTCTGAAGACTTTGAAAGTGAAGAAATTGGTGTGACCATGAAGACTTGGTATTCATTCGAGGAATATGAAGCGTGAATACTTTTGTTTTTGTAGTTTCATTTTCTATTTCTTGAGTCATAGGAAACACCGTACTGTTAAAGGGGGTCAAGGAATACTAAGGAAAAATTTCCATGTGATGCTCAACTCAAAATCCTACACCTACCAATCCCTTCGAGTGAAGCCGTTGGAAATCTCATACAGTTCAGTCATATTCTTCAGTGATAGAGACGAAGTTCTTCTGGTCTCTAAGGAATTTGTTCTAACTGAGGAGTTAGGAATTCACCAGTGTGAATTGCCTACACAGTGAGGAACATGATAGCCCTGAGGATTTTGATAGTCAAAATTCCGACCGTTTCTATGCTATGCGCCAGCGGTTCCAAAATATCTATCCACCTAACGGTCATATCAGACAAGGGCATTTATGTCTTATCATGTCGGGCTGCTCCCAATGCTATAAATAGCCACCCCTACAACCACTAGCTGGTTGGCTGCTCCGAGAAAAACTAACACTTGTCAATTGAGAGCATCCCATCCTCCGAGGACTTTGAGCGAAAATCATCAAGTGAGGAAAACCCAAACCCAACACCTACAAACCCAAAGTGATTGAGCATCACTGAAGAGATTGATCCTACGTGGATCCGACGCTTGTTTCCTTTGAAGACCGTGCTTCTTCCAGACGGTTAGGCGTCAAGGTCTAGAGCATCCAAGAGGAATTGTGGATCGCCGAGTGACCGAGTTTGTGAAGGTTCGGAAGTCACCTGAAGACTTACCATGAGTGATTGGGCGAGGTTTGTGTGACCTTAGCTCAAGGAGAATATGGTGAGGACTATGTGTCCGGGACTGGGTGTCCTCGAGTTTAAATACTCAGCCGCTCCAACCAGATGTACAACTGAGACAACAGTTGGAACTGGTCTACCAAATCATTGTGTTCACCAAGCCTCCTGGTTCAATTTCCTCAACTCTTTCATTTCCTCATGTCTGTTGTTGTGTGCTTGTTCATATCTGCTCGAAGACTTTGATTGAAGACTTTCTCAATTTCCTCAGTTCAATTTCTTCAGTCTATCCGTCTTCTTTCTTGTGTTATCCTGTGTTTACGCTTTCTGTACTCTGTGTTTGTCTTCATCTCGCTATGATGACTATGCTTGTATTCTGTTATGTTTACTTCTGAGTACTTATTCCGCTGCTAGTAGTTCTTCATTTAGGAATTTCCTCACCAGCAAATTCCTCAGTGAAGAATTCATAAAAATCGTCTATTCACCCCCTCTAGTCGATATAACGCACTTTCACATGAAAATATAACTTCTATGTGAATGTAAACAACCACAACTCTTTACGTTGTCTTCCTTGTCCAACATCGACTAATTGATATAAAATATTTGATGGGAGCTCACAATCAAAAAATATGTCAAAGATAGTATATTTATATGTGAGACCTCTCTTCCTTCACTACTTTTTCACGAACTGCACCAATGACCAATGCTATGCTTGTCAACTTTGAACAAATTTTATCAACTATACTTCTTTTATGTGAAGTCATTACTCCCCATGGGAGTAGCATATGATCTTCTTATTCTTTTATTTTCCATTGCTAAGATTGAAACAAGAAAGCAAAGCAAAACTCAAAATACTCTTTATTAATAACTTGCACACAATTACATAGATAGATAGATAGATCACTAAGCAAGCACTCGCAAATAGATCATAATAAAACTTTATTCTTCTAAATCACGAAATAACTAAGGATCAAAATAAGATAGATAATGATGATAAAGTGGTGGTGATACAATACCGAGGCACCTGCCGAAGCTTGGCATAAGCCAAGGGGAGTGCCCGTACCCGTGTGCTCAAGTCTCCGTCTTTGGTGATGGTGATGGGATGTTCTTGGCAATGATGTTCCTGAGGATGCAATTTTCCTCTTCAAGCTTATTGACTTAGTGCTTAAGATCCATAATTTCCTTCTAGAGCTTCCAGATAATAGTTAATGCACCATCCACCTAGGGGTCTTTCCTGGCTAAGGGAGATGAAGCAACACTCTTTTCCATGTTATGATAAGAAATAAATTTAGTGTTGGGAAGTTTAACCGTATCCAGCAAACTCGATCCCTCGT
The DNA here is from genome assembly GCF_018294505.1 of Triticum aestivum. Lineage (NCBI taxonomy): Eukaryota > Viridiplantae > Streptophyta > Magnoliopsida > Poales > Poaceae > Triticum > Triticum aestivum. The sequence continues at coordinate 335,242,572 of NC_057801.1, forward strand.
ATTCCACATGCATGTCCGTGGGGGTGATCGAGAGGTTTCCTCCTGCTCCATGGAATTGAACCTCTTTAAGTCAGCTTCATCATCTCATTGATCGACCATCCATAATGGTCTTCATCATCATAGACTCTTGGGTTTACAACAGCATGGGAAGCATGGCTCTCTCCAACCTAATCTTGGGATGACATACCTTCAAATCTGTCAGAAAACAACATGAAACAAAGGCAAAGGAGAACCTCGCGATACAGTGGTCAAAACATTAGGAAGTATATATAATGATTTTTTTTCGTGTAGGACAAGTAACATGGAAGAAAAACAAAATCGGGAAAGTCCACGAGGGGGCCACAAGCCTGGGAGGCACGCCCAGGGGGTAGGGCGCGTCCCTCGGGCTTGTCGCTCCCTCGTTCCCTTTTCGGACTATTTATTATTTTCCTATTTTTTTAAATATTCCAAAATGGACAGAAAGTACTTTCATGGAACTTCTGGAGTCGGTTTACTTACCGTACCACGTACCTGCCCCCTTTTCAGGGTTCTGGAGCGTTCCGAGAGGTTTTCGTTATGTGCTCTTCTGGTGTCATAGTTTGGACAATATTGGTTTCAACACTAGTGGGTGTACCTGAGATATAATGTTTAATCTTTTGCCCATTAACCACCTTCGGATTAGTGCCTTCAGCGTTGTTTATGTTGATAGCTTCAGAACGATAAACTTCTTCAACAATATACGGTCCTTTCCATTTAGAGAGAAGCTTTCCTGCAAAGAATCTTAAACGAAAGTTGTATAATAAAACTCGATCTCCTGTTTTAAATTGTCCTTTTTGGATTCTTCTATTGTTCCATCTTTTAACCTTTTCCTTAAATAACTTAGCAGTTTCATAAGGTTGTGTCCTCCATTCATCTAAAGAACTAAAATCAAATAACCTCTTTTCACTGACAATTTTGAAATCATAGTTAAGTTCTTTAATTGCCCAATATGCTTTATGTTCTAAATCAAGAGGTAAATGGCATGCTTTTCCATAAACCATTTTATAAGGGGACATACCCATAGGATTTTTATAAGCAGTTCTGTGTGCCCACAATGCATGATAAAGTTTCTTAGACTATTTCTTTCTAGATCTATTAACGGTCTTTTGCAAAATTAGCTTTATTTCTCTATTGCTCAATTCAACTTGACCACTAGACTAAGGATGATAAGGTGATGCAATTCTATGGTTGACATCATATTCAGCAAGGAGTTTATGGAAAGCACCATGAATAAAATGTGAACCACCACTCACTTATTAAATATCTAGGGACCCAAACCTCAGGAAAATAACTTCTTTAAGCATTTTAATAGATGTGTTATGATCAACACTACTAGTTGCAATAGCTTCTACCCACTTAGTAACATAATCAACAACAACTAGAATATGTGTGTACCCATTAGAGGAAGGAAAAGGTCCCATGTAATGAAATCCCTAGACATCAAATGGTTCAATAACAAGTGAATAATTCATAGGAATTTCCCGACGTCTACTAATATTACCAATTATTTGGCATTCATCACATGATAAGACAAACTTACGTGTATGCTTGAAGAGAGTAGGTCAATAAAACCAGATTGTAATATCTTATGTGCAGTTTTGTCTCCAGCATGGTGTCCTCCATATGCCTTGGAATGACACTTCCAAATGATTTGTTCTTGTTCATGCTCAGGTTCACAACGTCTAATAAGACCATCTAATCCTTCTTTATAAAGATGTGGGTCATCGCAAAAGTAATGCCTCAAATCAAAGAAGAACTTTTTCTTCTATTGGTATGTGAAACTAGGTGGTATATATTTAGCAACAATGTAATTAGCACAGTGTGCATACCAAGGAGTATTACGAGAAGCATTTATAATAGCTATTTGTTCATCAGGAAAACTATCATCAACAGGTAGTGGGTCATCAAGAACATTTTCCATTCTAGACAAATTATCAGCTATGGGGTTCTCAACTCCCTTTCTATCAATAATATGCAAGTCCAATTACTGCAGTAAAAGAACCCACCTAATTAACCTGGGTTAAGCATTTTTCTTGTTAAGATATTTAATAGAAACAGGATCGGTGTGAACAATCACTTTAGAATCAACAATATAAGATCTGAATTTATCACATGCAAACACAACTGCTATAAATTCTTTCTCAGTGGTAGCATAATTTCTTTGAGAACTATCTAGAGTTTTACTAACATAATGGATAACATTTAGTTTCTTATCAACTCTTTATCTAAGAATAACACCAACATCATAGTCACTAGCATCACACATGTAATTTCAAAAAGGCAAGTTCCAATTAGGTGGTGGAACAATGGGTGCAAAGGTTAAGGCTTTCTTAAGTATTTCAAAGGCTTCTACGCAATCATCATCAAAACAAATGGAACGTCTTTTTGCAAAAGATAAGTAAGAGACCTATAAATTTTATAGCAGTCTTTAATAAACCTTGTATAGAAACCAGCATGACCAAGGAAACTTCTTATATCTTTAATATCTTTAGTACATGGCATTTTCTTGATTGCATCAACTTTAGCTTTATCTACTTCAATACCTCATTCAAAAAATTTATGCCCCAAGACAATACCTTCATTAACCATAAAGTGGCACATCTCCCAATTCAAGACAAGGTTAGTTTCTTCACATCTCTGCAAAACTCGATCAAGTTTTCTTAAGCAATCATTAGAAGAAGTCTCGTAAACGGGAAAATCATCCATGGAAACCTTAACAATCTTTTCACAAGTCAGAGAATATAGCAATCATACATCTTTGAAAGGTAGTAGGTGCATTGCATAAACCAAAAGGCATACGTCTATAAGCATATGTTCCAAAAGGGCAAGTTAAAGTAGTTTTCTCTTCTTCTACTTTTGACACAGGTATTTGGGAGAAACCAGAATATCCATCAAGGAAACAAAAGTGTGTGTGCTTAGACAATCTTTCCAACATTTGATCAATAAAAGGGAAGGGGTAATGATCTTCTCTAGTAGCTATGTTTAATTTCCTAAAATCAATTACCATCCTATAACTAGTAACAATTCTTTGTGGGATAAGTTCATTTTTATCATTAGGAACAACGTTAATGCCTCCTTTCTTAGGGACACAATGAACATGACTTACCCATCTACTATCAGTTATGCGATAAATTATACCTGCTTCCAAAAGCTTCAATATTTCAGTTCTTACCACATCCTTCATCTTAGGATTCAATCTTCACTGGTGATCAACAACTGGCTTAGCATCAGGCTCCATATTAATCTTATGCTGACATAGAGTGGGACTAATGCCCTTAAGATCATCATGAGTATATCCAGTAGCGGAACGGTGCTTCTTCACAATTTTCAGTAATCTTTTGTTCATGCTCTGAAAGGTTAGCACTAATAATAACAGGATATATCTTCTTTTCATCAAGATAAGCATATTTCAATGTATCAGGCAATTGTTTTAACTCAAATACAGAATCATCTTTAGCTAGAGGAGGACCTCCAAGAGTTTCAACATGCAAATTGTGTCTAAGAATAGGTGGTTGATCAAAGAAAATTTTATCTATTTTATTTCTTTCGTTCATATGCATATCATTTTCGTGGTCTAGCATATATGGTTCTAGTGAATCAGTAGGAGGTACGACAATAGAAGCAAGACTAATAATGTCATCCTTACTAGGCAATTCTTTATCATGAGGTTGTCAATGGAATTTAGAGAAATTAAACTCATGAGATACATCACCAAAGTTAAATACTAACAGTTTCTTTATTGTAATCAATCTTAGCATTAACTGTATTCAATAAAGGTCTACCAAATATAGTGGGGCAAAAATCATCTTGTGGAGAACGTAGAACTAGAAAATTTGTAGGGTATTTGATATTTCCACGCAAGACTTCAACATTTCTAACAATCCCAAGCGGTGAAATAGTATCTCTATTTGCAAGTTTAATTGAAACATCAATGTCTTCTATCTCAACAGGTGCAGTATCATTCATGATATCTGGATATAAGGTAAACAGAATAACACTCACACTAGCACCCAAGTCACATAAACCATGATAACAATGGTCTCCTTTATTTTCACTAAGAGAACAAGCATTCCAACAACAGGCTTAGTATCAGGCTTAGCAATTCTAGTTGCATCATTACATAAGTAAATAACATGCCCATAAATATTATAAACCAATAGATCCTTAACCATAACAACATTAGGTTCAACTTAAATCTTTTAAAAGGGTCTAGGTGCTCTAATATTACTTTTGTTAACTGCCGGGGATATAAGCCCACGGTGTGACCTGCTCAAGAGGGGCCGGGTTTCACTGTTGGCGACTCATAAGTGAAAGCCTAAGAAGGCCCAAGATTTAAGAGCCTGGAGGCGGCTTACAAGATGGGCCTATTGAAGGTCCAAGACCCGAAGATGGCATCATAACCCAGAGGTATGAGCCTCCCAATGGCGACTTGCCTGGCAAGGCAAGGCGACTTAGAACCTGGGTCGGTCACATTGAGAGATATGACTTGGACTCTTGGAAGCCTAGGGCCTCGACCTGTGTATATAAAGGCGAGACCCTGTGGCGAGTAAACTTAAGTTACAATCAATGGAGAGCTAGGTTAAGCGATTCCGCTCCCTTGTAATCGATACTCAATCAATATAACACAAAGCAGGAAGTAGGATTTTACCTCATCGGTGAGGGGCCGAACCTGGGTAAACTCGTGTCTCTCATCCCTCTCAACCCCTTTAAGCTAACCTACGCTGCGATGGCTCCACACCTAAGTCCTTTCACAAGGGCATCTGTCATGACAAAACCACGAAAGTTGGCAACCATCATGGGGCCAGTGCATGGTGGTTTCGAGTTCTTAAAGGGCTCTTTCCTAGGGATTGAGGGGTACGCCATTGGCAGGATGACCAAGAGTTGTCGCGGCAAGCTCTACATCGACGATGCTGGCTGGGGCCCCGAGGCCGACTCAATCGAGTACGGATACCAGGTCTCCTTCGGCAGAATTCGCATCTTCATCAGCAAGATCGGCGAATCTGAGCCTGAGCCGGACACCTCCATCGACCTCTTCAAGTCGGCTCGGTGCACGCAACCAGCCGGGATTCAACCCGGCCGGAAGTGTGCCTTTGTCGGTTTTACACAAGGCTTGGAGCTCACGAAAAACTCTGCATCTGGTCGAGAGACTCTCGTTTACTCAGATGATGAGTCCTCAACTAGAGAGACAGAGTCAATCTATCAGCTTCAAGACAGTGGACTTGGGTGCTATTTCGATGGAAGTAGTATTCCGGACCACTATGAGCTGTTGTGCAGGGCTGCTATCCTTATGGCTAGCACACAACTGGCTCTAAATTCATCAACGACTGCGGCCATGACGTCTGGGTTGACTGCTGTTGCGGCGTCTGGGGCTGGTGGCTCAGAAGTACCGCTGGCTCAAATCTTGTCAGATCTCTTGGGCACTTTGACAACATTGTGAGAGACTGAAGTGACTGCGGCAAATTAAGCAGAGCGCAATGCGGAGATTGTAAAGATTCAGGTGGAGATCACTAAGGCCCAGGAGGATGTCAATGCAGAGAATACCAGGATGGCAACAGAATGGGCTCAGATCGCAGCTGAGTCGGAGCGTGTAAGGGAAGAAGCTTGGTGATTAAGCTTGGATCAAGACGCCTCCAACGCGGTTCTTCGTAGAAGGCACCAGAATCGCTTGCCTTTGTAGTATGAACCCATGAATCTGTTCAACACACCGGGGGCAGGGACAAGCACTCCTGATGCAAGGGTGAATCCTCAGTTGAACCTAGAAGTGCCTGGAAGCCGGGCGATGACTCAGCCTCGTCTGCCTGAGACAACATGGATGGAGGGGCGGGTACCTAACCTGCCCCCCAATCAGACACCGCCTCAATGCTTCTTAACACAGCCGCCTGAGCATTTTTCTAACGCGGTGGATAACATGTTAGTGGTGGCAACACAGCTAGCGGCTATTCTGATAGAGGGCGAGTCACCGGTGAAGGAAATATGCCCTAGAGGCAATAATAAGTTGTTATTTATATTTCCTTATATCATGATAAATGTTTATTATTCATGGTAGAATTGTATTAACCGGAAACTTAGTACATGTGTGAATACATAGACAAAACAAAGTGTCCCTAGTATGCCTTTACTTGACTAGCTCGTTAATCAAAGATGGTTATGTTTCCTGACCATAGACATGTGTTGTCATTTGATGAACGGGATCACATCATTAGAAAATGATGTGATGGACAAGACCCATCTGTTAGCTTAGCATACTGATCGTTAAGTTTTATTGCTATTGCTTTCTTCATGACTTATACATGTTCCTCTGACTATGAGATTATGCAACTCGCAAATACCGGAGCAACACCTTGTGTGCTATCAAACGTCACAACGTAGCTGGGTGATTATAAAGATGCTCTACATGTGTCTTTGAAGGTGTTTGTTGGGTTGGCATAGATCGAGATTAGGATTTGTCACTCCGTGTATCGGAGAGGTATCTCTGGGCCCTCTCGGTAGTGCACATCACTATAAGCCTTGCAAGAAATGTGACTAATTAGTTACGAGATGATGCATTACGGAATGAGTAAAGAGACTTGCTAGTAACGAGATTGAACTAGGTATGAAGATACCGACGATCGAATCTCGGGCAAGTAACATACCAATGACAAAGGGAACAACGTATGTTGTTGTGCGGTTTGACCGATAAAGATCTTCGTAGAATATGTAGGAACCAATATGAGCATCCAGGTTCCGCTATTGGTTATTAATCAGAGATGTGTCTCGATCATGTCTACATAGTTCTCGAACCTGTAGGGTTTGCACGCTTAACGTTTGATGACGATTTGTATTATGAGTTATGTGTTTTGGTGACCGAAGTTTGTTCGGAGTCCCGGATGAGATCACGGACATGACAAGGAGTCTCGAAGTGGTCGAGAGGTAAAGATTGATATATTGTAAGGCTACATTTGGACACCGGAATGGTTTCAGGAAGTTTCAGATAAGTTTTGGAGTATCAGGAGGTTACCGGAACCCCCCGGGAGAGTAATGGGCCAACATGGGCCTTAGTGGAGGAGAGAGGGCCGGCCATAGGAGGTGGCGCCCCCCCTTGCCAATCCGAATTTGACAAGGGGTAAGGGCGGCGCCCCCCCTTGACAATCCGAATTGGACAAGGGGTGGGTCGGTGCCCCCCCTGTCCTTCTCCTACCCCTATCCTTTCCTCCTTTGCTACTCCGGAAAAAGGAAGAAGTGGAGGGGGGAGGCGAATCCTACTAGGAGTGGAGTCCTAGTAGGACTCCCCCCTCCCTGGCGCGCCCCCTGGTGGCCGGCCTCCTCCCCCATCCTTTATATACGGGGGCAGGGGGCACCCTAAAGGAACGACATTATCTTAGTCGTGTGCGGTGCCCCCCCTCCACCGTTTACTCAGTATAATCATAGTGCTTAGGCGAAGCCCTGCACGGATTACATCACCAACACCGTCATCACGCTATCGTGCTGAAGAATCTCTCCCTCGACCCTCTCCTGGATCAATAGTTCGAGGGACATCATTGAGCTGAACGTGTGCTGAACTCGGAGGTGTCGTACGTTCGGTACTTGATCGGTTGGATTGTGAAGACGTTCCACTACATCAACCGAGTCAACCTAACGCTTCCGCTTTTGGTCTACGAATGTATTTGGACACACTCTCCCCCTCTCGTTGCTATGCATCTCCTAGATAGATCTTGCGTGATCATAGGAATTTTTTTGAAATTGCATGCTACGTTCCCCAACAGTGGCATCCGAGCCAGGTCTATGCGTAGATGATATGCACGAGTAGAACACAAAGAGTTGTGGGCGATAATAGTCATACTTCTTACCACCAACGTCTTACTTTGATTCAGCGGTATTGTTGGATCAGGCGGCCCGGACTAACATTACATGACCACGTTCATGAGAATGGTTCTACCAACATGCTTTGCACACAGGTGGCTGGCGGGTGTCTGTTTCTCCAACTTTAGTTGAATCGAGTTTGACTACCACCGGTCCTTGTTGAAGGTTAAAATAGCACACTTGACGAAAACTCGTTGTGGTTTTGATGCGTAGGTAAGAACGGTTCTTGCTAGAAGCCCATAGCAGCCACGTAAAACGTGCAACTACAAAGTAGAGGACGTCTAACTCGTTTTTGCAGGGCATGTTGTGATGTCATATGGTCAAGACATGATGTGATATAAATTGTTGTATGAGATGATCATGTTTTGTAACAAAGTTGTGGGCAATTGGCAGGAGCCATATGATTGTCACTTTATTGCATGAAATGCAATCGCCATGTACATGCTTTACTTTATCACTAAGCGGTAGCGATAGTCATAAAAGAAATAGTTGGCGAGATGACGACGATGCTACGATGGAGATCAAGGTGTCAAGCCGATGACAATGGAGATCATGATGGTGCTTTGGAGATGGAGATCAAAGGCACAAGATGATGATGGACATATCATGTCACATATTTTGATTGCATGTGATGTTTATCTTTTATGAATCTTATTTTGCTTAGTACGGCGGTAGCATTATAAGATGATCCCTCACTAAATTTCAAGGTATAAGTGTTCTCCCTGAGTATGCACTGTTGCTACAGTTCGTCGTGCCGAGACACCACGTGTTGATCGGGTGTGATAAGCTCTATGTTCACATACAATGGGTGCAAGCCAGTTTAGCACGTGCAAAATACTCGAGTTAAACTTGACGAGCCTAGCATATGCAGATATGGCCTCGGAACACTGACACGGAAAGGGAACGTGAATCATATAGTAGATATGATCAACATAGAGATGTTCACCATTGAAAACTACTCCATCTCACATGATGATCGTTCATGGTTTAGTTGATATGGATCACGTGATCATTTAGATGACTAGAGGGATGTCTATCTAAGTGGGAATTCTTTAGTAATATGATTAATTGAACTTTAATTTATCATGAACTTAGTCTTGATAGTTTTTTTCATATCTATGTTGTTGTAGATCAATGGCCGTGCTACCGTTCCCTTGAATTTTAATGCGTTTCTAGAGAAGGCTAAGTTGAAAGATGATGGTAGCAACTACACGGACTAGGTCCGTAACTTGAGGATTATCCTCATTGCCGCACAGAAGAATTACGTCATTGAACCACCGCTAGGTGCAAGGCCTGCTGCAGGAGCAGATGCTGATGTTATGAATGTTGGCCAAGCTCAATCTGATGACTACTTGATAGTTCAGTGTGCCATGCTTTACGGCTTCGAATCGGGACTTCAAAGACGTTTTGAACATCATGGAGCATATGAGATGTTCCAAGAGTTGATGTTAATATTTCAAGGAAATGCCTGAGTTGAGAGATATGAAGTCTCCAACAAGTTCTATGGTTGCAAGATGGAGGAGAATAGTTCTATCAGTGAACACATACTCAGAATGTCTGGGTACCATAACCACTTGACTCAGCTGGGAGTTAATCTTCCTAATGATAGTGTCATTGATAGAGTTCTTCAATCACTGCCACCAAGCTATAAGTCTTGGTGATGAACTATAATATGTAAGGGATGGAAAATCTATTCCTGAGATCTTCGCAATGCTAAAGGTTGCGGAGGTAGAAATCAAGAAGGAGCATCAAGTGTTGATGGTTAACAAGACCACTAGTTTCAAGAAAAAGGGCAAAGGGAAGAAGGGCAACTTCAAGAAGAATAGCAAGCAAGTTGCTACTCCCGGGAAGAAACCCAAGTCTGGACCTAAGCCTGAAACTGAGTGCTTCTACTGCAAAGGGACTGGTCACTGGAAGCGGAACTGCCACAAGTATTTGGCGGATAAGAAGGATGGCAAAGTGAAAGGTATATTTGATATACATGTTATTGATGTTTACCTTACTAATGCTCGTAGTAGTGCCTGGGTATTTGATACTAGTTCTATTGCTCATATTTGCAACTCAAAACAGGGTCGACGGATTAAATGAAGATTGGCTAAGGACGAGGTGACGATGCACGCCAGAAATGGTTCCAAGGTCGATGTGATCGCCGTCGGCACGCTACCTCTACATATATCTTCAGGATTAGTTTTAGACCTGAATAATTGTTATTTGGTCCAGCGTTGAGCATGAACATCATATCTGGATCTTGTTTGATGCGAGACGGTTATTCATTTAAATCAGAGAATAATGGTTGTTCTATTTATATGAGTCATATCTTTTATGGTCATGCACCCTTGATGACTAGTCTATTTTTGTTGAATCTCAATCGTAGTGATACACATGTTCATAATATTGAAGCCAAAAGATGCAAACTTAGTAATGATAGTGCAACCTATTTGTGGCACTGCCGTTTAGGTCATATTGGTGTAAAGCGCATGAAGAAACTCCATGCCGATGAGCTTTTGGAATCACTTGATTATGAATCACTTGATGCTTGCGAACCATGCCTCATGGGAAAGATGACTAAGACTCCGCTATCTGGAACAATGGAGCGAGCCACTGACTTATTGGAAATAATACGTATCGATGTATGCGTGTGACAGCCTGGATTTTGCCTTCTCTCTTTTTCCGGACTTGTTTTGCCCTTGCTTTCGATTTGAGTTTTTGGAATCAATTCAAATGGACTTATCACTTGGGCATGCCCTTGAATTTCACCCAAGTGACCCATCTACCTCTCTTGCAACTTCATTTCTCCCAAAAACCCTAAATGGCCCAATGGTTATTTTTCATAAAAGAAAAATATTCATTTTCCTTCTGAAAACTCATTTCAGAAACTAGTGCTCCAAAGTAACCCCTATTTTTATTGCTCCAAAAATCTTAAGATAATTCCTGAATTTTCTTTGAACCTTGGCCCACCTCCCTGAGCAAAAATATTGCCTGACTTTTTATAATATTTTTACTACAGAAAATCATTTCTATTCTGGCCCAAAAATAGACTTTGTACAGAAAGTGTATTTTTCCTTGATTTTTTGGAGCTGGTTTTTCTTAAGCCTCATTAGCCTCCTAAGTAACCCTTAACCCCATGAGATCAGCCCTAATGGCCTTCTAGAAGCCCTCCAAACTTGGTGACCAAGTTTCTCTCCAGAAACTTGCCAACAAGCTAGAGTCACATCTAGTCGGCCTGGCATTGAGTCTTCACCTTTCCTAGACTAAACACTACGTGGACTTTAGCCCAAACAAGGTTTGGCTGTGCGTGGGCGTCGTTTTGACCATGCTAGGGTGGTGACCGCGTGTGGACACGGGGACTGGCATGTGTTCGACGCTCTCTGCATTGCGCCAGTGCCTCTGTTCGGCGCGTGCTCGAGCCAGAGCTCGCCGACGACTACCGCGCTGCGCCACCACCTTTGTCTCTTCACCCTTGACCCTTCCCTGGCGCTCGCCGACACCGGAGACGCCGCAGTGAGCACGGGCGTGTCGCGGCCAAAAGCCACAGTATACCCGTGCCCTTGTCTTCTGCTCCCCCTCCTTCCCGTGCTCGTCCGCAAGCGTGGATAGCCTTCGCGTGATCGCTGAGCCTCTCACCCCATCGCTGACGCCTCTCATCGTCCCTCGCCGGCTTCCAGAGAGCTCTGGCGGTGACACATTGCCCCCTTCCCCCTCCGACTATAAATAGAGCCCTCCTCTCCGTCCCGAAGCCACACACACCGCACCACCCAACCTCCACGAACACGCAGCACAGCCGTAGCCCGGCAGGGCAGGCCTCTGGCCTCCGTGCCCGACCTGAGCTCGCCGGCGACCCCCGCAGTCTAGCCACCTCGTTCCCGAGCTCTTGGAACTCAACCAATCACTTAGGCGCATCTCTGGAGATCCACTGGTGACGCCTGGAAGCCGTAGAGCCCCTGGAACTGCCCCTCGTCGTCGCCTTCTTCTTCTCCGGCAAGTCTCGACCGCCGCCGCCGCTTGCGAGGTTGATTGCGAGCAGCTCCGGCCATCCCCGGACGTGCCATGGGTACAGGCAGGTGCGCCATAGCCTCCTCTTCAATCGTAAGTGATTGGCTTCAGTTGTGATCTGGGTATGATCACCGTTCGGTTACGAGGTAACCAGTCTGGTAAGCGAGTCTGAGGGACTCGGTGAACATGTTGATTTCATCGCATCAGTAGTAGTACTTGCATTGCATTAACCTGATTAATTGTCATGATATTGTTTGTCATTGTGCTTATGTTTGTTGTGAGCTTGCAAGTACATTCAATGTACTGACCTGGCGTGTCATGCCAGCTTTCAGGCGAGACGTATCGGATCGGAGAGCTTCCTGTGTTTAGATCGTGTCCACGTCGGTGTCCCTGTGCTATGGAGTTCCTCCTCGTCGTTATTTCCGCTGCCGCATAGTTTATGTGATCGAGGCCCCTTCATTTTCATTAAATAATGTACATACTATTAAGTTGCACCGTGTGTGCTTCTTGGCCTCTCATCTCGATGTAATATCATACTTATGTTTCTGCTAGCATCAATAAAGAGGTTGTCTCTGTACCATGTTATTGTGTGTTGCCAGAAGACTTGATCTGTAGGCTGGCAATGCAAGGTAAACCGGTTGCTCTGAGCCGGGGTGCCACAACGCTTGGTATCAGAGGCACGCTTATTGTAGGACACGCTAGACCGTTAGTGCGTTAGTGGAATGGTAGATAGTTTCGCCTGAGTGCCGGTAGTCATAGGAATTGATTGCTGCATTGCATGCATGTTTATCTGCTGTTATTACTAATCATCTGGTGATTGTGAGTGTAGATGGCTCCAGTTCCGATCTTGTACCATCCTGAGCCAGCTCCGTACACATCGCCGCACCTGCGCCAGAATGTGTGGTGACGACTCTTCCCAGAGGGTGCTGATCCAGTGTATCAGGTGTATCGAGAGCATCTAGCCGGTTCGTTGTATGAGTATTATGCTGAGATCACTCTACACCACAGTTCTCCTTCCGACGCTTACACTCGTTCCTCTAAGGGTGGTTTCGCTTCTACGCCATCTTAGGCAGTCCAGTTTGCTACTATCGAGGCTCTTGTAGACTTGCGCTACAACGAGGTTCGCATGCACACCCACCCAGGTTTTTACTACTATCCATCTCTGCACGAGAACGGGCGTATGCGTTTCCCTCTTATTGATCCAGCGTGTGATCGTCCTTCTAGCGATCTTTCTCGCTATATCACTGCGAGTTATCTTTTGATCTATGAGTTAGCCCGAGGGCTAACCTGAGCCCAGATAGCACTTGCCGCCGCTCGGAATAGGAACACTCCACCCACTGTCGGTTTCACTCCATACGTTCCACCCGCCTCTGTTACCCCGGTGACCACTTAGGGTACCACCAACCCTTTGGCAGTGACCCCCTGCAGTGCTCCTGCTGCGTGGGCTTCCCTTGTCGCTACTCCTGTAGCTCCTATGCTTAGATCCCATCCCACACCTGCCCCTAAGGGAGAGTCCTCAAGGCAGCGTCGTCATGTTTCTTTTAACCCGGAGGTCTCCACTATCAGTTCAGGGTCTGAGTCCAGCTTAGGAGAGGAGCCCACTGAGGGAGTCCTGGATTAGGGGGTCCACGGACAGCCGGACTATATACTTATGCCGGACTGTTGGACTATGAAGATACAAGATTGAAGACTTCGTCCCATGTCCGGGTGGGACTCTCCTTTGCGTGGAAGGCAAACTTGGCAATTCAGATATGTAGATTTCCTTCTCTGTAACCGACTCTGTGTAACCCTAGCCCCCTCCGGTGTCTATATAAACTAGAGGGTTTAGTTTGAAGGACAACAACAATCATAACCATAGGCTAGCTTCTAGGGTTAGCCTCTAAGATCTCGTGGTAGGTCAACTCTTGTAATACTCATATCATCAAGATCAATCAAGCAGGAAGTAGGGTATTACCTCCATAGAGAGGGCCTGAACCTGGGTAAACATTGTGTCCCCCGCCTCCTGTTACCATTAGCCTTGGACGCACAGTTCGGGACCCCCTACCCGAGATCCGCCGGTTTTGACACCGACATTGGTACTTTCATTGAGAGTTGCACTGTGTCGTCACCATAAGGCTTGATGGCTCCTTCAATCATCTACAATGATGCAGTCCAGGGCGAGGTTTTCCTCCCCGGACAGATCTTCATATTTGGCGGCTTCGTACTGCGGGCCAACTCGCTTGGCCATCTGGAGCAGATCGATAGCTACGCCCCTGGCCATCAGGTCAGGTTTGGAAGCCTGAATTACACTGCCGACATCCATGGAGACTTGATCTTCGACGGATTCGAGCCCATGACAGGTGCACCCTACAATCACGATGAGCATGACCTAGATCTGCCATTGGACGGTGTTCAGGAGATCACACCTGCAGCTGCCCCAGCTTTAAATCTGGAGCAGATCGTGCCATCCGAGGACGGGTGTATGAACCCCGACATTAAGGCCGCACACTCAGCGGCGATAGAGCTGAACACAGATCTCACTTCCAAGGAGGTCTATGTCTTCGGACCCTCGGACTCGTCTCCGTCCATAGGCTCCGAACCGCATGCATCCGTGCCCATCGGACCTGACTCGGCACCGATCATGGAGTTTAGATCCGCGAATATCTTTCAGTACTCGCCCTTGGGTGATGTGCTAAACTCATTAAAATCTCTCTCCTTGTCAGGAGACTCTTGGCCGAACTATGTCCGGCTTGAGTGGGAAGCGGATGATGAAGGAATTCGTTACCCACCCACCACCCACATAATAGCCACTGTCAACGACTTAACCGACATGCTTGACTTCGACTCCGAAGACATTGACGGTATGGACGACGATGCCGGAGAAGAATAGGAACCACCGCCCACGGGGCGCTGGATAGCCACCTCATCATATGATATATATATGGTGGACACACCCAAAGAAAATGATGACGAGGATCAAAAGGATGCAACAGAGGGCGACCCTCTTGAGAAGCAATCTAAGCGCCGACGTCAGCCACGCCGCTCTAAATCCTGCCATAGCAAAAACAGCGATTCTGGCACAAGAGACAATAGCACTCTAGATGATGCCGAAGATGAAAACAATCCCACCCAGCCAAGCTTCGAGCAAGCCGGACGGGAGGATCGGCAAGCTAGCCCTGATGAACAGGCAATGGATGGAGACTCGGAGGATGACAATTACATGCCCCTCCCCGAAGACGAGGTGAGCCTCGGCGACGAAGAATTTATCATGCCTAAGGACTCCGTCGAGCAGGAGCGGTTCAAGCGCCGGCTTATAGCCACTTCAAAGAGCCTGAAGAAAAAACAGCAACAGCTTCAAGCTGATCTAGATCTGCTAACTGATAGATGGACTGAAGTCCTAGCGGTTGAGGAATATGGACTCGAGCGCCCAACCAAAAGCTACCCGAGGCGCAGGATGTTACCTCAATTCAAGGACGAGGCACTAGAGCCTATACTACCAGTGCAGGATGTGACTGACCGACCACCTCATGGTCGAGACAAAGCAGCACATCAGCCCGAACACCAGCCCGCACCCCGTCGCCAAACAAACAAAAACACGAAGGCCCGGGGCTACATGCGTGACCTGCGAGACGAATTAAAAAACAAAGCAGGACAGTCAAGATCGATCTACCGATCGCGGGGGCGCGCCCCAATGCGTGATGATGACCGCCATGCCGGATATACTAAATACAAATCTGTCCGGGCTGAGTACAGCAGACCAGTCTCATCTAAACTGCGTCGCGATGTAGCCCGGCATGGAGGCGCCGTACACCCCCTATGCTTCACTGACGAAGTAATGGAGCATGAATTCCCAGAAGGGTTTAAGCCCGTTAACATTGAACCATATGATGGGACAACAGACCCCGCTGTATGGATCGAAGATTTCCTTCTCCACATTCACATGGCCCGCGGTGATGATCTACATGCCATCAAGTACCTCCCACTAAAACTCAAGGGACCAGCTCGGCATTGGTTGAATAGTCTGCCGGCAAACTCCATTGGCAGTTGAGAGAACCTGGAAGATGCATTCCTTGACAACTTCCAGGGCACTTATTTGCGACCACCGGACGCTGATGACTTAAGTCACGTAACCCAACAGCCCGGAGAGTCAGCCAGGAAATCCTGGACTCGGTTCCTAACTAAAAAGAACCAAATTGTCGACTCTCCGGATGCCAAAGCCCTAGCGGCCTTTAAGCATAACATCTGGGCCGAGTGGCTTGCCCGACACCTTGGCCAAGAAAAGCCTAAATCCATGGCAGCCCTTACGACACTCATGACCCGCTTTTGCACGGGCGAGGACAGCTGGTTTGCTCGTAGCAATAGCACATCAAGAAATCCTGCACTTCAGATGCCAGAGATAGCAATAGCAAGCCCCGACGCAGCAAACACAAGCGTCAAAACAATGGCGACAATGCCGAAGACACGACCATTAATGCCGGATTCAGCGGCTCTAATAATGGTCAAGGGAAGAAACAATTCAAAAGAAATAGCCGAGGCACGTCTAGTATGGATTGTATACTCGACCGTCCATGCCAAATTCACGACACCCCAGGAACACCAGCCAATCATACCAACAGAGAATGCTGGGTCTTCAAACTAGCCAGCAGGTCAGGTGCCGAAAACAAGGAGAAGGGGTCGCAAAGCGATGACGATGATGAGGAGCCCCGACCACCAAACATAGGAGGGCAAAGGAAGATTCCCCCGCAAATCAAACGGTGAACATGATAAACGCCACCCATATTCCCGAGCAGGAGTGGAGGCGCGCGCTAGGGGATGTCTACGCGGTGGAGCCAGTCGCCCCAACGTTCAACCCATAGTTGTCCGGATCGATCACGTTTGACAGCTAGGATCGTCCGACCAATATCCGTCAGGGCGGCCCAGCTGCACTAATCCTTGACCCAATAATTGACGGGTTCCACCTCACACGAGTCCTTATGGACGGAGGCAGCAGTTTGAACCTGCTGTATCAGAATACAACGCGTAAGATGGGTATCGATCCTTCAATGATCAAACCCACTAAAACCACCTTTCAAGGTGTTATACTAGGTGTGGAGGCCCGCTGTACAGGCTCCATCACTCTGGGGTAGTCTTCGGACCCCCGGATAATTACCGCAACAAAGAGTTAATCTTTGACATCGCCCCTTTTCGCAGCAGCTATCATGCATTGCTCGGATGAACCGCGTTTGCTCGATTCAACGTGGTGCCACATTATGCCTATCTTAAGCTCAAGATGCCCGGTCCACATGGAGTCATAACAGTTAATGGCAAAGCTGAACGCTCCCTCCGTGCCAAAGAGCACACCGCCGTCTTAGCATTAGAAGCACATAGTGGCATCTTTCAATCAAACCTTTAGTCGACAGCCAAGCTTACAGACACCGCTAAAGGAGTCTGAACTACTCCGCGGTAGGATAGCCCAGCTCGTCAAGAGCTCAATCAACCACTCCGGCTATAGGCGGAGGCAAAGCTAGGTTAAGGCCCCATAATGCGGCTCAACTGCTCCGTGGCACAGAAACATTTTTTCGCATTTTCTTTGCAGGTCCACTTTTGTGTAGGCCATCACCGGCCACACGGCGACCAGACCCATGAGGGGACAAACATACCAAGGAGGGAAACAGCTCGAACGCGTAAGGGAATCCTTAGATATTCCCCTTGATGATCATCCGATTATTACCCGGATCCGCACACAGCCTCCCTCCCCCGGTCTCAGCAGGTTCCGAAGTCATATTTCTTTTTTATCACATTACTTGTACTCGTACGCTTTGATGAATTATTCAATTACAACATGTGGCTTTATATGACGCTTACTTGCTTTTCCTTTTTATTGATACTCTTTGTCAAATGGCATCCGTACATTACGATATGCCTTAATATGCCAGGGGCTTCGTTGTACCCGTAATATGGCAATAAAGTCCGAATACCTTCACGGTCGTTCGGCACCCCGAACTTGTAGCATTATATGCATCGGCTCCGAATCATGTCTTGGGTAAATAGTTGGGTTGCCCGGCTCCTATGCTTGCTACCCTACGTTCCGCTATATCAGCTAGGGTAGTAAAGGGAGAACTACTGCGATTGCATCCCGGTTCTTCCAGACGAGCGCCTCGGTGGAGAAAGCCAGAAACTGACTGTCATGATACGGCGAGAGCTGGTCAGCTGTTCGAGAGGTTACAAAATCTTTAAGGATTTCTTCCGCATTATGCGATAACTAATGCAGCGTGCGATGGATCGGCTTTTCTTCCGATCAGGTGCTTATAGAGCCCCTAGTGCAGTCTTCCGAACACCAGGGCTGCGCCTACCTTTCTTTTGTCAAACTCCTATGGCTAAGTGAGGGTGATAAAGCCTTATTGTCCGATTGCCTGGTTCGTTGCACTGAACACCTCCTTCAAGGACCCAAAACTGGGTAAAGAGTGCTCAGGTTTATCCCAAACACCCCCGTACTTCCTACATGGGGGCAGAAGCTGACGACTGGCCAACTCTCAGGATTAATATATAAAACAGCCGCACAGGAGGTAAAACTTGCTAATAATAGGCACTATATAATAGAAATGACCTTGTTTAACATTACATAGGACAACATGAATGTATTCATGGAAATATAATGTCCTTGGAGCATTGCTCCGCTACAAGGCATGATCCTTTCAGGACACTGTCATAATATAACTCGGGCTTGCGGTGCTCCTTCCCCGCAGGCGGTCCCTCCGTCATCAGCTTTTCGGCATCCATCTTTGCCCAATGCACCTTCGCACGGGCGAAGGCCATTCGCGCACCTTCCATGCAGACCGACCGCTTGATGACTTCTAGTCGAGGGCAGGCACTTACATGTCGCTTCACGAGCCCGAAGTAGCTGCTGGGAATCGACTCGGCGGGCCATAGCCGGATAATTAAATCCTTCATGGCTAGTTCGGCCGCCCTATGCAGTTCGATCAGCTGCTTCAGTTGATCGGCAAAGGGCACTGGATACTCTGGTGCCAGATACTGCGACCAGAAGAGCTTCTCCGCAGTGCCCCTTTCTTTGGCTCGGTAGAATTGTGCGACATCAGATACGCTGCGCAGCAGTACCACAAACCCCCCTGGATAAATCCGAATTCAAATTAGTAACATGATTTTCTCCCTTCAAATATCCGCTTTGCATATGAAAAGCCTTACCCGCCGTGATCTTCCTGGCCTCTTGGATTTCCTGCAGGGCGCCTTGGGCTTTTCCCCGGGCATCTTGTGCGGCTTGACGAGCCTTGGGGAGTTCGGATTCTTTCTCTGGTAAACTCTGCTCCAAGGTCTCGCATTTCTTCACGGATTCTTGGAGGTCTTGCTGAACTTGAATATCCCTGGCCTCGTTCTTTTCATGAAGAGCCTGCTCAGTGGCTGCCTTCTTCTCGGCCTCGGCCACCGCCTTCTTAAGAGCTTCGACTTTGGCCGTCGCTCCTAGAGCACATCATGAAAAAATTTCGTCATACTCAATTATTCATTCGCGCTGAATGCGAACAAGGTTTTTTCGCATACCTTGGTTATCCTCCAACTGCTTCTTCACTTGGCCGAGTTCTTCTTCGACCAGCTCCAGACTCTACTTCAGTCCGGAGACTTCCGCAGTAGGAGAGGCGGCAGACATTACATACGCCTGCTTATAAAAACAAAAGAGGGGGAGGTGTCACAAAGTAAGTCTCCTGCGAACATATATTCGATCCTCTGTCCAGTTTTTTCTTTCGAACACCGAACAGCGTATCAGGGGCTACTATCTATACTATAACACTCTTTGAAACCTCACAACATACCTCAAAACCCATTATAAGGCTGATGCAGGCTTCATTCAGCCCACTTTCAGCGGATTGAATCTTCTCAATCACCGCACCCATAAGGGCACGGTGTTCTTCAATGATGGAGGCGCTTTTCAGCGCTACTGATAAGGTATCCGGCACCTCTGGTTGGGCTAAGGCTGCCGATGGAACAGGCGCACCCCCTTCCATCAAGGGAGGTTGCCTGCCTAATTCCGAAGTCATGTTGGTCTTCGGAACAGTGTCCGACTGGGGGCCAAATTCAAGATAATCCCCGCCGTCCGTGTACATTGGAGCCTTTTCCCCTGTGTGTTCGGCCACCGAGGTTCAACCCTCTAGCGCCGTCTTGATGGTCTTTAGTCCTTGGCCTGGGTCCCTTTCGGATGTTACCCGAGTGTCATTCACGTGTTTGGGGGAGGTTGCCGTCGGGGGTGTCCCACTGTCCATAGCATCCGAGCCCACTGAATCCTCTGATGAGGATTGTTCGGTGCGGGACCTAGCCGGACTACAAAAAGGATGGTGCAATGTGTTAAACGATGTACGATAGTGCGTCTGGATACATAAATGTGTCTGGGCTTCATATACTCACGATTTCACCAGGGGCTGGACCCTGGGATCCCACTCCGGGCTGCTGTCGGCGGCAGTGGCGGATTCCTCCAGAAGGGGAGTATTACCCTTCTTGGGTGACTCAGCCTCTAGGTGTGTGGAGGTCGTCTGTTTCTTCCTCCTCCTTGCTGGGGGGGATCGTCTTTCCTCCTCTTCCTCGTCCTCTCTGGAGGAAGAGCGGGCATCAGAGTCTTAGGATATTGTGTCCGAAGTGCCTTGGTGACGAATGCCGCCCCTGGTCTCTTTGCCCTCTTTCTCTTTGCCCTCTTTCTTCTCCGCCCCGGGACCAGCATCTTCGTCCGAAGTGGGTCGGCTGGTTCTTCTCGCAGTGGGGTCCGGCAGTAGATCCGCCCCGCCTTCTTCGTCTAGCCATGGGAGAGTTGTGGAAAAACACATTGAGCATTTCCCTTGGATTATGCAGATAAAGCGTATGACTTGCCAACATACGAAGACTTATCTAACTCGCGGGTCGGGACAGTTGGTACCCGCGGTCCTCGGCTGAATCCGGCCATGATTTGCCGGACTTAAAGAGCACCTTCCAGATGTCTTTGTGCAATGAGTCGAAAAGCCCTGATAGGGTCTGGTGCTTGGCCGGGTCGAATTCCCATAAATTGCAAGCCCTGTGTTGACAAGGGAGAATCCGGCGAACTAACATCACCTGGACTACGTTGACAAGTTTGATATTCTTCTCTTCCATACCCTTGACGCGCGTCTGGAGCACCGACAACTCATCTGGCAAAGACCAGTTTAGGCCCTTCTTGGGCCAGGATGTAAGCCGCAATGGAGCTCTGGATCAGAATTCAGGAGTTGCGACCCATTCTGTGCCGCTGGGCTCAGTGACATAGAACCACTGTTGTTGCCATCCTTTGACGGAATCATTGAAGGTACCTGATGGCCATGTAACGTTGGGCATCTTGCTCACCATGGCACCTCCGCACTCCGCGTGCTCGCCGCTCACCACCTTGGGCTTCACATTGAAAATCTTCAGCCATAATCCAAAGTGTGGAGAGATGCGGAGGAAGGCCTCGCACACGATGATGAATGTCGAGATGTTGAGGAAGGAATTGGGGGATAGATCGTGAAAGTCGATCCCATAGTAATACATAATGCCACAAACGGATGGGTGGAGGGGAAACCCTAGCCTGCGGACAAAGTGAGGGAGGAATACAACCCTCTCATGGGGTTCCGAAGTAGGGACAATCTGTCCCACCGTCGGAAGGCGATGGCCGATCTTCTTGGCCAGATACCTGGCCTCCCGAAGTTTCTTGATATCCTTCTCCTGGACGGTACATGCCATCCACTTGCCTCCTGCTCCAGATCCGAACATTTTCGGAGTGCCTTTGTGGGCGGAGAAGACGAATGCTTGGGCGCTGGAGCTCGAGCGAGAGAGAATAGGCGGAAGAAGAGGAAGGCGTGGGTGAAAAAGGGGAATCCTTATCTTCTTATAAAGGCAGCAGGGATCATGCGCCTCCCCACTTGCCCTGGAAACTCGCTTATTTGCCAAGCGCCATTTTAATGGAGCGGTTGGGTTACCCAAACCCGTATTGATGAGAATCCCGTGATAAGGGGGCACGATCTCTACTTTGACAAGACGTGCCAGTAAAACCGCCTCACGGGGCATGCAGTAGCAGGTTGGGAAAACGGTTCGAATAATGGCCGGGCCGTGGCGTGATGTCACGCTTTGAAAAGTTGTCAGCAGATTAGAATTGTGGAATATTGTGCTCTCTACGGTGGTATGTGGAATTTGTTTTGCAGAGCTGGACATGGTTCTTGTGTTCAAGATCTTCTTTGGATTATTCGGAGAAGGAACCCACCTTGCAATGCCGAAGACAATCTGCGCGCCGGACTCATCGTTATTGAAGCCTGGTTTAGGGGCTACTGAGGGAGTCCTGGATTAGGGGGTCCTCGGATAGCCGGACTATATACTTATGCCGGACTGTTGAACTATGAAGATACAAGATTGAAAACTTTGTCCCGTGTCCGGGTGGGACTCTCCTTTGCGTGGAAGGCAAGCTTGGCAATTCGGATATGTAGATTTCCTTCCCTGTAACTGACTCTATGTAACCCTAGCCCCCTCCGGTGTCTATATAAACCGGAGGGTTTAGTCCGAAGGACAACAACAATCATAACCATAGGCTAGCTTCTAGGGTTAGCCTCTACGATCTCATGGTAGATCAACTCTTGTAATACTCATATCATCAAGATCAATCAAGCAGAACGTAGGGTATTACGTCCATAGAGAGGGCCCGAACCTAGGTAAACATTGTGTCCCCCGCCTCCTGTTACCATTAGCCTTAGACGCACGTTCAGGACCACCTACCCGAGATCCGCCGATTTTGACACCGACACCCACAGCATCACCAGCCGAGTAGTAGATTGCTAGAGTATCATCTTCGTCATGAGTATGATGTATGGATGTAGTCATACACGTCATGATGTTTAGTTTCACGTATGAGGGTAGTGAACTCGTCATGGTGTTATCTTTTATGCTGAGTCTATGTAATTATGTTGGTACCTTTTCTTTTTCCTTGATTTCTTTTATCTATGTTTTTCTGGGCTTGTCGCTGGATTTTCCTATAATTCTTGGATATTTCTCATCGCGGTTTGCTTTGTATTGGAAAAATAAATAATAGGATGATGCAGGGAGGTAGCAGCAGCCAAGCTTGTGAGGATGTCCCTATTCATCGCTCCGCAAGACAAGAAGGACATTCCCCTGATCCATACCAGCCACCACCACCTCCACCGCCACATCTGCCCTCCACTATGCA
This sequence comes from Triticum aestivum, assembly GCF_018294505.1. NCBI lineage: Eukaryota > Viridiplantae > Streptophyta > Magnoliopsida > Poales > Poaceae > Triticum > Triticum aestivum. Next base: position 335,265,577 of record NC_057801.1, read on the forward strand.
AATCATGTGAATTTTTGAAGAAAGAAGGAACAACGATCTGATGGAGATGTTGAAAAAGTGTGCAAGTTATGGTTGGACATAATGGAAATCAGAATGGTCATTACTCCAAGCTGTCAGATTTTCAAAGGACCAAGCCTCCCAGTTTCAGTCAAGCTATTGATCCCTTGGAAGCCGATGATTGGTTAAGGACCATTGAGAGGAAGCTGGAAATTGCTTGCACTGAAGAAGGAGGCAAGGTTCCGTTCGCAACACATTATCTCGAAGGAGCTGCTGCTATATGGTGGGATAATGCTAAGGCTATGTGGCCCACAGACGAGGAAATTACTTGGACCAAATTCAAGGATCATTTCCACAAGCACCATCTTCCCACCAGAATTATGAAGATCAAGAAGTGTGAATTCCTCGCTCTCGCTCAAGGAAGCATGTCAGTAAGTGAGTACCTGAATAAATTCAATCATTTAGCCCGTGATTCTCTCTATGATGTGGCCACCAAATAAAGGAAGGTCAACAAATTTCTTGGTGGACTAAACCAGGACCTCAGATGCACTCTCAGTATGTTTGATTTTCTGGACTTCCAAACTCTGGTGAACAAGGCCCTCATCGCACAAAGGGAGCACAAGATCATGCACGATAGCAGGCACGCAAATAATGACCACAAGCACAAATTCGAGCCTTAGAAGGATATGCAACCAGTGCAGAAGGCTCGTACGTGGCAACAGACTCAGGTTGAGTACGAACCCAACTGGCAGCAAAATGTCAACAATACCACCATTCAAGTCAAGAATGTCGTGACTAGTCTGGTACGTGAAGATTGTCAGCGCAACAATTGTTTCTTTAGCTGTGGACAAACCGGACATTACGCCAGGCAGTGTCCCAAGAACGGCAGGCCAATAGCCCCATTCCATCCGCAAGTCAACCACCTGGCGCCATATTCCGACCCAAGGGCCATCCAAGGTCAAATCCATCATATATCTGCCGATGAAGCCCAAGAGACCCAGAAGTCGTCATTGGTATGTTCCCTGCTAATAGCATACCTGTAGTAATTTTATTTGACTCTGGGGCTTCCCACTCTTCTATTTCGTGGAGTTTTGTCGCCCAACACAAATTTCCTTGCTCGATTATGGGAAAAAGTATGATGGTAAAATCCCCGGGATCGGTGCTCCGAAGCAATCTGGTCTGCGGTAATTTGGAAATTGAGATCAAGGGAGTCAAGTTTCCAACAACTTTGATAGTCATTGAGTCTGATAAATTGAACATTATTTTGGAAATGAATTGGTTGACCCAATACCAAGTATGCATCAACTGTGCGACCAGAGAAGTCACCATGGTAAATCAGGAAGCTCGCACCACAAGTTTTTATGCCCAGAGAAGTATACCCAAGAAGGATATGGTTTTCTCAGCTGTGGTCGAAGAAGTGGAATCGATTCCTGTGGTCAGTGAGTATCTAGGTGTATTTCCTGAGGAATTGCCAGGAATGCTGCCAGACAGAGAACTGGAGTTTGCAATTGACTTGGTGCCCAGGACCACACCGACATACAAGAAATATTATCGGATGCCTTCATCAGAATTGGTGGAGTTAAAGAAACAGCTCGATGAGATGCTGCAGAAAGGATACATCCATCCAAGCTCTTCACCTTGGGGATCACCCGCTATATTCATGGACAAAAAGGATGACAGTCTTCGGATGTGTGTGGACTACCGATAGCTGAATGACGTCACCATCAAGAACAAGTATCCACTACCGAGGATTGATGATTTTTTTGATCAAATCAGTGGGGCCAAAGTATTCTCCAAGATTGATTTGAGGACCAGATATCATCAAATCAAGATCAAGAAGGAAGATATTCCCAAGACCGCGTTCACCACTCGGTACGGTCTTTATGAATATACCGTTTTGTCATTCGGTCTCACCAACGCCCCAGCCTTTTTCATGCATATGATGAACAATGTTTTTATGGATTTCTTGGACAAATTTGTGGTGGTATTCAATGATGACATCCTCATTTACTCAAAAAGCAAGGAAGAGCACAAGGACCACCTCCGAGCAGTTTTGCAAAGGCTCTATGACCATCAGCTTTATGCAAAATTCAGCAAGTGTGAATTTTGGCTCAACCACATTGGATTCTTAGGGCATGTTCTCTCAGATGAAGGGATAGTCATAGATCCAAGTAAACTGAAAGATGTGCTTGATTGGGCCGCACCCACGACAGTGTCAGAAATCTGGAGTTTCCTTGGATTAGCGGGATATTATCGCCGCTTTATAAAAGGATTCTCTAAGATTGCGAAGCCAATGATAGAGCTCCTAAAGAGGGATAAGAAGTTTGAATGTACCGAGGACTGCGAAAGGAGCTTCAATGAATTGAAGACCGGACTGACATCCGCACCAGTATTGACTCTCCCGACATCTACCGCAGTTTTGATGTCTACTGTGATGCATCCAAAAAAGGTCTTGGATGTGTACTCATCCAAGATGGCAAGGTAGTGGCCTATGCATCTCGACAACTGTGGCCTCACGAAGGAAATTATCCAACTCATGATTTGGAATAGGCCACGGTGGTGCATGCATTGAAGATTTGGAGACACTATCTTATTGGAAAGAGGTGCCACATATTTACAGACCACAAGAGTCTCAAGTATATATTCACTCAACTAGATTTAAACCTCAGTCAGCGAAGATGGCTTGAGTTGGTTAAGGATTATGACCTCGGGATAAATTATCACCCGGGTAAAGCTAATGTGGTGGCCGATGCCCTCCGCCGCAAGCCTGCCAGCCTGAATGCTCTAATGGATTCTTTGCCTCCCAAACTTTGCGAAGAAATGGCTCAGCTCAATTTGTTAACAATGAATGCCAGTATGGCCAGCACATTGGAAATTGCTCCTACCCTCGAGGACGAAATTCGCAGCGCTCAAGCAGATGACGAATCACTGCAATTATATGCCAAGCAGACAAAGGATTTCTCTAAGGATCAACAAGGTACACTAAGGTTTCAAGGAAGGATTTGCATACCCAACCAAGAAAGTATGAAAAAGAATATATTGGCAGAGGCACATGAATCTTCGTAGTCGATTCACCCAGGTGGCACCAAAATGTACAAAGATCTTCGTCAGGTATTCTGGTGGGATGGAATGAAGAAAGACATCGCTTACTTTGTGGCTTGTTGTGATATATGCAACAAGGTAAAGGTGGAACACCAAAAGACCGTCGGACTCCTTCAACCCTTACCCGTATCACAATGGAAATGGGATGATGTCTGCATGGACTTCATCGCTGGTTTACGAAAGACACATCAAGGAAATGACGCAATATGGGTCATAGTGGACACCTTAAAGAAGGTAGCTCACTTCCTTCCATCCAGACCACTTACCGTGCTGATCAACTTGCACAGTTATATGTGTCAAGGATCGTCAGTTTGCATGGAGTGCCAAAAACCATCACCTTAGACAGAGGATCTCTCTTCACTTCAGCTTTCTTGTCCCGTCTACATCAAGCCTTAGGGACTGCCCTGAAATATAGCACAACTTATCATCCACAGACAGATGGACAGACCGAGTGAGTAAATCAAATACTCGAGGATATGCTCCGAGCATGTGCCTTGGCCCAAGGACATAAGTGGGAAGACTATCTACCGTACGCCGAGTTTTCCTACAACAACAGTTTTTAGACCAACTTGAAGATGTCACCATATGAAGCTCTATATGGCCATAAGTGCCGCACTTCTCTAAACTGGTCTCAAACCGGAGACAACCGTATTTTCAGGACTGATCAAATGATGGAAGCTGAGAAGCAAGTCAAGGAGATCCGAGACAGACTGCAGTTGGCCAAGTCACGACAGAAGAGTTACTATGATGCAAAACACCAACAGGTCAGCTTCAAACCCGGAGAACACATGTATCTCCAAGTCACCCCAATGAAAGGAGTTAAGAAGTTTCGGAAGGCAAGTTGGCACCCAGATATATTGGCTCATTCCCAGTCATGGCCAGAGTTGGAACAGTTGCTTATCAGTTGGAATTGCCACCAGAACTGTCACAGGTACACAATGTGTTTCAAGTCTCACAACTAAGAAGATGTATCTCGCCACCGGAGAAAAGGACTGATATGACAGAGATAGAACTGGCTAAGGATCTGACATATGAGGAAAGACCAGTCAGAATATTGGATGAGCGAAAGAGTCACTGACGACAAAGTAATCAGGTTTTACAAGGTTCAATGGGAGCATCATACCGAGGAAGAGGCAACCTGGGAAAGAGAGGAATTTTTAAGGACTGCCTACCCAGAATTGTTTTCCCAAGCAATCGAATCTCGAGGACGAGATTCATCCTAAGTGGGGGAGGTTTGTGACAGCCTGGATTTTGCCTTCTCTCTGTTTCCGGACTTGTTTTGCACTTGCTTTGGATTTGAGTTTTTGGAATCAATTCAAATGGACTTATCACTTGGGCATGCCCTTGACTTTCACCCAAGTGACACATCTACCTCTCTTGCAACCTCATTTTTCCCAACAACCCTAAATGGCCCAATGGATATTTTTCATAAAAGAAAAATATTCATTTTCCTTCTGAAAACTCATTTAAGAAACTAGTGCTCCAAAGCAACCCCTATTTTTATTGCTCCAAAACTCTTGAGATAATTCCTGAATTTTCTTTGAACCTTGGCCCACCTCCCTGAGCAAAAATGTTGTACGACTTTTTGTAATATTTTTTCTACAGAAAATCATTTCTATTATGGCCCAAAAATGCACTTTGTACACCAAGTGTATTTTTCCTTGATCTTTTGCAGCTGGTTTTTCTTGAGCCTCGTTACCCTCCTGAGTAACCCTTAACCCCAGGAGATCAGCCCTAATGGCCTTCTAGAAGCCCTCCAAACTTGGCGACCAAGTTTCTGTCCAGAAACTTGCCAGCAAGCTAGAGTCACATCTGGTCGACCTGGCATTGAGTCTTCACCTTTCCTAGACTAAACACTGCGTGGACTTTAGCCCAGACAAGCTTGACCACGCATGGGCGTTGTTTTGACCATGCCAGGGTGGTGACCGCATGTGGACACGGGGCCTGGCATGTGTTCGATGCGCTCTGCATCGCGCCAGTGCCTCTGTTCAGCGTGTGCTCGAGCCAGAGCTTGCCGACAGCGCTGCACCACCACCTTTGTCTCTTCACCCCTGACCCCTCCCTGGCGTTCGCCAACACTGGAGACGCCGCAACGAGCACGGGCACGTCGCGGACAAAAGCCACAGTGCACTCGTGCCCGTGTCTTCTTCTCCACCTCCTCCCTATGCTCGTCCATGAGCGTGGACAGCCTCTGCGTGATTGCTGAGCCCCTCACCCCCTCACTGACGCCTCTCATCGCCTTTCGCCGGCTTCCAGAGAGCTCCGGCGGTAACACGTTGCCCCCTTCCCCCTCCGGCTATAAATAGAGCCATTTTCTCTGTCTCGAAGCCACACACCACACCACCCAACCTCCACAAACACGCAGCACAACCGCAGCCCAGCCGGACAGGCCTCTGGCTGGCGTGGCTGACCTGAGCTCGCCGACAACCCCCGCAGCCTAGCAACCCCATTCTCGAGATCTTCGAGCCCAACCAACCACTCAGGCGCGTCCCTGGAGATCCACTAGTGACGCCTGAAAGCCGTAGAGCCCCTAGAACCGTCCCTCGCCTTCACCTTCTTCTTCTCCGGCAAGTCCTTACCGGTGCCACCGCTTGCGAGGTTGATTGCGAGCAGCTCCAGCCATCCCCCAATGTGCCACGGGTACAGGCAGGTGCGTCGTAGCCTCCTCTTCAATCTTATCTCTAGTTCTGCCCAAGGACCCTTCCTCGTCGGCGTAAGCTTCGGCGAAGCACCACTGCACTCTGTTTCTCTCCCCCTCTCCTCTCTCCTGATTGGTGGGGCCCAGTGTCAGCCTCTCCACTCGCACCCAAAGCGGTACGAGCGGAGGCGTCTTCTGGCTTTACGCCATCGACGTCACCCCCAGATTTTCTTTTTATGCAAATTTATTCAAATATTTTGACAAGAATTTTGACTAGTGATATCTCCTAGCCTATAAGTCGAAATGACTTGATTCTTTTTGCGTTGTGTTTGTTTTAGAAAGCTCTAGCAGCACACCGAAGTGTGGATTTTTCCTTGCTGTCTAGAATTTCTGTTGATTTTCAGAATGGTTCTTGATATGTTGTTTTGTGGTTTTTAAATATTTTCAGAGGGAGAGACTTGTCTTGAAGCTATCCAGGAGGAGTGTGAACCTCCTTTGCAATAAGGCAAGACACAATAACATCTGGATGGTGTCATTTCAATATCTATGATTTTCCTACTTGAATATGAGCTATTTTTCATGCATTTAAATTAGTTAAATAATTATGGTTTAATGCTAGTTGCTTTGTCATGCTTGATATGCTTGTTTAAGTTACTCGTTGAATGCATGAACTAGTTTGGTCAAGTAGAGTAAAGTTTTAGCTTTATGAAAGTGCTTTGATAAATAATGGTAGTTTATTTTTGATAATTGGATTTTAATATAAATGATAAGTTAATCAAAATGATGCATGATTATAACCAGTGTAGAAAAGTCAGTAAGATTTATTGATGAGTAGTGCAAGAAACTTATTTTGGTAAGGTTGATCCGTTCTTTGAGTTGCATGTCGAAGAGTTGCATGATCATGGCATTGTATGACTTGGAGTGAGTTTATTTTCAAGTTAAACCTGATAATAATCCAACTTGAATATAATGTTGATCAACTCATGGTGCCACTAAATCGGGTTTTCTCAGTGCGACCACATTTACCTTATGGGGGGTCTTGATTCGGTCCTTTGTCATGCCTCTCGCCGGTGCCTCCAACAAGGGAAGGTTATGGGTATGCGGTACCCTGGTCCGGTAAGTAGACATAACCTTGTGTGCCCGTTTGTTTTTATGGTACCTTGTCCCCGCTTGGGACCATTTTGCCACGACGGTGGGATGCCTTTGGTAGGCATGGGGCCACCCATGACTTAGCCCTGAGAGGGAGTTGGTCGGAGTGGCCGGGATTTGTATGGCAAAGGAAGGGTTTCGTCGAAACCCTATTCGTCCAACCGAATGGGAGTGCGAGGCCATGGGTACTGTGGTGGGTAAAGTGCGCTACCTCTGCAGAGTGTATTTAATCTATCGATAGTCGCGTCCTCGGTTATGGACACAACTCAGTAGTAGGTCACACCATGGATCAACAATTATAATTAATCTTGCACACTGAGTACTTATTGTTGGCACTACTTTTATGATGAATTGTGGATCATGTGATGACCTTAAGTGATTGGCTTCAGTTGTGATCCGGGTATGATCACCGTTCGGTTATGAGGTAACCCGTCTAGTAAGCGAGTCCGAGGGACTCGGTGAACATATTGATTTCACCGCATCAGTAGTAGTACTTGCATTGCATGAACCTGATTAATTGTTGTGAGCTTGCAAGTACATTCAATGTACTGACCTGGCGTGTCATGCCAGCTTTCAGGCGAGACGTATCGGATTGGAGAGCTTCCCGTGTTTAGATCGTGTCCACGTCGGTGTCCCTATGCTATGGAGTTCCACCCCATCTTTATTTCCGCTGCCGCGTAGTTTATGTGATCGAGGCCCCTTCATGTTCATTAAATAATGTACATACTGTTCAGTTGCACCGTGTGTGCCGCTTGGCCTCTTATCTCAATGTAATATCAGACTTATGTTTCCGCTAGCATCAATAAAGCAGTTGTTTCTGTACCATGTTATTGTGTGTTCCTAGAAGAGTTGATCTCTGGACCGGCAATGCAAGGTAAACCGGTTGCTCTGAGCTGGGGTGCCACAATGCCGTCCGATGAGTGTTGAGGCTTGCGGTGGGTATCATTATTTTCTGACATTCACAAATGATTTGAGCAGATATGGGTATATCTACTTAATGAAACATAAGTCTGAAACATTTGAAAAGTTCAAAGAATTTCAGAGTGAAGTAGAAAATCATCGTAACAAAAAAAAGTTTCGACGATCTGATCGCGGAGGCGAATATTTGAGTTACGAGTTTGGTCTTCGTTTGAAACAATGTGGAATAGTTTTGCAACGGACGCCACCTGGAACACCACAGCGTAATGGTGTGTCTGAACGTCGTAACCGTAGTTTATTAGATATGTTATGATTTGTGATGTCTCTTACTGATTTACCGCTATTGTTTTGGGGTTATGCTTTAGAGACGGCTGCATTCACATTAAATAGGGCACCATCTAAATCCATTGAGACGACACCATATGAACTTTAGTTTGGCAAGAAACCTAAGATGTCGTTTCTTAAAGTTTGGGGCTGCGATGCTTTTGTGAAAAAGCTTCAACCTGATAAGCTCGAACCCAAATCAAAGAAATGCGTCTTCATAGGATACCCAAAAGAAATTGTTGGGTACACCTTCTATCACAGATCCGAAGGCAAGATATTCGTTGCTAAGAATGGATCCTTTCTAGAGAAGGAGTTTCTCTCGAAAGAAGTGACTGAGAGGAAAGTAGAACTTGATGAGGTAATTGTACCTTCTCTCGAATTGCAAAGCAGTTCATCACAGAAATCAGTTCCAGTGATTCCTACACCAATTAGTGAAGAAGCTAATGATGATGATCATGTAACTTCAGATCAAGTTACTACCGAACTTCGTAGGTCAACCAGAGTATGGTCCGCACCAGAGTGGTATGGTAATCCTATTCTGGAAGTCATGTTACTAGACCATGATGAACCTACGAACTATGTGGAAGCGATGATGATCCCAGATTCCACGAAATGGCTTGAGGCCATGAAATCTAAGATGGGATCCATGTATGAGAACAAAGTGTGGATTTTGGTGGACTTGCCCGATGATCGGCAAGCCATATAAAATAAATGGATCTTCAAGAACAAGACTAACACTGACGGTAATGTTACTGTCTACAAAGCTCGACTTGTTGTGAAAGGTTTTTGACAAGTTCAAGGAGTTGACTACGGTGAGACCTTCTCACCCGTAGCGATGCTTAAGTCTGCCTAAATCACGTTAGCAATTGCCGCATTTTATGATTATGAAATTTGGCAAATGGATGTCAAAACTGCATTCCTTAATGAATTTCTTAAAGAAGAGTTGTATATGATGTAGCCAGAAGGTTTTTGTCGATCCAACAGGTGCTAACAAAGTGTGCAAGCTCCAGCGATCCATTTATGGACTGGTGCAAGCCTCTCGGAGTTGGAATATACGCTTTGATAATGTGATCAAATCATATGGTTTTATACAGGCTTTTGGAGAAGCCTATATTTACAAGAAAGTTAGTGGGAACTCTGTAGCATTTCTAATATTATATGTGGATGACATATTGTTGAAGGGAAATAATACGGAATTTCTGGATAGCATAAAAGGATCCAACGGATTTTTTCAACAAAATACCTTGGTGAAGCTGCTAATATATTGGGCATCAAGATCTATAGAGATAGATCAAGACGCTTAATTGGACTTTCACAAAGCACATACCTTGATAAAGTTTTGAAGAAGTTCAAAATGGATCAGTCAAATAAAGGGTTCTTGACTGTGTTACAAGGTGTGAAGTTGAGTCAAACTCAATGCCCAACCACTGCATGCAGGAGATACAGAGAAAATGAAAGTCATTCCCTATGCCTCAGCCATAGGTTCTATCATGTATGCAATGTTGTGTACCAGACCAGATGTGTGCCTTGCTATAAGTTTAGCAGGGAGGTACCAAAGTAATCCAGGAGTGGAACACTGTACAACGGTCAAGAACATCCTGAAATACCTGAAAAGGACTAAGGATATGTTTCTCATATATGGAGGTGACAAAGAGCTTCATCATAAATTGTTAGGTCGATGCAAGCTTTGACACTGATCCGGATGACTCTAAGTCGCAAACTGGATACGTATTTATATTGAATGGTGGAGCTGTCAGTTGGTGTAGTTCCAAGGAGAGCATCGTGGCGGGATCAACGTGTGAAGCAGTGTACATAGCTGCTTTAGAAGCAGCGAATGAAGGAGTCTGGAGGAAGGAGTTCATATCCAATCTAGGTGTAATACCTAGTGCATTGGGTCCAATGAAAATCTTTTGTGACAATACTGGAGCAATTGCCTTGGCGAAGGAATCCAGATTTCACAAGAGAACCAAACACATCAAGAGACACTTCAACTCCATCTGCGATCAAGTCAAGGAGGGAGACATAGAGATGTTCAAGATACATATGGATCTGAATGTTGCAGACCCGTTGACTAAGCCTCTTCCACGAGAAAAACATGATCAACACCAAGACTCCATGGGTGTTAGAATCATTACTATGTAATCTAGATTATTGACTCTAGTGCAAGTGGGAGACTGAAGGAAATATTCCCTAGAGGTAATAATAAAGTTGTTATTTATATTTCCTTATATCATGTTAAATGTTTATTATTCATGCTAGAATTGTATTAACTGGAAACTTAGTACATGTGTGAATACATAGACAAAAAAAGTGTCCCTAGTATGCCTCTACTTGACTAGCTCGTTAATCAAAGATGGTTATGTTTCCTGACCGTAGACATGTATTGTCATTTGATGAACGGGATCACATCATTAGAGGATGATGTGATGGACAAGACCCATCCGTTAGCGTAGCATAATGATCATTAAGTTTTATTGCTATTGCTTTCCTCATGACTTATACGTGTTCCTCTGACTATGAGATTATGCAACTCCCGAATACCGTAGGAACACCGTGTGTGCTATCAAACGTCACAACGTAACTGGGTGATTATAAATATGCTCTACAGGTGTCTCTGAAGGTGTTTGTTGGGTTGACATAGATCGAGATTAGGATTTGTCACTCCATGTATCAAAGAGGTATCTCTAGGCCCTCTCGATAATGCACGTCACTATAAGCCTTGCAAGCAATGTGACTAATGAGTTAGTTACAGGATGATGCATTATGGAGCGCGTAAAGAGACTTGCTGGTAACGAGATTGAACTAGATATGAAGATACCGACGATCGAATCTCGGGCAAGTAACATACCGATGACAAAGGGAACAACATATGTCGTGTTGCGGTTTGACCGATAAAGATCTTCGTAGAATATGTAGGAACCAATATGAGCATCTAGGTTCCGCTATTGGTTATTGATCGGAGATGTGTCTCGTTCATGTCTACATAGTTCTCGAACCCGTAGGGTCCGCACGCTTAACGTTTGATAACGATTTCTGTTATGAGTTATGTGTTTTGGTGACTGAAGTTTGTTCATAGTTCCGAATGAGATCACAGACATGACGAGGAGCCTTGAAATGGTCGAGAGGTAAATATTGATATATTGGAAGGCTACATTCGGACACCATAATTGTTTTGGGAAGTTTCGGATAAGTTTCGAAGTACCGGGAGGTTACCGGACCCTCCCCCGCCCCGGGAGAGTAATGGGCCAACATGGGCCTTAGTGGAGGAGAGAGGGCCGGCCATAGGATGTGCCCCCCCGCCAATCCGAATTGGACAAGGGGTGGGGGCAGCGCCTGATGAGGATAGAGACCCGGGGTAGGGTCATAGGCCTGACCTATACGTCCTACCCAAGGTCACTACCCAAGAAGGCAAGAAGGTCAAGAGACACCATGAAGCCCCCGGTCGAAGATGTCGAGTGCAATCCACTCGACATCATGTCACTCGGGAGTCTCCCTAACTACTATCACTCGACCAACAAGAGAATCACTCGACCTCCCGAAGACCAGGAGTCACTCAGCGTGCAACGGACACGCATTCACTCCGTAGTCTTTAAGGTCATTAACAACACTTAAGGCTGGCGTTACCAGTAACACCACCACTTTATGTACATTAACTCCCTTGTAATAGAGGGCGGGAGATGTCCTGGCGAACTCTATATAAGCCACCCTCCTCCTCTGGCACAAGGGTTCGCACCCCCTGTAACATCGCACATATAATCCAATCGACCACCGAGATGTAGGGCTGTTACTTCCTCCGAGAAGGGCCTGAACTCGTAAAACCCGTGTGTACACCTTCGCCATAGCTGAGATCTTGCCTCTCCATACCTACCCCCCTTTCTACTGCCAGTCTTAGAACCATGACAGTTGGCGCCCACCATGGGGCAGGTGTCTTAGCGACTTATTGGTGAAGTTGCATGTTTTTCCGATCATCATCATGGTTTCCAGCGGTGAGTTGGTTGAGGGCCGTGAGATCCGTCTCAGCGTGCTTGTTTTTGTCGTTGATGACTCGGCATGGATTCAAGAAGCTCCTCTTGACGTTGAGGCGCTTCCCATCTGAGGGGCAACGCAGTTTCGCGCGTGCGTTCACGGCATCCTTCTTCGGCAGCCGTCGGCCCAGTATCAGTTGGCTCCGACGGTGTCTTCCCTCCCCGCTGTACGCCGCCGCAAGCGATCCTGTCGATCGCGGCTTCAGCGATGGGTGAAACACGCGGTGGCGCGACGTTCGGCCACCCATCAAGTCGCGGCAATCGAGCCCGATGAAACTCTCCACGGCATGTTCGATCTGTCGACTGGCTCCGCGAAGACTACATCCGAGTGTGATAGCAGTGACCCTGTGGCTGAAGTCCTGATGGTCAATGGTCCGCTTGGCCCACCTGGCTTTCGCAGCGAGGACGGCAATGATGGTGACGGCGATCCGTCGCGAGTCCATGAGGAGTATCATCCCGAACCTCTTTTTTCGCAGCAGAGGGAAGAACTTCGTTGCCGCAACATGGATGCACTCCACACGCCCATCATTGGAGAAACCCCCGAGGCTCGGGCCTTGGAGGAGGCGCGCTTGGCTAATTTGGCTGAGCGCACTCGACTGGAGAACCTGCAGCGCGCTCTCGACGAGCGAGCTCGGGAGCGGGTCCCTGAGTCCAGTCGACGAGAGCTTTTCCCGCCTCCACCTAAGGTATACCGTACTCTGATTCAGAACCTCACAGCTGCGGCCCAAATTGCAGAGTCGATCCAACCTTCCCAGTCAGAGGCTGGCCGAGGGTTGATGCAGATCCGAGATTTGCTCCGAGCAGCAGGAGAGCAGAACTCTACAGTGTCTCAATCACGGAATAGGATTCACAACAGATCCGTGGTAGCGGATACAGCCTAGTCGGCCCATGTCCCAAGATCTCCCCTGCAGCGTGAAGGCCGTGGGCAGTATGATCGTCAGTTCAACCGCGACAATCGTCGTTGAGTGCCTACACCTCCTCCGAGGAGTGCGTCGTACGTGCCTCGGTAGAATGATGACAGACGCCATCACAGTGACGAGCGCAGAGCTCCAGTCGACCCAAGAGAGCCAGGCTTCGATGCGAGATCCATTCTCATTCAAGGCCTGGTCGACCGGAATAGAGCGCACAGAGAAGACCCTGGCAGAGATCGTCCGAGTGGCAGCAGATTGAATGTTTCAGGCCCAGAGTGTTTTAGCAGAGCCATCAAGGCAGCAGTGATTCCTCCCAACTTTAGGTTGGCAACCATAGTTAGTAAGTTCACTAGAGAATCCAAGCCTGAAACCTGGCTTGAGGACTACCGAGTGGTTGTGCAAATTGGAGGCGGAAACGATGAGATAGCGATGAAACATCTCCCTCTTATGTTGGAAGGGTCGGCCCGAGCATGTTTGACTCAGTTGACTCTAGGCAGTATACATAGTTGGGAGGAGCTAGCTCAAGTGTTCATAAGAACTTTTGACGGCACGTGCAAGCGACCAGCAGGGTTGCCCGAGTTGCAGAATTGTGTGCAGAAGCCGAATGAGACTTTGAGGGAATTCATTCAGAGATGGACCACTTTGCATCACAATGTTGAAAATGTATCAAAGCATCAAGCAGTGTGCGCTTTCAAGGAAGGCGTCAAGTACCGAGAGTTGGTCCTGAAATTCGGTCGGACTGGGGATATGACTCTGAATCGGATGATGGAGATAGCCACCCGGTATGCTAACGGAGAAGAAGAGGATCGACTCCGTAGCGGGAAGAGTAAACCAGTTGGCCAAGAGGCCGGTGGAGGTAACTCCAGTCGGAAACAGAAGCACAAGGCCGAGCCAGCGGCACCCGGTGAGATTGCAGCAGTGGCCCAAGGAAAGTTTAAGGGAAAACCTAAGGGACCATGGCCCCCTAAGAAGGTGAAGGACCAAACAGGAAATGATGTGCTGGATTTGCCATGTCACATCCACACGAAGAAAGATGAAGAAGGTAATCTGATTTACCCGAAGCATACCACTCGACAATGTCGACTCCTGATCCAGTAGTTCCAAGAGAAACAACCCAATGAGAAGGAGAAAGAGTCGGAGAAAGATGAGGATGAAGTGGAAGACGATGGTTATCCCAAAGTCAATTCCACTCTCATGATTTTTGCTGATGTTGAGAGCAAGACTCGGTTGAAGGTTATCAACGGAGAGGTGAATATGGTCACTCCGGCGACAACGACCATTTACCTGAAATGGTCCTAGACAGCCATCACATTCTACCAGTCAGACCATGCTGCTCATGTAGCCACCCCCGGGAGGCAAGCACTGGTGGTCGACCCAGTGGTCGGAGGCACTCGACTGACTAAAGTGCTGATGGATGGTGGTAGCGGTCTGAATATCCTTTATGCTGAAACCTTGAAGGGGATGGGCATCCCGATGTCCAAGCTTAGCGAGAGCATTATGAGCTTCCACGGTGTTATCCTTGGAAAGAAAGCCAAATCACTCAGCCAGATCACTCTCGACATGGTTTTCAGTGATTCCAAGCATTACCGTAAAGAAAAGTTGACATTTGAAGTCGTGGATTTCCAGAGTGCTTATCATGCCATTCTGGGGAGGCCTGCATACACACGTTTCATGGCTCGACCGTGTTACGTATACCTCAAGTTGAAGATGTCTGGCCCCAAGGGTGTGATCACAGTTACCGGCAATCGGCAAAAGGCCAGAAGGGTTCCAGAATTGCCGATGTGCAGATGGTAGCTGTTGAACTTCAAGAGTATCAGAAGAATGCAGATCCGAGTGATTTGCTCCGAGCAAAGAAGCCTGCCAAAGATTCTGCATTTCAAACATCTGGTGAAACGAAGCCAATTCATATTCACCCGGCCAATCCCAATGCCGCGCCGACTCATATATCAACGACACTCGACAACAAATAGGAAGAAGCGCTCATCCAGTTCCTCCGTGAGAACTAGGACATATTTGCATGGAAACCCTCTGACATGCCAGGTGTACCCAGAGGACTGGCTGAGCACCATTTGCGTGTCGACCCCAAGGCAAAACCCGTCAAAGAGCACCTTCGGTGGTCCGCCGTGCAGAAGAGTAAAGCGATTGGCGAAGAAGTGGCTCGGCTGCTAGCAGCAGAGTTCATCCGAGAGAAATACCACTCCGAGTGGCTTGCCAATGTCGTCATGGTCCCTAAGAAGGACGATTCACTTTGTATGTGCATTGATTTCAAGCATATCAATCCGGCCTACCCGAAAGATCACTTCCCTCTCCCCCATATCGATCAGATTATTGACTCGACTGCGGGGTGTGAGCGCTTGTGTTTTCTAGATGCATATTCCGGGTATCATCAGATCCGACTGTATGGTCCCGATGAAATAAAAACATCCTTCATCACTCCATTCGGGTGCTTTTGCTATGTCACCATGCCATTCGGTCTTCAAAATGCCAGAGCCACATTCATGAGGATGATTCAGAAGTGCCTGCTCACCCAAATCAGTCGGAATGTGGAAGCGTACATGGATGACATCGTGGTCAACTCTCGCAAAGGTTCTGACCTATTGACTGACCTCGCAGAAACCTTTGCCAACCTAAGGAGGTACGATATCAAGCTTAATCCGTCAAAGTGCATGTTCGGGGTTCCCGGAGGAAAGTTACTCGGTTTTCTCGTTTCCGAACGAGGGATCGATGCCAATCCAGAAAAAGTTGATACCATCCTCCGAATGAAACGCCCTGTGCGAGTGCATGACGTTCAGAAATTGACTGGTTGTTTGGCCACCTTGAGTCGATTCATTTCTCATCTCGGTGAAAAGGCCTTGCCTCTTTACCGACTGATGAAGATATCTAATAAGTTCGAGTGGACTGAGGAAGCTGATGCAGCGTTTGCAGAACTCAAAACCCTGCTTTCCACCCAGCCGGTGCTCGCTGCGCCAATCAGCAAAGAGCCTTTACTGCTTTATATTGCAGCCACTGGACAAGTTGTCAGCACAGTACTCACGGTCGAGCGAGTAGAGGAAGGAAAAGCTTACAAGGTTCAGCGCCCAGTTTATTATCTCTCTGAAGTTTTGACTCCATCCAAGCAACGATATCCTCATTATCAGAAGCTTGTCTATTGAATATACATGACCATGAAGAAGGTTGCACATTACTTCTCTGATCACTCTATTACAGTCGTCAGCGACGCACCGTTGTCTGAGATTCTGAATAACAGATATGCAACTGGTCGAGTGGCGAAATGGGCGATTGAACTCCTTCCACTGGACATCAAGTTTGAGGCAAAGAAAGCTATCAAGTCCCAAGCAATCACAGATTTCCTTGCCGAGTGGATTGAGCAGAAACTACCGACTCAAGTTCACTCGAAACATTGGACTATGTTCTTCGATGGCTCCAAGATGCTAAACAGATCAGGTGCTGGGGTAGTATTGGTGTCCCCCCGTGGAGACAAGCTTAACTATGTTCTCCAGATTCATCTTGATTCCTCCAATAATGAAGCGGAATATGAAGCACTCTTATACGGGATGCGTATGGCCATTTCACTCGGCGTCCGTCGCCTCATGGTATAATAATACTCAGATTTGGTGGTTAATCAAGTGATGAAGGAATGGGATGTCAGAAGTCCAGCCATGACTGGTTATTGCAATGCTGTTAGGAAGCTAAAAGAAGTTTGAAGGGTTGGAGCTTCACCATGTAGCCCGATTGAAAAATCAAGCTACAGATGAGTTGGCAAACATGGGTTCAAAGAGAGAGGCCATTCCCTGAAATGTGTTCTTGGAACATATTCATTCACCTTCAGTTCAGGAGGATCCTTTCACTGAAGAGTCGCCACAGCCCAGGAGTGCCACGGATCCGACTGAAGTCGAAATCCCAACCATGGTCGACTTGGTCATTACTCCCGACTGGACAGTGTCGTAAATTGCATACATTCTTAGGAAAGAACTTTTGGAGGATGAAGAAGAGGCTCGACAGATCATCCGGCGATCTAAGGCCTTTACTGTGATAAAGGGGCAGTTGTTCAGAGAAAGTGCAACTGGAGTCTGCCATAAGTGCATCACGCCAGAGGAAGGCCGGGTGATCCTCAATGATATTCACTCGGGAACCTGTGGTCACCATGCATCTTCTCGGACCATCATGGCCAAAGCATACCGAGCTGGATTTTATTGGCCACGGGCCAATGAGATGGCTAAGGAAATAGTGGACAAGTGTGAAGGCTGTCAGTTTTACTCCAACATGTCTCATAAACCTGCTTGGGATTCCGCTCGTCTGGCCTTTTGCCGTCTGGCCTTTTGCCGTCTGGGGATTGGACATGGTTGGGCCTCTGAGGACTGGCAGGAGTGGATTTACTCATGTGCTAGTGGCAGTCGACAAGTTCACCAAATGGATTGAAGCCAGGCCCATTAAAAACCTTGAAGCAAGTACATATGTGAGTTTCATCAGGGAACTGATATTCAGATATGGCGTCCCACACAACATCATCACCGATAATGGCTCGAACTTCGATTCTGAAGAATTCAGAACCTTTTGTGCCTCCCAAGGCACGAGGGTCGACTACGCTTCGGTCTCTCATCCTCAGTCGAATGGGCAGGCCGAGCGAGCAAATGGATTGATTCTCAAAGAACTGAAACCCCGATTGATGCATGACCTGAGGCATGCAGTAGAGGCTTGGGTCAACGAGCTCCCATCAGTACTTTGGGGATTGAGGACAACCCCTAGCCGGTCGACTGGAAGGACTCCATTCTTCCTAGTCTACGGAGCCGAAGCCGTGCTCCCTTGTGATTTGCTCCACAACGTGCCTCGAGTCGAACTCTCCTTAGAGGAAGAAGCAGAGTAGGCTCGGCAAGATGCAATCGATCTCCTAGAAGAAGAAAGAGAGATGGCTTTGGTCCGGTCGACCATTTATCAGCAAGACTTGCGTCGGTTCCATGCCAGAAATGTAAGGGGTCGGGCATTTCAAGAAGGAGACCTGGTTCTTCGAGAGGACCAGCAGAGACCTCACAAGCTTTCTCCTGCTTGGGAAGGCCCTTTCGTCGTCACCAAAGTGCTCCACAATGGAGCGTATCGTCTCTTCAACGTCGAGCATAATAAAGATGAGCCACGCGCCTGGAATGCGGATTTTCTCCGCCCTTTTTACTCTTAAGTATTTAGAACTAATGAGATGTAATAAGAAGTACCCTTTTAGTTTGATTATCAAAAGACATGATTTTACAGTCTTCTGAACGATTGTTGTTCATTTTTTACATGTTTTAAAAACCCTGCCGAGTGGTGAGTCTATCTCTCACTCGGGGGCTTAGCCGCGAATCCGTTTCGCTTAAGTAATAAAATTCCTGCCGAGTGGTGAGTCTGTCTCTCAATTGGGGGCTTAGCTACGAATCTGTTTCGCCTAAGTAATAAAAATCCTGCCGAGTGGTGAGTCTGCCTCTCACTCAGAGGCTTAGCTGCAGTCCAGTACTCGCCTAAGTAATATAAAAATCATGCCGAGTGGTGAGTCTGTCTCTCACTCCGGGGCTTAGCTGCGAATCCGTTTCGCCTAAGTAATAAAAATCCTACCGAGTGGTGAGTCTGCCTCTCACTCGGAGGCTTAGCTGCAGTCTAGTACTCGCCTAAGTAATATAAAAATCCTGTCGAGTGGTGAGTCTGTCTCTCACTCGGGGGCTTAGCTGCAAATCCGTTTCGCATAAGTAATAAAAATCATGCCGAGTGGTGAGTCTGCCTCTCACTCGGGGGCTTAGATGCAGTCCAGTACTTGCCTAAGTAATATAAAAATCCTGCTGAGTGGTGAGTCTGCCTCTCACTCGGGGGCTTAGCTGCAGTCCAGAACTCGCCTAAGTAATATAAAAATCCCGCCGAGTGGTGAGTCTGCCTCTAACTTGGAGGCTTAGCTGCGGTCCAGTACTCGCCTTAGTAATACAAAATCCTGCCGAGTGGTGAGTATGCCTCTCACTCAGGGTCTTAGCTACAGTCCAGTACTCGCCTAAGTTTAAAAAGTCCCATCAAATGGTACGGGTCAGCCATGACCCACCCCCCGGGGGGTTGCACCATCAAGAAGAAGGATGAGATTGAAAGAGGAATCTTCCGGCTCGAGAGCTTAGCTGCAGTCTAGTACTCGCCTAAGTTTGAAAAATCCTACCGAGTGGTGAGCAATTCTCTCACTCGGGGGCTTAGCTGCGATCCGTTTCACCTAAGTAATAAAAATCCTACCGAGTGGTGAGCAATCCATCCACTCGGGGGCTTACCTGCAGTCCAGTACTCGCCTAAGTTTAAAAATCCTACTGAGTGGTGAGCAATCCTCCCACTCGGGGGCTTAGCTGCAGTCCAGTACTCGCCTAAGTTTAAAAATCCTACCGAGTGGTCAACGATCCTCCCACTCAGGGGCTTAGCTGCAGTCCAGTACTCGCCTAAGTTTTAAAAATCCTACAGAGTGGTGAACAATCCTCCCACTCGGGGGCTTAGCTGCAGTCCAGTACTCGCCTAAGTTTAAAAATCCTACCGAGTCGTGAGCAATCCTCCCACTCGGGGGCTTAGCTGCAGTCCAGTACTCGCCTAAGTTTAAAAATCCTACTGAGTGGTGAGCGATCCTCCCACTCGGGGGCTTAGCTGCAGTCCAGTACTCGCCTAAGTTTTAAAAATCCTACTGAGTGGTGAACAATCCTCCCACTCGGGGGCTTAGCTGCAGTCCAACACTCGCCTATGTTTAGAAAATCTTACCGAGTGATGAGCAATCCTCCCACTCGAAGGTTGTGCAAAGTGCGGGTCGACCACGACCACCACTTCAGAGTCGTACCATCAAGAAGAAGGACGAGATTGAGTGTGTCGCCAGGGTGAGTCACTTTCAGGGACGTCAAGACCATTGCTGAATTTCTTGTGGATGAGTTGTCTGGTCTCGCTGAATGAGTCGGGTCGACTGCGACCCCCCCCCCCCGAGGGCTACACCATCAAGAAGACGGACGAGATTGTGCGCACTGTCAAAGGCCCCTCCAACGGTTGACAGGAACGCCAAGACCATTGTTGAGTGCCTTGCTGATGAGCTAATCAATGCTGCTCAAGGATCGTCCAATCGGTCGACTGCTGATTCTTCTTCAGAAGCTGCATCAAGCAAACCGACACCAATCCGAGAGAAAAATGAATTTCCCTCAAAGACAAACGCAATATATTCAAAGATAAATCCAAAGATTCCTAACCACAGAATAAAGTGCTTGGGCATCAAGCCCGAAGGAGTTTTAATGGTTACAAAATCACTCGGCATTCTGAGGAAAATAAAGGTGAAGCATAATGTTTTTTCAATCACTCGGCGGGAGAAGGACTGGCCGGATCGCAGAAGCTGTCGAGGTCGATGCTGTCGGCGATGCGAGTGGCTGCCTCGAGGAAGGTGTCCATGAAGGTCTGGAAGGAGTGCTTCTTAGTATTCGCTACCTTGAGAGCAGCCAGCTTGTCTTCCTTAGCCTCCTTGCAGTGCACTCGGACCAATGATAAGGCGACATCGGCACCACAACGAGCAGAAGATTTCTTCCACTCTTGCACTCGGCCTGGAATCTGATTAAGTAGAGTCATCAGTGACTCGAGGTCTTGAGACAGCTCCGCCTGAGGCCAAAGTTCAGCGTCCACTTGGGTCATCGCCGCCTTCAGTCAAGACAGATAAGCAACTGCACCATCCAAGCGCGACTCCAATCGCAGCAGATTCATTGCAACGTCATCTTTCACAGGACAATTGATGGGGTCGAGACCCGTCTCGACCCGCCCAGTTTCAGCTTCAAAGTCCTGACACAGTTCTGTCCCATCACGAAAAACGATGAGTCGACAGCATGACAACAAAGTTTAGTCGGTGAAAAATTGACTAGTCGAATGATCATACCTTCAAGCTTCAGAGCAAGTTTCGCAGCAAGTTGTTCCAGATAAGACTCCGGCTTGTCTGTCTTGGCTCTGAGGCCACCGACTTCTGTGGTTAGGTTCTCCTTGTCCTTCCTAAGCTGCTCGACTTCCTGATTAGCTTCCGAGATGGTGGCCTTCAACTTCGTGTTCTCCTCCTCCAATTTGCCGACTAAAGCCAGCTTCTGGTCTGCAAGCTTCATCTTCTCACGTGCTTCTTTCTGAGCAGTGGCAAGGTCAAGGTCCTTCTTCTCCAAAGCCTCCTTCATCCTCTCTAAAGAAACAACACTCTTCAGACGAGACTGAAGTTGGCGATTTTCACTACGCACATCTGCTTGTGTGAAATCACTCGGTTCAAAGAGACTGAAAGAAAAACCAGTGCAATGTGCGAGCTACAAAGCAGACAAAACAGCCGAATGATTACCTCCCATGATGGCCGTTTCTTCTTGGGCAGTCTTGAGATTCTTCTTTGCGAGTTCAAGGTCAAGTTCAACGTTGATATGCTTCTTCTTTAATTCGGTGTGCCGAGCTCCAAGATCATAAGACCTCTTCAGCCAGCAAGAGAGACATGTCAGTCGACAGAAACAAGAGACAGTGACGGAATTTCTTTTACTCTAAGACTACTGCCGACTCAAATATTCAACAGTAATCTCGGGGACTACACCCAGTGAGTGCACTTAGTGTGCCCCCACTGAATCAGATCAATACTCAGCAAAGCCTGCCCAGCATGAGTTCAAAAAATGAAAAAAAGAGATACATCATTAGACCTCAGTGGACTGCCAGCAGTCGACCGTGGTCTCAGGGACTACACCCAGTGGGTGCACTCGGCATGCCCCCACTGATTCAAACAGTTTACTGAGACTCAGCTCGAGGTGAGCGGAGTTGAAGGTTTCCTAAATTCTAAACGAAGGAACACCCAGTGGGTGATCAGATATAAAGCAACACTCAATATTTTAGTCGGAATTTTGCTGACCTGAACATTGGTCTAAAGGGCAGTGCTGGCGTTGTAAGCTACCTGGCTAGCCTCATGCATCACTTTCACCTGCTCCATGACAAGGTTCACCTGACGAAGAGCTCCCCTAGCAGCGCCCGGTGAGTCGTCTGGAGTTTGATACGTAGCAAAGAGTGATGGCTCCAGGGTGGTCGAAGCAGTTACCGGGTCGGACGAGTGGAGTTGCACCGGTGCAGCAAGTGTCTATGCAGTCAACCCCGACGGACGATCAGTCATCAGCGAGTTGGTGAATGTGACGTTTGTCCGAACCGGCCCTTTGGAACGTTCGACCCCTGCCTCAAGCGCCGATGTCGATTGAGGGACTTGGATTTCAAGCCTCCTCCTGCTTGAGCCTCCACTCTTCTTCCTCCTCTCCCATAGAGGCACTTCTTCTTCTTCGTCATCAGGGAGCACAACGATATCTTGCGGAGCTACAGAAAGAGAGAAGTATCAAATTTTCAGCCGATTGACCGCCCACTCGACTAAATGGAATTTGGTTGAACCAACTTACCAGCTCGGGAGGTGGCCTCCTCGTCTCCTGGTGCCTCATCGACATCCATGTCAGTAGTAGCAGAGGTGGGTCTGGAAAGATACGCAACCTGATCGGTCAGGACAGAAATGTCAGTCGATATGTATAAGCACAAGTGTGTTACTCACCCCGAAGCCACTGGGATGTCCATCTTGATCCGCAACAAAGTCTTCCGAGTCTTGGGAGGGGAAACTTTGAGCTGCTTGGCGGTCTTCTCTGTCGGTTCCGGAGTCGACGTCCGAGTGCGCTTCTGAGCGTGAGTACTCGGAGCCACGCTCTTCCCGCGCCCGCCCGCCGGGTCGTGTTGCTGCTTGGATCGGCGCTCGGAACGCGGCGGCAAGTCGACCTCTTCCTCGTCGTCCAACTCCTCGCTCTCCTCCTCCTCCTCTCCGCCCGAAGACTCCCATTCATCGCTCTCGTCTGCACTGGCCTCCTCTTCCTAGCCCAGATCCAGGGCTTGTTCATTGTTGGGCATTCAGTACATCTCAGTGAAGACCTACAAGATGAAAAGTCAAGCAAAAATCAGTCGACATCGAATGCAATCGGAACTTATGCGTCAAGCAGTCAGAACAAAAAGGCATACCTTGTCGGGTGGATTGTTGTCTCTGAAAGGGATAACTCGCCTGGATCCCCTGGGATTGTCCTTATTGCCTGTGATACTCCTCAACCACATGGCCACAGTCTCGGATGACATTTCCTCTGGATGGACCCGAGCGGTGTCTTCAGGTCCAGAGTACAGCCACATAGGATGATCACGGGCCCGGAGAGGCTGGATGCGTCGACTGAGGAACACTTCCAGCAGGTCCAGGCTGGTAACACCTTCATTGATAAGCTGAACCACCTTCTCTACCAGCATCTTCGTCTCCATGTTCTAAGCCGCGGTCACTTTGAGTGGAGAAGGAGTTTGGACGCGGTCGAATGTGAAGTGAGGGAGGCTTGTCGACTGACCTGGAGCTGCCTGGTCCTGACAGTAGAACCAGGTCGACTGCCATCCTCTAACCGATTCATGGAGTGTCATAGCGGGAAAAGAGCTCCTATGCCTTTTCTAGATACCCTAACTCCCACACATCTGGATGACATTGGTCTTTGAGTCACTCGACTTCGTCTTTTTGACCGACTGGGATCAGATGGTGAAGATGTGTTTGAAAAGGCCCCAGTGCGGTCGACATCCCAAGAATTTTTCACACATCGACACAAAGGCGGCCAAATACGTGATGGTGTTAGGGGAAAATGGTGGAGTTGTGCGCCGAAAAAGTTAAGGAACCCCCGGAAGAAAGGATGCGAGGGAAGTGAAAAACCGCGGTCAACGTGAGTGGCAAGCTGAACGCACTCACCCGGTCGAGGCTGAGGATTCATCTCCCCCTCCGGCAACCTTGCCGCTCCCTTGGCGATCAGCCCAGACTCCGCCAGCTCGTCCAGATCCTCCTGCCGAATCGAAGACCGGATCCAATCGCCCTGGATCCAGCCGGGCGGCAGCCCCGCGCGCGATGACGACCCGCGTTGCTGGTTTTTGCCCTTTGTCGCCCCCTTCGTCTTCTTTGCATGTTCTAGCGCCGCCGTCTTGTCCTTCACCATGGCGGCGGAGCGGCAACGTCGGAACGGAAGAGTTGGGCGCATCGAAGAAGCGGAGGAAGAAGAAGGAGGAAAAGGTGTGCACAGTGCAGACGCCTCGGTACCGTCACCTTATAAAGGGCCGCTTCCGAGTGGCTGACGCATGGGACCAGGCAATCCTGTCAAATCCCGCAACAGTCGCATGCAGCATACATGGCGAAAAAGGCGGCACAGAAATCGAGGCATCATTGTTTATCCGCTCCACCCGCTTCGGCACTCCCCGTCTCGCGCGCTTCCCCGAAATTTCGTATCCCGTGAAATCCGGGATATGCAGCAATCAATCACGCCCAAGATCCTGCATTCCAATACAACACTCGACAAATGACATCACAAATTCAGTCAACGACTCTCTGAATGGATCAAGGCGACTGAGTCGACGCTGAAGTACCAATGCGAGTTTTCCATCTTGCAGAAAACGCTCGCGAAGGCACAAGAGTCAGAACAAGTTCAACTCCAACCTAACTTCCACTCGAACCTTAATCCATTCGTGGGCTACTAATGAGGATACAGACCTGGGGTAGGGTCATAGGCCTGACCTATACGTCCTACCCAAGGTCACTACCCAAGAAGGCAAGAAGGTCAAGAGACACCATGAGGCCCCCGACCGAAGATGTCGAGTGCAATCCACTCGACATCATGTCACTCGGGAGTCTCCCTACCTACTATCACTCGACCAACAAGAGAATCACTCGACCTCCCGAAGACCAGGAGTCACTCAGCATGCAACAGACACGCATTCACTCCGTAGTCTTTAAGGTCATTAACAACACTTAAGGCTGGCGTTACCAGTAACACCACCACTTGATGTACATTAACTCCCTTGTAATAGAGGGCGGGAGAGGTCCTGGCGAACTCTATATAATCCACCCTCCTCCTCTGGCACAAGGGTTCGCACCCCCTGTAACATCGCACATATAATCAAATCGACCACCGAGACGTAGGGCTGTTACTTCCTCCGAGAAGGGTCTGAACTCATAAAACCCGTGTGTACACCTTCGCCATAGCTGAGATCTTGCCTCTCCATATATACTCCCCTTTCTACTGTCAGTCTTAGAACCACGACAGCGGTCCCCCTTCCTTCTCCTACTGCCTCTCATTTCCCCCTTTGCTACTCCGGAAAAATGGAAAAAGTGTGTGTGTGTGTGTGGGGGGGGGGGTGAATCCTACTAGGAGTGGAGTCCTAGTAGTATACGGGGGCAAGGGGGCACCCCAAAGGCACGACATTGTCTTAGCCGTGTGCGGTGCCCCCCTCCACCGTTTACTCCTCCGATAGTATCATCGTAGTGCTTAGGCGAAGCCCTGCGCGGATCACATCACCAACACCGTCATCATGCCGTCGTGCTAACAAAACTCTCCCTCGACCCTCTGCTGGATCAAGAGTTCGAGGGACGTCATCGAGCTGAACGTGTGTTGAACTCAGAGGTGTCGTACATTTGGTACTAGATCGGTTGGATCATGAAGACGTTCGACTACATCAACCGCGTCAACCTAACGCTTCTGCTTTCGGTCTACGAGGGTATGTGGACACACTCTCCCCCTCTCGTTGCTATGCATCTCCTAGATAGATCTTGCGTGATTGTAGGAATTTTTTTTGAAATTGCATCCTATATTCCCCAACAACCGGTTGCGCTGGAGACCTAGAACGATGTGGAACTGCTTCAAACAGTTGGTGCACAGCAGGCGGCTTACTCATACAGTCGTGATCATGTTCACTCCACCCCGCGCCCAATTCGAAGTTACAGCCGGTGTATTGTGTCGCAGGCGGTTTCCAGTAGTAAACAGTGTCGTAACCCGCCCCGTGATGATAACCTGTCTCGCGATGATAATCTACTGATCAATGCTCAAGCGATTGTGGATCAAGCTCAAGCTCTTGGTGAGGCAGAAGCGGCGGCTCAATAGGTGGCTTATCAGCAGCCTCCGATGACCCCTTCAGCCTCAGTAGGGGCTGGGACGATTTCCAGGACAGTTGGAGTGCCGCGTTTAGTACCGGCTTTGTGTAATGAGCGTCTGCCCAAAGATTTCGAGGGCCCTCATAAGGTTCCTAATTACACAGCTGATCTCCCTCCTAAAGGCTGGATTGAGAGTTATGAATTGGCCATGGAGATGTTGGACGTTAATGATGTTGTCTGTGCTAAGTATTTTACTATAATGTTGGATGGACCAGCTCGTACATGGTTAAAACCTTGCCTGCTAATTCCATCAATATATGTACAGAATTGAAGGCGCGTTACATTAAAAACTTTCAAGGACATGCAAGCACCCACTGATGATTATCGATCTGGATAACAGCATGCATCGTGAGGATGAGTCGGCCCACTGATGTCTACTACACAACCTTCTTCTTGTAGATGTTGTTGGGCCTCCAAGTGCAGACGTTTGTAGGACAGTAGCAAATTTCCCTCAATTGGATGACCTAAGGTTTATCAATCCGTGGGATGCATAGGATGAAGATGGTCTCTCTCAAACAACCCTGCAACCAAATAACAAAGAGTCTCTTGTGTCCCCAACACACCCAATACAATGGTAAATTGTACAGGTGCACTAGTTCGGCGAAGAGATGGTGATACAAGTGCAATATGGACGGTGGATATAGGTTTTTGTAATCTGAAAGTATAAAAACAGCAAGGTAACTAAGGATAAAAGTGAGCGTAAACAATATTGCAATGGTAAGAAACAAGGCATAGAGTTCATACTTTCACTAGTGCAAATTCTCTCAACAATAATAACATGGATAGATCATATAAAAATCGCTCAACATGCAACAAAGAGTCACTCCAAAGCCACTAATAGCGGAGAACAAACGAAGAGATTATGATAGGGTACGAAACCACCTCAAAGTTATCCTTTCTGTTCTATCTTTTCAAAAGTTAGTAGTAAAATAGCATGCAGCTATTCTTTCCCTTCATCTATCATAGATTTCATACTACAATAACACCTTAAGACACAAATCAACCAAAACCATAATGTCACCTAGATACTCCAATGTCACCTCAAGTATCCGTGGGCATGATTATACGATATGCATCACACAATCTCAGATTCATTTATCCAACCAACACAAAGTACTTCAAAGAGTGCCCCGAAATTTCTACCGGAGAGTCAAGACGAAAACGTGTGCCAACCCCTATGCATAGGTTCATGGGCGGAACCCGCAAGTTGATCACCAAAACATACATCAAGTGGATCACATGATATCCCATTGTCACCACAGATAAGCACGGCAATACATACATCAAGTGTTCTCAAATCATTAAAGACTCAATCCGATAAGAGACTTCAAAAAGAAAACTCAATCCATCACAAGAGAGTAGAGGGGGAGAAGCATCATAAGATCCAACTATAATAGCAAAGCTCGCGATACATCAAGATCGTGCCATAGAGAGAACACGAGAGAGAGAGAGAGAGATCAAACACATAGCTACTGGTACATACCCTCAGCCCCGAGGGTGAACTACTCCCTCCTTGTCATGGAGAGCGCTGGGATGATGAAGATGGCCACCGGTGAGGGATCCCCCCTCCGGCAGGGTGCCGGAACGGGCTCCCGAGAGGTTTTTGGTGGCTACAGAGGCTTGCGGCGGCAGAACTCCCGATCTATCTTCGTCTTCGATGTTTTTAGGGTATATGGGAATATATAGGTGAAAGAAGTCGGTCGGGGGAGCTTCGAGGGGCCCACAAGACAGGGGGCGCGCCCTCCTATCTCCTGGCCTCCTCGAAGCTTCCCTAGCTTGTACTCCAAGTCTCCCGGATCATGTTCGTTCCAAAAAATCACACTCCCGAAGTTTCATTTCATTTGGACTCCGTTTGATATTCCTTTTCTTCGAAACACTGAAATAGGCAATAAAACAACAATATGGGCTGGGCCTCCGGTTAATAGGTTAGTCCCAAAAATAATATAAAAGTGTATAATAAAGCCCGTAAACATTCAAAACAGATAATAAAATAGCATGAATGCTTCATAAATTATAGATACGTTGGAGACGTATCAGCATCCCCAAGCTTAATTCCTACTCGTCCTCGAGTAGGTAAATGATAAAAGAAAGAATTTATGAAGTGCGAATGCTAGCAGGTGCACAAGTTTGATCAATGATAATTTCAATCACCTTTTCTATCATCATTATATGTCATAACAATAGTTCATCTCATAAAACTTCTCACGAACAAGTAACAAACAATTCACATGTTAAAGCATAGACCATAAACTTTCTTGAAAACTAGCAAACTTCATTCTCAGTCATCAAACAATTGCAATTCATCTTATTTTTAGGAAGGGTCTATGTCAGAGCTTGATTTAGCAAACTCCACATACTCAACTATCATATAGTCTTCTACAATTGCTAACACTCACGCAATACTTATGGTTATGGAGTTTTAATCAGACACTGAGAAAGATAGGGGCTTATAGTGTTGCCTCCCGACGTATTCACCTTTGGGTGATGTCAACAATAATATTTCATGCTAACTTACATCCAGTTGGATATATATATCAAGATCTTTCCAACACGAGGTGCTTGCCAAAGGATAAAATGAAAAAGCGAAAGGTGAAGATCACCTTGACTCTTGCATAAAGTAAAAGACATAAAGTAAAAGATAGGCCCTTCGCATAGGAAGCAGAGGTTGTCATGCGCTTTTGTGGTTGGATGCACAAAATCTTAATGCAAAAGAACGTCACTTTATATTGCCACTTGTATATGGACCTTTATTATGCAGTCTGTCGCTTTTATTGCTTCCATAACAAGATCGTATAAAGCTTATTTTCTTCACACTAATAGATCATACATATTTAGAGAGCAATTTTTATTGCTTGCACTGATGACAACTTACTTGAAGGATCTTACTCAATCCATAGGTAGGTATGGTGGACTCTCGTGGCAAAACTGAGTTTAAGGATATTTGGAAGCACAAGTAGTATCTCTACTTGGTGCAAGGAATTTTGGCTAGCATGAGGGGGAAAGGCAAGCTCAACATGTTTGAACTATCCATGACAATATACTTTAACTAAGATGTGAGAAAACATAACCCATTACATTGTCTTCCTTGTCCAACATCAACTCTTTAGCATGTCATACTTAATGAGTGCTCACAATTATAAAAGATGTCTAGGATAGTATATTTATATGTGAAATCTCTCTTCCTTCAATATTCTTTCATGAATTGTTCAAATGACCAATACAATGTTTGCTAACCTTCAATAGATTTACAACCTTTACTTCTTAGATGTCAAGTCATTACTCCCAACGGGGTAAGCAAATGAAACATATAAAATTTCAGATTTATGACATTCAATTCATTCAACAATTTACTCATAGGATATAAGTGAAGCACACGAGTAAATGAAAAACAACTCCAAAAAGATATAAGTGAAGATTAATGACTAGCTAAATAATTATGTAACCATGTGAAGACTCTCTCTCAATAAAGAATTTCAGATCTTGGTATTTTATTCAAACAGCAAGAAAAACAAAAGGAAATGACATTGCAAGGATAGCACAACTCATGTGAAGAAGCAAAAACTTAGGCTCAACCGATACTAACTGATAGTTGTTGAAGAAGAAAGGTGGGATGCCTACCGGGGCATCCCCAAGCTTAGATGCTTGAGACTTCTTGAAATATTATCTTGGGGTGACTTGGGCATCCCCAATCTTGAACTTTTGTGTCTCCTTAATTCCTCTCATATCATGGTTTCTCTTTTTATCAAAAGCTTCATCCATACCAAACTCAACAAGAACTCGTGAGATAGAATAGTATAAACCAAGGCAAAACCTTATCATTTTCTACTATAACAAATCACTAAAATTATTATTCAACATTGCATACTAAATTCCTCTGCATATTTAATACTCCTATCCTCAAATAGAACCATTAAACAAGCAAACATATGCAAGCAATGCAAACACAACAGCAATCTGCCAAAACAGTACAGTCTGTAAAGAATGCAAGAGTATCAATACTTCCCTAGCTCCAAAAATTATGAGAGAAAATTCCCACTGTAGTAAATTTATCAGAGCTCAATATGCAAAAAAGTTTCAACATTATACCATTCTCTGACTTTTCTAGGGAATTTTTGCAACAGTGGTAAACTTTCTGTTTTCAAACAGCAACATGTATACTAGCAAAATAAGCATGGTGAAGGCTATCCTTGAATTTTTTTATTGAAACTAAAGATACAAAACATTATTCTAAATAACAGAAAGCAAATAATAACAAAAGAAAATGATGCTCCAAGCAAAACACATATCATGTGGTGAATAAAAATATAGCTCCAGGTAACGTTACCGATGAACGAAGACGAAAGAGGGGATGCCTTCCGGGGCATCCCCAAGCTTAGGCTCTTGGTTGTCCTTGAATATTACCTTGGGGTGCCTTGGGAATCCCCAAGCTCAGGCTCTTTCCACTTCTTATTCCATAGTCCATCGGATCTTTACCCAAAACTTGAAAACTCCACAACACAAAACTCAACAGAAAACTCGTAAGCTCCGTTAGTGTAAGAAAATAAAACCACCACTTTGGTACTGTAATGAACTCATTCTAAATTCATATTGGTGTAATATCTACTGTACTCCAACTTATCTATGGTTCATACCCTCCGATAATACTCATAGATTCATCAAAATAAGCAAACAACACATAGAAAACAGAATCTGTCAAAAACAGAACAGTCTCTAGTAATCTGTATGAAACGTATACTTATGGAACTCCAACAATCCTACCAAATTAGGAGGTCCTGATAAATGTGTGTACCAATCCAGAGCAAAACGAATCATATCAAAAGCACGTTTGTGTGAATTAATAAAACTACTTTACTGGATGCAAAAGTTTCTGATTCTCAGCTGGATCAACACAACTATCACCGTAAGCTATCCTAAAGGTCTTACTTGGCACTTTATTGAAACAAAAGCTATAAAACATGATTACTACAGTAGCATAATCATGTGAACACATAAAAAAAGTAAGGGTAAATATTGGGTTGCCTCCCAACAAGCGCTTTTCTTTAATGCCTTTCTAGCAACGGCGCCAGAAAAGAGCTTAGTTGACGGGGTGTGAGTACCGCTTACCTAGCCTCCCCGGCAACGGCGCCAGAAAAGAGCTTGATGTCTACTACACAACCTTCTTTTTGTAGACGTTGTTGGGCCTCAAAGTGCAGAGGTTTGTAGGCCAGTAGCAAATTTCCCTCAAGTGGATGACCTAAGGTTTATCAATCCGTGGGAGGCGTAGGATGAAGATGGTCTCTCTCAAACAACCCTGCAACCAAATAAAAAAGAGTCTCTTGTGTCCCCAACACACCCAATACAATGGTAAATTGTATAGGTGCACTAGTTCGGCGAGGAGATGGTGATACAAGTGCAATATGGATGGTGGATATAGGTTTTTGTAATCTGAAAATATAAAAACAGCAAGGTAACTAATGATAGAAGTGAGCGTAAACGGTATTGCAATTGTAAGAAACAAGGCACAGGGTTCATACTTTCACTAGTGCAAGTTCTCTCAACAATAATAACATAGATAGATCATATAACAATCCCTCAACATGCAACAAACAATCACTCCAAAGCCACTAATAGCAGAGAACAAACGAAGAGATTATGGTAGGGTACAAAAGCACCTCAAAGTTATCCTTTCTGTTCTATCTATTCAAGAGTCCGTAGTAAAATAACATGAAGCTATTCTTTCCGTTCAATCTATCATAGAGTTCATGCTAGAATAACACCTTAAGACACAAATCAACCAAAACCCTAATGTCACCTAGATACTCCAATGTCACCTCAAGTATCCGTTGGCATGATTATACGATATGCATCACACAATCTCAGATTCATCTATCCAACCAACAGAAAGTACTTCAAAGATTGCCCCAAAGTTTCTATCGAAGAGTCAAGACGAAAACGTGTGTCAACCCCTATGCATAGGTTCATGGGAGGAACCCGCAAGTTGATCACCAAAACATACATCAAGTGGATCACGTGATATCCCATTGTCACCACAGATAAGCACGGCAAGACATACATCAAGTGTTCTCAAATCATTAAAGACTCAATCCGATAAGATGTCTTCAAAGGGAAAACTCAATCCATCACAAGAGCGTAGAGGGGGAGAAATATCGTAAGATCCAAGTATAATAGCAAAGCTTGCAATACATCAAGATCGTGCCATAGAAAGAACATGAGAGAGAGAGAGATCAAACACATAGCTACTTGTACATACCCTCAGCCCCGAGGGTGAACTACTCCCTCCTTGTCATGGAGAGTGCCGAGATGATGAAGGTGGCCACCGGTGAGGGATCCCCCCTCCGGCAGGGTGTCGGTATGGGCTCCCGAGAGATTTTTGGTGGCTACAGAGTCTTGTGGCGGGGGAACTCCCGATCTATCTTCGTCTTCGATGTTTTTAGTGTATATGGGAATATATAGGCGAAAGAAGTTGGCCGGGGGAGCTTCAAGGGACCCACGAGACAGGGGGGCGCGCCCAGGGGGGTGGGCGCGCCCTCCTGTCTCCTGGCCTCCTCGAAGCTTCCCTGGCTTGTACTCCAAGTCTCCCGGATCATGTTCGTTCCAAGAATCACGCTCCCAAAGGTTTCATTCCGTTCCGACTCCGTTTGATATTCCTTTTCTTCGAAACATTGAAATAGGCAATAAAAAACAATATGGGTTGGGCCTCCAGTTAATAGGTTAGGCCCAAAAATAATATAAAAGTGTATAATAAAGCCCGTAAACATTCAAAACAGATAATAAAATAGCATGAATGCTTCATAAATTATAGATACGTTGGAGACGTATCACCCACCATTGGGTCCTACGGGTCTCGGCTATTATTCACTCGTCAGATAGCATTGCGGCGGGTCAAGCGGTTCTGGTCTTGGAAAAGAACTGCCACTTTACCCCCCCCCTTAAGCAGACGCTTGGGCGGCTTAAGCGGTATTGTAATGATATGGGTGAGCTCATGGCGGCTCTCATTAAGTATGCAGATTTTGATAACACTAAAGACCCTAGTTCTGATGATGAGAAATCCAACAAGGGCAAGATGAGTTGCAATGGTAAGGGGCAGCAGCAGAATATTGCAGGGAATAATGACAACAACCAGGGTAATTGTGGTAAGTGTAGACACCCCGATGGCAGGTCAGATCTAGTAGCTAACACTAATGTTGTGTATTAGAACCAGTGTCGCAATGGTAATGGTAAGCCGCCCTCTGGTGGCACAAAGCCTTTTAATCGTGAGGCGGCGCTTAATGACCCATGCCCAAAGCATAGTCTTCCCAACAAGCCATCTACTCATGCCTGGAAGGATCGTTGGGTTATGAGAGAGTTTAGGAATTACATCCTCAATCAGAATCATGGCAATAATAACGGGCCGCCCGGCGGGTCAGGATCCGTCTCTCAGGGGTTTGGCTTTGGCGGTGGCTCAAGTTCTGGTTATCCAGGTCAAGGTAACCCGGGTGGTTATAACCAACAATCTGGTTAGGGTAACCAGCAGCAAGGTAATCAGACAGGTTATCAGAGTAATCTGAAGCAGCTCAATGGTGGCCAATATCATGTATTCACTACAAGTCTTTGCAAACGAGATCAGAAGGTTCATAAGCGTGCTGTCAATGCTGTTGAGCCAGTGGTGCCACATTACCTACGATGGTTACAACATCCAACCACGTGGAGTCGATAGGATCACCCGCCCCGAGTCGAGAATCCGGGTCATCTGGCCTTGGTGGTAGCCCCTCAAGTTGGCGGTTATAAATTTACAAAAGTGCTCATGAATGGTGGCAGCAGTATCAACATCTTGTATTACGATACCTTTCGTCATATGAATCTGACTGACAAGCACCTCAAGCCATCACTTCAGCTTTCCATGGTGTGCTGACTAGTAAGTCGTCTTATCCAGTGGGAAAGAATTCGTTGGAAGTAGCTCTTGGTGATGATCGTAATAACAGGACAGGGTCTTTGTGGTTTGAGGTGGTTAAGATCAAGAGTCCATATCATGCTCTGTTTGGTCGGCCGGCTTATGCTCGGTTTATGGCTCGCCCTTGTTATATTTACCTACAACTTAAGATGCCAGGGCCGAACGGGACGATCACAGTTCATGGTGATCGCAAAATCGCCTTGGAGTGTGAGGAAGAAGATGCAGCTTATGCAGAATCCGTTTGTGCTACTGAGGAGCTCATGTTTTATAAGGACAACATTGACCCGACTGATATGACCCCTCTGAAGAAGCCCAGTACTGAGGAGGACCCTCTGTTGAAGTTTAAGTCAGCTGATGACACTAAACATGTGGATTTTGTCCCTGGCGACTCATCTTAGCAGTTCACCATAGGGGCTAATATGGATCCCAAGTAGGAAAGCGTGCTCATCGAGTTCATCCTTGAGAATCGGGACATCTTTGCATGGAAGCCTTCTGACATGCCAGGTGTACTGAGAGAAATTGTTGAGCACACCCTTACTATGGATCCCAAGTTCAAGCCGGTAAACAGTTTCTCCGTCGTTTCAATGAAGAGCGACGTAAGGCTATTGGAGAAGAGGTAGTCCGGCTCTTAGCAGTTGGGTTTATCGTGGAAGTTTTTCACCCTAAATGGTTGGCTAACCCCATGCTAGTACTTAAAAAGAACGGCACATGGCGTATGTGTGTTGATTACATGGATATTAAAAGGGCTTGTCCAGCAGATTCGTTTGCTCTACCCCGTATCGACCAAAACATTGATGCAACGACGGGTTGTGAGAGTTTATGCTTCCTAGACGCTTATTCTGGTGATCATCAGATCAAGATGGCAATTAAAGACCAAGAGAAGACATCCTTCATCATACCTTTTGGGGCTTTCTTCTATGTTTCCATGCCTTTTGGGCTCAAGAGTGCTCAGACGACTTATCGGCGTGTCGGTGTACAAAAGTATGGGCTCTTCTGACCCCTTACTTGTGCATGGGCAGTTGTAGCCATGCTTGTGGCCAGGCCCGGCAGGACAGTAGAGGACAGAACACAAGACTACCAAGACAGCAATCAAGTCAAAGAACAAGGAGCAGAAGACAAGCTGGACCTCCCCCGGCAACATCCTTGCTGGGGCAGCTTGTGTATCCCCGGGAAGCTCCTTGCCGGGGCCACCTGCGAAGCACCAGCAAGGCCATCACCCTTGAGGCTGAGAATTCTGACACCATCGACAACGTCAAGGCCAAGATTTGGGAACGCATGCGTGGTAGCATGCAGATCTTCATGAAGATCGATGGCATGCAGGTCCACGTGGGACCAGAAGACGAAGACCCCCGGCAAGACCCTTGCCGGGGACAACTGCGAGGCCCCCGGTAAGCCTTGCCGGGGATTATTGCTGGGCCACGGCCAGGCCTGCGCCCGGCGAGGATTTGCCACCTCACCACCACTCCAGTGCAACGACCAGCGTGCTAACTAAGCAGGCGCCTACGTGGCAGCATGCAGATCTTCGTGGAGGCTCTACCATCGCACCAACACAACAACTAGCTAGCCAGCGTCGCACTACATTCCTCGTTAGCTTGGACGCATGTCAGAGCAAGGAGGGGCGGTGAAGGACGGGGCGGCTTCTGTTGTCGTTCCTGATAAAGCAAGAGGGCACAAAGGCAGCGAATTAAATGCGTTTGTCCTACGGTGCCGAGCGATAAGCTGATACACTATAGCTTGCCTTCCACCTCCTATGTGCCGCTGTGGCATCCCCTTTGACATATAAAAGGAGGTCTGAGGCATACTGAGAGAGGATCCAGACTTTTTGGACCGGGCATGTGCCGCATCTAGTTCAAGAACACAAGAGCACTAATATACACACAAGCAGGACTAGGGTAGTACGCATATTTGTGGCCCGAACCTGGGTAAAAATTCCCTCGTACTGATTGCTAGACCCGCTCTTCGTGCATCTCCTCTCCCCGCCAACCGTAGAAGGAATCGCCCCTGATCCCATAGGTTTTTATTTCCCCGACACCTAAGGAGCACCAGGTAGGGGGAGTTAGTTGTGAGAATTTGGTCTAGTAGTTAGTGCATCAGTTTCTTCGCCACCATGGCTCCAAAGAAGAAGACGATCGCAGCGGTCGGTTCGTCTGGAGCAGCTACGCCCGTGCCAGCGCGGACGGGCGACGTGGCAGGCACCGGTGGTGGAGGAGAACAATATCTTCCATGCCACCCTGATACAAGAAGCCAGGCGAGCGGCGGCGTCCGCAACGGTGACGATGGTTCTGCATGCCACCGCGCCCAAGGACGGAGCTGCGCTACCTACGGGTGGCGTGGGGACCTCCAGGGGCAGAAAGACGCCCCCGCCAGCGCACGCGCCACGGTCCTCTCAGCTCGTGCGTGACGAACAGCGCCGTGATGTTGAGGACCCCGGGCGTCGCCGTGGCAAGAGACCTCAGCGTCACTCTCAAGACGCGCAGGGCCGACATGCAAGCCATGATGCTGGCGAAAAAGGCGTCCTACCGCGGAATTGTGATGGAACTCCTTCTAACATAGTTAGAAGTCTGAGTTCCTCCCGTTCCTCGTGCCTATCACTACCACCGACACGAGCAGAAGCATTGGCGCGAGCACAGCTACTCGTCGACTTTCCTCCTATTGTGGATAAGCAAGAAGAGTGGAAGGCCTTATTGGCCACGCCAATAGGGATGGCCACCGGGAAGCAAGTCCCTCACGGCGTCGGACCAACGAGCCGGCGTGCGCTGACAGTGGGAGGGTTGGA
This sequence comes from Triticum aestivum, assembly GCF_018294505.1. Lineage (NCBI taxonomy): Eukaryota > Viridiplantae > Streptophyta > Magnoliopsida > Poales > Poaceae > Triticum > Triticum aestivum. The sequence goes on from NC_057801.1 coordinate 335,302,323, forward strand.
GGCGCCGCAACCATGGTGCACTCCCCTCCACCACGACCGGACCGTCGGGTTGACACTCGTGATAACGTGCCCACTGCATCGTCTGACCTGTGAGCACGTTGTGACCAACGTCAAGTTCTTCGGGAGCGGCTCAAGGAAGACGCTCGGACCACTATCGAGTGGGCACAGGAGGCGCGTCACCAATCTGACAGGTGTGCTGGGCCTGCTGTGTACAGGCCTGCACCGGGGGATACTAGCGACTTGCCCTATGCAATAACTTGTCCAACGTTCACCCGCGAGCTATGACAGTTCCAGGAGGTCCCGGAGAAGTACGACGGCAAGACCCGTCCGTCTGAGTTCCTGAGCGTTTACACCATCGCGATGCAAGCTTCCGGAGCACGAGACAACAAGGTACTCGCCAACTATTTCCCATTGGTGCTCAAGCCCAACGTCAGGTCATGGTTGATGCACTTGCCAATAGATTCCATCTTCTCTTGGTCGTATATGTGTGTCGGTGTCAAAACCGGTGGATCTCGGGTAGGGGGTCCCGAACTGTGCATCTAAGGCTAATGGTAACAGGAGGCGGGGGACACGATGTTTACCCAGGTTCGGGCCCTCTCAATGGAGGTAATACCCTACTTCCTGCTTGATTGATATTGATGATATGATTATGATTTTTGTCGTCCTATGGACTAAACCCTCTGGTTTATATAGACATCGGAGGGGGCTAGGGTTACACAGAGTCGGTTACAGAGAAGGAAACCTACATATCCGAATTGCCAAGCTTGCCTTCCACGCAAAGGAGAGTCCCATCCGAACACGGGACGAAGTCTTCAATCTTGTATCTTCATAGTCCAACAGTCCGGCCAAAGTACATAGTCCGGCTGCCCGAGGACCCCTTAATCCCGGACTGCCTCAGTAGCCCCCAAACCAGGATTCAATGACGATGAGTCCGGCGCATAGATTATCTACGGCATCGCAAGGCGGGTTCTTCTCCAAATTCTCTAGAGTACCTGTTGTAACAAGAAGTGTCCGGCTTCCCATTAATGTTGCACTCCTCGGCTTCTGTGCTTCAATAATGGCTATCTCCACGTGTCGAGCGGATGCGAGAAGTCGGGGCATTTTTTCATATGCCACCCTGACCATGCAAGTAAATCGTCTATTTAAAGAGTTGAGGATCCTCAGATCCAAATCACACGATCTCCTCCCAGGGAGTATCCATCAGAGCGTGCCCGAAAAAATCCATCCCATCATGGCCGGTCATCGTGGCTCCTCCTCTCGCTCCTGTAGCACCAAGCCAGGCTATTGGGAGAAGTGTCCCGTTCCTCATAGCCGATTAGTAGAGTTGCAGACCCAAGGGGTTTCTCCCGCCTGCCTACATGGTCTCCGTCCGAGCCGGACTAGCCACTTATAATGGTGGGGAGCAAGCGGAGAGTTCTCGCAACCCATCCAAGGGGACTTGGATTTCCAATCCATCCATTCCTCTGCGGGCTCCTGGAGTTCTACGGTCTCCAGTTGCACAACTTTACTCCAGCCTCCATGCTTCATATCGCGGGTTATGTCGCCTTCTGCGAGCTATTTCTGGGCTACGAAGCTCATTTCGAGCTATGGAAGAGGCTATTCTGCCTTGTACCCCGCACTCAGGAGGGGTCGATATATCAAGTGGGCGGAGCCGCGATATGGCGCATCGCCGGGACCGGATACCTGTCCGGTACTCCGAAGAAAACATCCAAAGACTGGCCTTCGGAGTGGTTTTATATGGAAGACGTCCCTCTTTCGGACCCTATTCGGTTGGGCCTTCCCGAGTTTGCAAATGCCCCATTGAAGAAATGGCACAGCTGGCGCCCCCGGAGCCCCCAGGAGGAAGATAATAGAGAGATCCTTTTCCTGATGGACAGGATAAAGACACTGGCCAAATCAAGACTGACAATAATTGAGGTTTTGTCCATATGCATAATGCAGGGAGTGCAGCCACTTCAATATCGGGGGAAACCCATGTGGCACTATAATGGAGAAGATGCCGCCACCCGCTGCGACCGTAAAGGCCCAAACTCCGCTGCCGCTCTGGCGAAAATATTGTCCGATTTGTTCAAAGGAGAAGAAGAGGAGTTCATCCATATTAACCCAAGGGATGGATTCTCCATGTACAACCCCCAAGCTGGGTGAGCTGCTATCTTTTATTCCAGTCTTTCCCGTGCTCTCTAACACAAACATTTATCTTGTTAATTCATAGCAGGAAATGCGCAATGCTATGAGGGATGTTCACAGCCCGTCTCCATAGCCTGAGGACCCTGACCGGGGCCCTCGACCCCGGACTCAAAGAAGATCCGGACATATTGGTGGAGCTCGTTGACATGACATTTTATCAGTTAAGCTGCAATGGTGCATTGGTGGCCATCATAGGTGATTATCCTGGCCTACTCCCTGTATCACATGTAAGTAAAACTGGAGTCCCAACTTCCAAGAAGGATTCCCTCTTTACGCCTTACCCATTGCATATGTTTCGCGTTTTATAGGGAAGGCCATCGGGACGCCATGCCGAACCCGCGGTGACTCGTCAACAAGGAGCACCGAAGCTGGGTAGGCTTAAAAGGAAGGCGGTCAGGACCGAGACGCCGTTGCAAAGGTATGATTAAAAACCTACTATGCAATTATCGTCATTGAAATATGACCGTGTCCACTGTTTTCTGGCACAAAAATCGCTCGTCGAACTATATCCAGAGAGCCTGCCAGCCACGCCTCCACCAACCGGACTCTGAGGCCGGACCCAAGGGTGGAGGTCAATGCGGGGACAACGTGGGACGGTTCTCCTATAGAGGATGCAGATAGATTCTCCGCTACGAACTCTAAAGTGGAGAGCGCCATGAATCATAGGCGCCGGCGGGCCACACTACGCGACCCTGATTTCTCTGAAGAGGCTTTCAACGCCTTCAACTCAAGGGACGCATACATCCGAGATGCTCAAGATGGCCTCGCCAAAGCTACGGACCAGAATGTAAAGGATATACAGGTAAGAAAATTTGATAAGTATATATATCAGTAGCCCCTAAGACTAGAAACAGTTGGCACAACTGATTTAAGGATTAATTATATGCATAGGTTCTTATAGAGAAGTATACCCAGCTGTCTAAAGAGATGGAGGAGTGCAAAGCCTAGCTACGGGCCGCAGTCGCCGGAATGGAGGAGTCCAAGAAGGCCTCATCTGGTAATACTTGTCTTGATCGAAAAGAATGTATTGACATATACCAGTTAGTATTCGGCATGCATGCAAATCTAACAAGAGATTCTGCAGACAATCCCAAAGGTAATCTGGAGATCGTATCGGAGGATGAACAACATGCTCAACGATAGCTAAATGCAGGTGAGCGCGTGCTTACAAAAGTTATATGGGAGAAGAATGATCTCTAGGACGCGAAGACCCGACTGGATGTTGAATTAAAGGATGTTTGGACCCAGCTTGCTGACTCCGTGAAGGAGAATAGGAGGCTTCGACGCGGCATTTTTAGTAAGTGCTCAAACAAACCTTTATAAAGTTCGGCGAAGAAGCGGGCTAATAGAATTATGTCTGTAGGTATGCTGACAGGTCGTCCCGAACAGGAGATGTTCGGACTGCAGGCGATCTTCTGCAAGAGCTCTCACAGTTGCGCGGACAAATTTGGCAGGTGATGCAGGGTATTGCCCAGGCCTTGTGGCCATCTGCATCCCTGCCCGAAGGCATGGGAGAGCTCGTGAAGATGCTCAAGGGAGAGCGCAGGCGCTTCTGATTATGGAAGATATCGGCCTGTCGACAAGGTGCAAGGGAGGCCTTGGCCATGGTGAAGACACGATACACCAAAACTGACCCGAACCACATGACTGAGGTCGAACCTGTAGGGCCAGATGGGAAATAGATCCCCATTAGTCTGGTATATGACCAGGTAGCTTTAGCCGTGAAGTATTCCCAACAGGATTGTAGGCTAGACAACCTGTTGGATGGTATAGAAGAAGAGTTTAGTCAGTCTAAGTGACTTTGTACTTCAAAGGACATATTTTGTCCCTAGCCGGATTGTAAACCATTTGTCTTGGCGGACCTTTCCGCTTCAACCTATGGACCCGACAGTCTGGAGTGTATCCGAATACCCGCTCAGTTATGTGAAAACCGAGGCACGCATGGAAACCACGCGTAGGGGTCACAAGTGCTTGAATAGACAAGTACCCAACTAGCTATGTTATATTACATGGGTAGTAAGAAACATCTTCCAGGGAGAATAGTTCCGTTAAGGGTTCCTTTCCCTGGGTGTGCATGCATTAATGTGCATGTCCGCACTGCGAAAAATGACGCAGGATATAAGCATCTGGGGGCATGTTTTGCAATAAGTAAAAGACATCTTTTGTTCACCGACCAAATATTCCCTTAAGAATGCTAGCTTTCGGCTTCACCCAGTCTGAGGTACACATCCGGCTGACCCGGCAGTAACAATCACAGAGGTGCTCCCCTTATGCCCTAGCCGAATTAACGGGAACGTAGGGCATAAACACAAGATCCAGACAACCCAGCCTGGCCAAAACTTAAGTCATATCGATGCATATAGTGGTGAAAAAAAGGCACATATGGAGAAATGACGCATCTGTGGTGGGCATAAAGCCTAGAAGATAATTATATTAAGCTTATGTATAAGAAGCCCCCAGGTATATTGAGCGTGCATAGCACGGCAGGAGTGTTTGGTCAAAGCATACTTGAAGCTTTTAAGGCTATATATATATGAAAAAGAAAGAGAGAGAGGATATAATTTAAAAAGGAAGATGGAGGTAAGGAGACAAACACAGAGTTCGGCACTAGGCGTAGAATCTTTGGAGTCTGGCCGCGTTCCATGGGTTCGGCTCGAGTCGATTATCTGATGCATCACGCAGACGGTACGCTCCTCCGGTGAGAACTTTATCAATGATGAAGGGACCCTCCCACTTGGGCTTGAGCTTGTACTTTTTCTTCTCTGGTAGGCGTAGAACGAGTTCTCCAATGTTATAAGTTTTGGCCCATACTTCTCTACTTTGATACCTTCGAGCCTGCTGTTGATATAATGCGGAATGGGCCTTTGTGATGCCACGCTCCTCCTCCAGGGCATCTAAGCTGTCCTGTCGATCCATCTTGGCTTCTCTATCTTTGTACATGTGCACTCGAGGTGAGTCATGGATGATAACGCAGGGTAGCACTGCCTCTGCGCCGTACACCATAAAAAATGGTGTGTATCCGGTTGTGTGATTTGGCGTTGTCCGCAACCCCCATAGTACGGCGTCGAGCTCCTCGACCCAGTGCGTATCTGATTCCTTCAAGGATCGCACTAGTCTGGGTTTAATGCCGCTCATAATAAGACCATTCTCTCGTTCGACTTGATCGTTTGTTTGAGGGTGATAGACGGATGCATAATCAAGCTTTATGCCCATTTTGACGCACCAAGTTTTCACCTCGTCGGCTGTGAAGTTTGAGCCGTGATCGGTGATGATGCTGTGGGGGACACCGTAACGGTGTACGACCCCGGATATGAAGTCTATCACTGGTCGGGACTCAGTCCTTTTAACTAGTTTGGCTTCTATCCATTTGGTGAATTTATCGACCATGACCAACAAGTATTTCTTCTTATGGCTTCCTCGTTTAAGGGGTCCAACCATATCGAGCGCCCAGACCACAAAGGGCCAAGTTATGGGGATTGTTTGGAGAGCGATAGGTGGCATATGGCTTTGATTTGCAAAAAGCTGGCAACCAACGGAATATTGGACAAGGTCCTGTGCGTCTGCCCAGGCTGTCAGCCAGTAGAAACATGTACGGAAGGCCTTGATTACAAGCGCCCGGGCTGCGGCATGGTAGCCGCCGAGTCCGGCATGAATTTCGGGCAAGAGCTGCCACCCTTCCTCTTCGGAGATGCATCTTTGGAGCACAACAGTTCACGCTTTTCTTATAAAGCTCTCCCTCGTGGACTTTGTAGGCTTTAGAGTGCCACACAATGCAACGTGCCTCATTTTGGTCCTCAGGGAGTTCTTGCCTATTTAAGTAGGCTAAGAAGGGTTCTGTCCACGGGGCGATGACAGCTATAATAGTGTGGGCTAAAGGTGTTATTTCGGTGGTGGAGCCTCCGATTACGTCAGATTGTTCGGGATCTGGGGTTGTATTCGGATCCGGACTGGTATTGCCGGTCTCCCCTTCCCATACCACAGATGGCTTAAACAGTCTTTCCAAAAAGATATTAGGTGGGACGGGGTCGCTCTTAGCGCCGATGCGGGTGAGGATATCCACCGCTTGGTTGTTTTCTCGGACGACATGGTGGAATTCAAGCCCCTCGAACCGAGCTGACATTTTGAGGACGGCATTGCGGTAGGCCGCCATTTTTGGGTCCTTGGCGTCAAAGTCTCCATTTATTTGAGATATTGCGAGGTTTGAATCCCCACACACTTCCAGGCATTGAATGCCCATGGAGACTGCCATCCGGAGACCATGCAACAGGGCCTCATATTCGGCTGCATTGTTGGAATATGTGTATAGTATTCGGAGTACGTATTGGACTGTATCTCCGGTGGGGGATGTCAGGACAACGCCTGCCCCTAGACCAGCCAGCATATTAGAGCCATCAAAGTGCATGATCCAATTGGAGTACGCGCCATACTCTTTAGGGAGTTCGGCTTCTGTCCATTTGGCGATGAAGTCAGCCAATACTTGCGACTTAATGGCTCGCCATGGTTTGTATGTTATATCAAACGGGAGGAGCTCCATAGCCCATTTAGCAATCCGGCCCGTGGCACTGCGGTTATTTATTATGTCATTGAGTGGTACTTCGGAGGCCACCGTGATTGAATACTCTTGAAAGTAGTGTCGTAGTTTTCGGGTTGCCATGAAGACCGCGTATGCTATCTTTTGATAATGTGGGTACCGTGACTTGCATGGAGTGAGGATAGTGGATACATAGTATATCGGCTTTTGAAGCGGGAACTTATGTCCATCTGTCTCTCGTTCGACGAAGAGCACTGCGCTTACAACCTGGTGTGTTGCAGCTATATATAACAGCATAGGTTCGCCGATATTTGGCGCGGCCAGGATTGGATTGGTGGCCAAGAGGGATTTTATTTCCTCCAGTCCGTCCGTAGCCGCATCCGTCCACTCGAAGTGTTTGGTGTGTCGAAGAAGGCGATAAAGAGGTAGTGCCTTTTCTCCTAATCGGGAGATAAAGCGGCTTAAGGCAGCCACACATACAGTTAATTTTTGGATTTTCTTAAGGTCTGTTGGGGTAGCCAACTATGAAAGAACTCGGATTTTAGCCGGATTTGCTTCAATTCCTCCATTGGAAACGATAAAGCCTAGGAGTTTTCCGGCAGGTATGCCGAAAATGCATTTTTCCGGATGGAGCTTGATGTCGTATGTTCGGAGATTGTCGAACGTAAGCCTCAAGTCGTCTATTAAAGATTCAACATGTCTGGTTTTGATGACCACATCGTCTACGTATGCCTCCACTGTTTTGCCGATTTGTGTTTCCAAGCATGTCTGAATCATGCATTGATAGGTTCCACCGACATTTTTGAGCCCGAAAGGCATGGTGTTAAAATAGAAGGGGATGTATGGAGTGATGAATGCCGTTGCGGCTTGATCGGACTCCGCCATCTTGATTTGATGGTATCCGGAGTATGCATAGAGGAAACACAATGAGTCGTGTCCTGCGGTAGCGTCGATGATTTGATCGATGCAGGGGAGGGGGAAGGGATCCTTAGGGCAAGCCTTATTGAGGTCCTTGAAATCGATGCATAGGCGCCAGGATTTGTCCTTCTTTGGTACCATCACCAGGTTTGCTAGCTAGTCCGGATGTTTTATTTCTCTGATGAATCTGCCCTCGAGTAGCTTGGCTAGCTCTTTCCCATGGCTTGTCGCTTGGGTTCTGAAAAGCGGCGAAGAGTCTGCTTGACCAGCTTGTATACCTTTAGTATGTTTAGGCTATGCTCGGCCAACCTGCGTGGGACACCTGGCATGTCTGAAGGATGCCAGGCGAAGATGTCCCAATTCTCGCACAAGAACTCTCGTACTGCGGCGTATATTGTGGGGTTCAGCTGCGCCCCAATTGATGCTGTTTTTGTAGGGTCCAATGGGTGGACCTGGAATTTGACTATTTCATCTGCTGGTTCAAAAGAGGTGGACTTGGGTCGTTTGTCGAGTATCACGTCGTCCCTGTCCACTGTAGAGTGCAGCGCGGTTAACTCTTCGGCTGCGAGGGCTTCGGATGATGCCTCCAGGGCTAGTGCAGCGGTTTTATTTTCGGCGCGGAGTGCTATGTCCGGATCACTAGCTAGGGTGATGATTCCATTGGGCCCAGGCATCTTGAGCTTCATGTACCCATAATGGGGTATAGCTTGGAAGCTTGTGAATGCATCCCGCCCTAAAAGGGCGTGGTATCCACTACTGAACGGGGCCACTTGGAATGTGATTTCTTCAGACCTATAATTCTCCGGCATGTCGATACCACATCCAGCGTAATTTTTCCCGCGCATCGTGCCTCCCGACTAGGGATGATTCCTCTAAAGGCCGTGCTGCTTTGCTCAATGCGGCTCTTATCTATTTCCATATTGTTAAGAGTTTCCTCATAGATGAGGTTTAATCCGCTGCCGCCGTCCATGAGCACTTTAGTATGCTGGAAGCCGTCCACAATTGGACTAAGGACCAAAGCGGCTGGTGCTCGGACTGTTCGGAATTGAGGTTCATCACTAGCATTGAAGCTTATGGACGTGTTGTTCCATGGATTTATTGCTACAACATGGCAGTCTTCGGCGAGGTTGCGGAGTGCTCGCTTGCGCCTATTGTTTGAGGCGAAAGTCTCGGAGACTGTCCGTAATGTATTGTTATTCTCCGCGGGATGGTGCTCTACGGTATTGTTGATGAGAAGGTCCTCGCCGCTCTTGGCCACCTGCCGGAGTATACAACATGCTCTAAGGCTGTGTTGGTGTGATGCCCGGTGTGCTGTGAATTTTGCATGACCTGTTGAGCCGTCCCTCCAGTACGGTTCTACGCCCTGTAAAGGGCTTTGGCTTTTTTGTAATTGGATTGGGTGACTTGCAAGAGCACACCCTTTTAGTTCAGACGAGGGGTTTAGTGAGAGCCAGAGGATTCCATAATTTTGTTTGGGTTTTCCAGGCGCTTTCCATTGCACAGTACTTCTGTACTATGGCCGCCAAGCCGGCAAAGTGTGCTATGTCACGGTGACTTATGGCGTTGAGAATTCCCTTGTCCCTGCAATTTTTGCAAAAGAATGAGATTGCGTGTTCCTCGCGACAGTCCTTAACCTTGCTCATTACAAGGAGGAATCTGGCCCAGAAGTGATGTACTGTCTCTAGGGTGTAACACCCACGATGCGGCTATATCTCCCACGTGTCGAAGCAAGACTTAGAGGCATAACCGCATTGTGGTTTTGTCGCAAGAAGGGTCATCTTCACACAATCCCATGTAATGAACAAGAATGGGATAAAGAGTTGGCTTACAATCGCCACTTCACACAATGAACATAAATAAATCATACATCATTCAGAGTACACACATATAGTCCGACTATGGAAGAAGCCAAAAGAAAAGAAGATAACCCAACTGCTAGATCCCCGATCGTCCCAACTGGGATCCACTACTGATCAACATGAAGCGAAACATAGCAACAACTAAGATCTTCATTGAGCTCCCATCTGAGCTCAGTTGCATCACCTGCACTGGTATCATTGGCACCTGCAACTGTTGTGATAGTATCTGGCGAGTCACGAGGACTCAGCAATTTCAAAACCCGCGAGCTCAAGACTATTTTAGCTTATGGGTAGGAAGTGGTAATGAGGTGGAGTTGCAGCAAGCACTAAGCAAATATGGTGGCTAACATACGCAAATAAGAGCGAGAAGAGAGCAAACGGAACGGTCGTGAACTAGCAATGATCAAGAAGTGATCCTGAACTCCTACTTACGTCAAACATAACCCAAAACCGTGTTCACTTCCCGGACTCCGCCGAAAAGAGACCATCACGGCTACACACGCTGTTGATGTATTTTAAAGAGGTCAAGTGTCAAGTTATCTACAACCGGACATTAACAAATTCCCATCTGCCTCATAACCGCAGGCATGGCTTTCGAAAGATAATATACCCTGCAGGGGTGTCCCAACTTAGCCCATGATAAGCTCTCGCGATCAACGAAGGATATACCTTCTCCCAGGAAGACCCGATCAGACTCGGAATCCCGGTTTACAAGACATTTTGACAATGGTAAAACAAGACCAGCAAGACCACCCGACTGTGCCGACAAATCCCGATAGGAGCTGCACATATCTCGTTCTTAGGGCACACCGGATAAGCGAAGCGTACAGGAACCGACGTAACCCAAGTTGCCAAGGAATGGTCCCGCACGGTGCTCTAGTTTGGACCAACACTCGGAGGAGCACTGGCCTGGGGGGAGGGGTAAATAAAGATGACCCTTGAGTCTCCAGAACCCAATGGAAAAAGGCTTAGGTGGCAAATGTTAAAACCAATGTTGGGCCTTGCTGGAGGAGTTTTATTCAAAGCGAACTGTCAAGGGGGTCCCATAAATCACCCAACCGCATAAGGAATGCAAAATTCGGGAACATAACACCGGTATGACGGAAACTGATAGAGGCGAGGGTCCCGATCTTTCGATGAGATGATGGATATCGCTTTGGTGGAAGTCGACTTTGACGATCCGACTACGAACGTGCGAGGACGTCGCGCCTTAGCAATCGCTAAACCAACTCCGAGAGGTTATTGACCACGCCGGAGCACGATCAACCTGACCACGAGGGTCTGTTTCCTGCGAGCAAACGAAGAACAAGCAAGAAACTAAGATTGCAATCTGGATATTGCGAATATAAGATGAAAGCTTTATTGATCAAGGTGGGGTTCTGTGACGCCTTTGTCTGGTCGTTGAACACAAACGAAGTACGCGAAGTTGCAGCTATGGCGAACTTTTAATCTAAACAAAACCCAAAGTCTAAACGATGCCCTAAGGGCTGTATATATGGAGGAAGAGGGGGGGAATTTCGTGGCCCTTGGTGGAGGGGTCCGAAATCAACCCTATCTCTTGTTTCCCCACACATACGGACTCTAAAAATAGCCTATACTTATGTATTTCGAAATTACATGGGCCTGGCCCAATAATAAGGTGACGCAGCACCTAAAATAGCCTCGGGACGAAATTTATGAAGTGGCATCTTGTATATTTCGTCCAAGGCTTCATGCACCCATTATGGTGGCTTCAAAGTCCTGAAATCATCACTTGTAACTCCGTTCTTGTTCCCCTTGCGCATGCCATCATCTCCATGCTTGTTCTTGCTGCAATGTTCATCCTTCTCCAAGCTAGGCCCTTCATTTGTAAGCAAAACAAATGTATCCAATTTAGGCAGCATCATATTCTCATGAACATTAGAATCATTACCAAGAAACGAAAGTACCTGGTAATTTAGTTGGCGTGCACGAGCTCTAGTAATTGGTCCAGTATGTATAGCAGCACGGGCTGTGGGTGTAACAATTGTATTGATGTCCTCATCATCCTCCCCTTCTTGAAATGAAGTCGTCCTCGACGGAAGTTCATCTTCCTCACCCAAATAAGGCTTCAAATCTGCAATGTTAAAAGTGGGACTAACCCCAAAATCTGCAGGCAGCTCAAGTTTATATGCATTATCATTTATTTTCTCTAACACCTTAAAGGGACCATCAGCACGTGGCATTAGCTTTGATTTGCGCAAATCAGGAAATCTATCCTTACGCAAATGTAACCAAACAAGATCTCCAGGTGCAAACACAACATGTTTTCTACCCTTATCTCCAGCAAGTTTATATTTAGCATTCATACGCTCAATGTTTTCCTTAGTTAACTCATGCATTTTTAAAATTAATTCAGCACGTTGTTTAGCATCAAAATTAACCTTCTCCGAAGATGGAAGAGGCAACAAATCAATAGGTGCACGAGGTAGGAAACCATACACAACTTCAAAAGGGCACATCTTAGTAGTAGAATGCAATGAACGATTATAAGCAAATTCAATATGAGGCAAGCATTCCTCCCACATTTTCTTATTATTCTTCAAAACAGCCCTAAGCATAGTAGACAATGTTCTATTGACTACTTCAGTTTGTCCATCAGTTTGGGGGTGACAAGTAGTACTAAAAAGCAGTTTAGTCCCCAACTTAGCCCATAAACATCTCCAAAAGTGGCTAAGAAATTTAGTATCACGATCTGAAACAATAGTATTTGGCACACCATGCAAGCGAATAATTTCACGAAAGAACAAATCAGCAACATTAACAGCATCATCGCTTTTATGACATGGTATAAAGTGTGCCATTTTCGAGAATCTATCCACGACAACAAATATGCTATCCCTCCCCTTCTTTGTTCGAGGTAAACCTAAAACAAAGTCCATAGATATATCCTCCCAAGGAACACTAGGTACAGGCAAAGGCATATATAAACCATGAGGATTGAGTCGTGACTTAGCTTTTTGACATGTAGTGCATCGAGCAATAAAACGCTCAACATCCCGTCTCATCTTTGGCCAAAAGAAATGTGTAGCAAGTACGTCCTCCGTCTTCTTCACGCCAAAATGTCCCATTAATCCTCCTCCATGCGCTTCCTGCAACAACAAAAGACGAACAGAGCTAGCTGGAATGCATAGCTTGTTAGCACGAAACACAAATCCATCGTTAACGACAAACTTGTTCCACATTCTTCCTTCTTTACAATTCTGCATTACATCTTTAAAATCAGCATCATGCACATATTGATCTTTGATGGTCTCCAAACCAAATATTTTGAAGTGAAGTTGTGAAAGCATAGTATAGCGACGAGACAATGCATCAGCAATAACATTTTCTTTTCCCTTCTTGTGTTTAATGACATAAGGGAAAGTCTCAATGAATTCAACCCATTTAGCATGTCTACGATTCAGTTTAGCTTGACTTTTAATATGTTTCAAAGATTCATGATCAGAATGTATAACAAATTCTTTGGGCCATAAATAATGTTGCCATGTTTCTAAAGTCCGAACAAGAGCATATAATTCTTTATCATAAGTAGAATAATTCAGACTAGGCCCACTCAATTTTTCAGAAAAGTATGCAACAGGTTTGCCATCTTGTAATAACACACCTCCTAATCCAATTCCACTAGCATCACATTCAAGCTCAAAAGTCTTATTAAAATCAGGAAGTTGGAGTAAAGGAGCATGTGTCAACTTATCTTTCAATACCGTGAAGGCTTCTTCCTGTGCGGTACCCCAAACAAAAGGCACATCCTTCTTTGTAAGCTCGTTGAGAGGTGCAGCAATGGTGCTGAAATCTCTCACAAAACGCCTATAGAATCCAGCGAGGCCAAGAAAACTCCTCACTTGTGTGACCGTTTTGGGCTGCGGCCAACTCTCAATAGCTTCAATCTTGGCTTTGTCAACTTCAATTCCCTGTGGAGTAACAACATAGCCAAGAAAAGATACTCGGTCGGTGCAAAAGGTGCACTTCCCAAGGTTACCAAACAAACGTGCATCACGTAGAGCAATAAAAACAGCACGTAAATGTTCCAAATGTTCTTCCAAAGATCTGCTATAAATCAGTATATCATCAAAATAGACTACCACAAATCGTCCAATGAAAGCACGTAAAACTTCGTTCATTAGTCTCATGAAAGTACTAGGCGCATTAGTTAACCCAAAAGGCATGACTAACCACTCATATAATCCAAACTTAGTTTTAAATGCTGTTTTCCATTCATCTCCCAATTTCATACGAATTTGATGGTATCCACTACGCAAATCAACTTTGGAGAATATTGTAGAGCCACTCAATTCATCAAGCATATCATCTAGCCTAGGAATAGGATGACGATAACGAATAGTAATATTATTAATGCCTCTACAATCAACACACATACGTGATGTACCATCCTTTTTCGGCACTAGAATAATAGGAACAGCACAAGGACTAAGGGATTCGCGTATATAACCTTTGTCGAGAAGCTCTTGTACTTGACGCATAATCTCCTTCGTCTCCTCTGGATTGGTACGGTATGGTGCACGGTTTGGCAGTGAAGCACCGGGAATTAAGTCAATCTGATGCTCAATCCCTCGAATAGGCGGTAATCCCGGTGGCACGTCTTGTGGAAAGACGTCAGCGAACTCCTGCAAAATGTTAGTGACAGCAGGAGGCAAAGAGGAAGGCACGTCCTCGAATGAAAATAATGCCTCTTTGCACACAAAAGCATAGCAAACAGATTTGCTGAAATCTAGCTCATCAATATCAGATTTGGTGGCAAATAAACATGCACTTTTCAATTTAATTTCAGAAGCAACACTAGATGGTTTATTATTAGGCTTCATTTGTTGCTCAAATTCTTTTGCCACAATCTGATTTTCACTCTTATTCGTCTCATGTTTTGCTTTATTAGCTCTATTAATATCATCTTTCAAAATGGAATCAGGAGTCATAGGAAGCAAAGTAATATTTTTATCCTTATGAACAAGAGTATAGTGATTGTTTCTACCATGGTGTACAGAATTTTTATCAAATTGCCAAGGTCTACCAAGTAATAAGGAACATGCTTGCATAGGTACCACATCACAATCAACATAATCAGCATATGTAGAGATACTAAAATGCACACGAACAGTACGTGTTACCTTAACCTTGCCGCTGTTGTTGAACCATTGGATGTAGTAAGGATGTGGATGTGGTCTTGTGGTGAGAGAAAGCTTCTCCACCATCTCCATGCTAGCCAAGTTGTTGCAGCTCCCTCCGTCTATTATGACGCGCACAGAACGTTCCTTCACAACTCCCTTGGTATGGAACAAATTGTGCCTCTGATTTTGCTCAGCTTGTGTGACCTGCACACTCAAAACACGTTGAGCAACTAAACATTCATACCTGTCAGCGTCTTCAGGAGCCATGTATTGCGTCTCATGATCAGAATCATCTCCACCATGTTCTTCACGTGTAATAAGAGCCAATGTCTCCTCATCATAGTCACTAGCGGACTCATATCCACCATCCGCGGTAGCAATCATCACACGCGGAGATTTGCATTCCCTCGCATAATGACCTCCTCCCTTACAACGACGACAAATAATATCACTTGTGTGCCCTGTTGATGCCATGGAAGAAGAAGAACGCTGTGCAGGCCCCGCAGGTGCGCTCTTGGCAGATAATGGTGGTTGTGCCTGTTTTCTTGTATCACGGCTGGAGGTGGCACCGGATGGAGGTGCTGGTGCAGTTGAAGTAGAAGATGCACGTGGTGTCCATGATGAAGGTCGGCCTGCAGAAAAGTTAGTTCGCCCCAATGCTTGTCGATCCTGTACTTCACGTTCAGCTTTACAAGCAAGATGGAATAAACGAGTGATATTAGTATACTCCTTATAGTCTAGAATGGTCTGAATCTCTCTATTTAATCCACCCAGAAAACGTGCAAGCATAGCTTCATTCTCCTCAACAATACCACATCTAATCATGCCAGTTTGTAATTCCTGATAATATTCTTCTACAGAATTTTTCCCTTGTCTTAAACGCTGCAATTTTTGAAGCAATTCACGTTGATAATATGGTGGAACCCAACGCGTACGCATAGCAGTTTTCAAAGCAGCCCAAGTAGTTGGAATAGGATATAATCTACAATGTTCAGACCACCATACACATGCAAAACTAGTGAAAGCACAAACAGCAGCAGCAACTCGTCTCTCCTCAGGATATTGTAAACATGTAAATCGTTGTTCAGTTTCTAACTCCCAAGTAAGATATATATCAGGAACATATCTACCCTCAAATGGTGGAATATTCAATTTCAGTTTAGGAATATGGACATCATCGCGTACCTGAGGTGGTGGTGCAGGCCTACCATTACGAATATATACCTGAGGTCGACCTGCTGGTGGTGGTACAGGTGGCTGCACGTAGTGTTGATTTTGATCAACCTCATCCTCATAATCTCCCACATAATCATCATCCTCCGCATCAGCAGCAGGAGCCACAGAAGTATCAACAGCAGCACCAACAGTTTGGCCAAACGCAAGAGGAACACGGCTTGCTCGGCGGAGGTCTGCTTCGCGACGTGGAGGTAGTCGTTGTTGTTGTTGTTGGAGAGGTGCGTTAGGTGCAGCGGGTGGTGGTGGTGGAAGACGCGCGAGCAATTCATTAAACTTGTTATCGAGCTTTGTTTCGAACGTCTTCTCAAGGCCAGTGATCTTCTCCATGGCCTCTTCAAAATTGTTCAGCACATCTTGCACCTGTTCAGTCATCATTTGCTGAAACTTATCATGAAGCTCCTTGTTCGATAAATTCTCCCAGTCAATCTCGTCGGCTTGTGATCCTGGCATGGTTAGCAGCAATAGAAACACACAAGAATATGATCCTACAGACTACGAACAAGTGGTGGTGGTGGGTGTCACAAATCCGTCAAGCAAATCTCAAATTCTTACCAGTTCTTACCCAGCAGCAGGTGGTGATCGGCAACCGTTGTAGTCAAAAACTCTCAAAGCTTGGATAGAGCGATTACCAGGGAGAGTCAAACGCACGACGTAGATGTATGTGGAGCTGGGAAGGCTTATAATATGGTAGCAAAAAGGGTCAGCAATAATCAATTCAGAGATGCAAAGTTGAATAAACGCTCAACGACGGTACTGTGCTGGTCCTAGGCTAGACTGTGCTAGAGACGCGAGCCTAGAACACTAACAAAATCACGGCGCGGCACGTAAAAAGGGAAAAGCACACTCTGGATTTTTTTTTTCGCTCTTTTTTTTTTGCGCTCTTTTTTTTTTCGCTGCTTTTTTTTTTTTTGCGAAAAATCACTATAATGGCGAGTGTCTCAAAACTCTTCTTAGCTCAAACTGACAGGATGGGCACGAAATTTTTTCGACCAATTTTTTTTTTTTTGACTGCCCGGACCCAAAAACTGGAAACGGGTCAAAAAAAACTTCCTATAATGGCACCTGTCTCAAAACACTCAGAAACACCTAAAAATAGGATAGCCAGAAAATTTTTCGAAAAATGCGTTTTCGAAAAATTTTGGGCCTAAACGGAGCGTGGCTACCCGACTCCGGATTTTTTTTTTCCGAAACCTACTCCGGCAAGGAAACACGAATCGGAATCTAGATGGATCCCGAAAACAAACCTAAAAGCAAAGAACTCGGATTGGTGGTGGATATATGGTGGTGGTATATGGCAGCGGTGGTGGTAGCGGTGGTAGTATATGGATATGGATCGGTGGTGGTATATGGACACGGATTGGTGGTGGTATATGGATACGGATTCGGAGCGGTGGCGGATAAGCGGTGGTGGTAGATGGCAGGGGCGATGATGATGGTGCGGCGGCGGCGTGACAACTTATGACCAGAACTCGAAACTCTAAAAGACTAGACTCTAAGACCAGCAACTAGACACGACGATGCAACCGCAAATTCAACAAAGCAAAACCCTAAAAAGATTATGCAAAGGCTCAGATTGGTTCGGATATGATGAACTAACCCTAATTTTTTTTGTGGCTTTTTCGTGGACTATAGGTATGAAGAACAGACTCGATCTAAACTACGAAAAACTGTAAAATCTCACCGAGCAACCTGGAAATCTGATACCACTTGATAGAGGCGAGGGTCCCGATCTTTCGATGAGATGATGGATATCGCTTTGGTGGAAGTCGACTTTGACGATCCGACTACGAACGTGCGAGGACGTCGCGCCTTAGCAATCGCTAAACCAACTCCGAGAGGTTATTGACCACGCCGGAGCACGATCAACCTGACCATGAGGGTCTGTTTCCTGCGAGCAAACGAAGAACAAGCAAGAAACTAAGATTGCAATCTGGATATTGCGAATATAAGATGAAAGCTTTATTGATCAAGGTGGGGTTCTGTGACGCCTTTGTCTGGTCGTTGAACACAAACGAAGTACGCGAAGTTGCAGCTATGGCGAACTTTTAATCTAAACAAAACCCAAAGTATAAACGATGCCCTAAGGGCTGTATATATGGAGGAAGAGGGGGGGAATTTCGTGGCCCTTGGTGGAGGGGTCCGAAATCAACCCTATCTCTTGTTTCCCCACACATACGGACTCTAAAAATAGCCTATACTTATGTATTTCGAAATTACATGGGCCTGGCCCAATAATAAGGTGACGCAGCACCTAAAATAGCCTCGGGACGAAATTTATGAAGTGGCATCTTGTATATTTCGTCCAAGGCTTCATGCACCCATTATGGTGGCTTCAAAGTCCTGAAATCATCACTTGTAACTCCGTTCTTGTTCCCCTTGCGCATGCCATCATCTCCATGCTTGTTCTTGCTGCAATGTTCATCCTTCTCCAAGCTAGGCCCTTCATTTGTAAGCAAAACAAATGTATCCAATTTAGGCAGCATCATATTCTCATGAACATTAGAATCATTACCAAGAAACGAAAGTACCTGGTAATTTAGTTGGCGTGCACGAGCTCTGGTAATTGGTCCAGTATGTATAGCAGCAGGGGCTGTGGGTGTAACAATTGTATTGATGTCCTCATCAGAAACTAGGGCGGCAAGAGTGGAACAAAACACCAGGCAAAAGGCAGAGTCTTCCACCCTTTACCAAATATATAGATGCATTAATAATATAAGAGATATTGTGATATCCCAATCATAATCCTGTCCACCATGGAGAAATCTTCAACTTCACCTGCAACTAACAACGCTATAAGATGGGCCGGGCAAAAGCGGTAACATAGCCAAACAACGGTTTGCTAGGAAGGGTGAAAAAGGTTAGAGGCTGACATGGCAATATGGGAGGCATGGTAAACAAGTGATAGGTAGCGCAACATAGCGATAGAACGGAGCAACTAGCAAGCAAAGATAGAAGTGATATCGAGGGTAATAGTCATCTTGCCTGAAATCCCGCAAGGAAGAAGAACGAGTCCATGAAGAAGACAAACGGACGTAGTCGAACGAATCCTCACAACTCCAGAACCAACCCGAAGCTAACGAGAGAAGCAAACCGGAAAGAAGCAAACAATATGGTAAACACACAAGCAATAAACATGTCATGATGCACAAACAAGTATGATGCATGTCCGGTTTAATGAGGCATGGCATGGCAAAGTGCAACAAACAATACTAAAAATTAAGTGGAGCTCAATATGCAACGAGTTGCATATTGACAAAACACCACATCAAATTATTTAGTTTACTCTCGGTTAAGATACTCAACAATTATTAAATGTTAATTAACATGGCAAGGGGTGAAGCATAAGCAAACCACCTATTTAGGCAAGTTTAAATGAGGCCGGAAACAACAAACAACAATTTCGGAAAATCCCCATATGTCATTTAGCTATTTAATGCAAACACAATTTCAAACATTTAAATGTTGTTAACATGATGCGGATGACATATACAAGTTTATGCAATTTTATGAAAACGTTAACATGAGCATGATACGAGGCATTTGTCGCCATGGAGGAAGGAAAAAGGTGCGACGACGGTGAAACGGAAATGGTGCCACGGCAACATTCCGGTCCCGATAACTCATCAAGATGTCAGTGCGAACGAAAGTGTGGATGTGCAGAACATGCAAAGATGGTGGGGGTGATCCCGGATACCGGGGGTCCCACATGACGGTGGCTAGGCAAAAGAGGGGCATCGCAAGCGACAACTCGATCACGGTTCAAACACGAGCATTTCATACATCACACAAGCATTCGGTCCACGGACGTCGTCTCGGGTTATACCTTTGAAGCGTGCATTCGGGGCGGAACGCGTTCGTAGTGGAAGTAGTCGTTCACGGGCCGTAGTGGAGGTAGTCTTTCTCGCGACGGTAGTGGAAGTAGACGTTTTCGTAGATGTCCGGGGTCGACGATAGTGGTACACGTGGTAGATGAACTTGGCGATCCGAAGGGGTACTTGGCAGGTCGTCGAGGTACTTGTAGGTACTTGTTCTTGGCGATCCCGTAGACGCGGTAGAGATACTTGATGCGTCATCGTGTAGTCGAACTTGGCGGTATTGAGGAACGGTAGTGGTACTGGGCGAGATACACGGCCACGGTAGTCTTCAGACTTGGTTTTCCCATGCATGACTCCACGGGTCCTGGGGTAACTCGGCGATGGCCTTGGCAAAGAGGCGGCAGCATCAATCGAAGGAAGCGACAGCGGCAGCTTGGCCCGAAGACGACGGGCGATGGGGGCGTCGGCCCCTGGTTCGAAGCAATGGCGAGGCGCTGGCCTCGAGTGACGCTCACAAGCAGGAATAGTGATGGGGTCGCAGCACCATGGGGATGGAGGTGCTCGGTCAACGCTGGAGGCCAGCGAGGCAGAGGAGGTCGGACGGGCTGAAGGCGCTCGGGATCGAGCTCCTCTCGATCCAGAGCATGGTTGCGGGCGCGGGACGGAGGTTGGGCATGCGGAGGCACGACAGAGGGTTGTGGGACGACGCGAGGTCGCAGGGGACGGAGGATGGAGGAGCTTGGCGGCGATGAGTCGTCGAGGAGGAGCGAGGCCGGAGCGATGACGAGCCGAAGGGCGGCGAGGAAGAGGGAGCTCCTCTCCCTGGCACGAGGAGGGAGACGTGAGGCAGGGGGCGCCGGAGTTGGCCTCTAGTGGCGGCGCGGGAGGCCCGGCGCAGCATCGGCGAGAGGGTGTAGCAGCTGCTGCTGCTGCCGGCGGCGAAGTCGAGGTGGTTTGGTGGCGATGAGGAGGAAGGAAGCGACGTCACGATGGAGGAGGAATCGCGGTGGAGGTGGCAAGCCGGCGAGGGGACCGGGCGCAGGGAGCTCCACTCCCTGGCTTGATGCGTGCGCGCGATGGGGATCGAGACGAAGGGGAGTTGCAGCGCAAGGGAGGGGACCAGGGGATCGAGCAGGAGGCTCTCCCCTGGTGCTAGGGTTAGCGAGGGATAGAGGCTGGGCTGGCCTTTGGGGCTAGGTTTAGAGCTGGGCCTTGAGAGGCAAATGGCCCGGCGCGGGCGACTGGGCTGCTGGGCTTCTTCCTTGCTCTTCTTTAACTCTTTAGTAGAAAAGAAATTAGAGGGAAAAAAGGAGGGTTAGGGAAAGAATTTGAGAATGAAGACAATTTTCCTGGACTCATAAAAATGAGCTTGATCAAAGAAAACTATAAATGAGCATGTGCGCGAAGATTGGATTCGAACTCGTTTGAAATAAATTCAAATGAGTTTGAATAAGAAGTGCACGTTTGAAAGGTCCAAAAATGTTGATATTTTTGGTGGGGCTCCGGTAAATAGAGAAACAATTATTGACAAGGTTTTGAGGTCAACTCGGAGCAGAAAAAGGCATGGGATATTTTGCAAGTGTGTTATGATCAATTTTAAAAATGAAATATTTATTATAGCTCCGTAATAATAGTAGGAGACTTTGAATATGTTTTAAAGAGAAATCACCATGTGAATATCCCTCGATTTAAATAGATCAATGATCTATGCAATTTATTTAAAAGTGTTATAAAATTAATGATATGATGGCATGATGACATGATGCAATGCAAAAATAAAAGAGCAAGCACAAAATAAACACACGACGAAACTCGGAATAGCTGGAAGTCTTCTGGAGCGTCGGTCTCGGGGCGTTACATTGGGGCTCTTGTCTAATGTGGGAAAGATCACTTGCGTCTGGGTGGGTGGGTAGACTTAAGTCCAAATCCTGATCCGATCTGAGACCCAGGGGCAAAGGAGCTCCCGAGCTTGGCAGCTCGGACTCCAGGATGTTGCCCAATATTTGTGGCCCTGTTGCCCGATTCTAAGTTCGGAGCTTGGGCCATGTGCTCCCATAGACGGGTATCCGGCACGGAGAGCTCAGGAATCCGGACATAGTTCATCCTCAAAATAGAGGAAGAATCGCTATTTTGTTCCTCCACCACCGCTATCTAGTGGGTGACCGACGGAGAGTTAATCTCCCTTTGGTCGGGTTTAAGCCTGATCCAATCATAGTCCATGGCGACCCTCAGGGTGGCGATGCGATCCAAGAGCTCGTTCAGGGAGGAGAGCTCTATTGATCCATCTTCTCGGTGAATTCCGAGCTCACGTGGAGGCAGTTCTTGATGACCTGAGAAGTCATCGTCGGCGTGGCCGCCGAACGTGCGGCCATGACGAAGCCGCCCCGCTGGAGAGTCTGGCCTACAGCCAGGGTTCCTCTAGAGGTGACGTTGTCCTTGACAATAAGGCGAGCCATCAAGCCTTATCAGGACGGCACAATGGAACTCTCAATGAAAGCACCAATGTCGGTGTCAAAACCGTAAGATCTCGGGTAGGGGTCCCGAACTGTGCGTCTAAGGCTAATGGTAACAGGAGGCGGGGGACACAATGTTGACCCAGGTTCGGGCCCTCTCGATGGAGGTAATTCCCTACTTCTTGCTTGATTGATCTTGATTATATGAGTATTACAAGAGTTGATCTACCACGATATCGTAGAGGCTAAACCCTAGAAGCTAGCCTATGATTATGATTGTTGTCGTCCTACGGACTAAACCCTCCGGTTTGTATAGACACTAGAGGGGGCTAGGGTTACACAGAGTCGGTTACAGAGAAGGAGATCTACATACCTGAATTGCCAAGCTTGCCTTCCACGCAAAGCAGAGTCCCATCCAGACACGGGACGAAGTCTTCAATCTTGTATCTTCATAGTCCAACAGTCCGGCCAAAGTACATAGTCCGGCTGCCCAAAGACCCCTTAATCCCGGACTCCCTCAATGTGCCACGAGTTTGTTGGCGCCTTCACGGGCGGCCACGTACCTCCTGGCCAGGCAAGCGATTTGCACGTGATCCCTCAGAGGGACGGCGAATGCTTGTGCAAGTACATACAAAGATTCAGCCGTGTGTAGTACAACATCCCCGATGTTCATCCTGCCTCTGTCATCAGCGCGTTCCACCAGAACATGCACAATCGTAAGATGCGTGAAGAGCTGGCAATGAACAAGGTTGCAGATGTTGCCGAACTGTATGTTCTGGCCGACAGATGTGCCCCAGCTGAGGAAGGAAGAAAGTACCCCGGTGAAGATGCCGATGCAGGAAGTGACTCTTAAGATGAAGACGTCGTCACCCCGGCAAAGAAGGGTCGATGACGCAACAGGAAGCGCAAGGGCAAGATTGTGCTTGCCCTCGAGGAATCCGGCAACGCCGTCACCGCTAAGAAGGCTAAGATTGATGACCCCGGCAAGGAGATTGCCGGGTGCAATGCCTACCGGGCCTTAGCGGCTGCCGGCAAGTCAGAGGGCTCCGACAAGCAGTATTGAAAGATTCACCATACCAAGGGCCACGACCTCCAAAACTGCTGCCAAATTGAGCAGCTAACAGAGAAGCAGAGGGCCAATTATGAGGGACGAGACAAAGAGAAGGGCCAAGCTGGCGCTGAGGGATCCCGCAAGAAGCACGGTGGCCAAGGAGGTCGCGACGACAATGAGAAGCAACAAGAGAGGCCTGACCCAGGCCGTGACAAGAAAGAGGAGGATGACAATCATGATGATGATGGCGAGTCCACCGAGCATGAGTTTCAAAAATCGACAGAGGTCATGTGCGTCGACGGAGGTGCCTCGTTGCATTCCTCCCACCGCCAACTTAAACAATGGGCGCGTGAGATTAATGTGACAGAACCGATGGTCGACGCCTAGAAGCCACTAAGGTGGTCCCACACGCCTATCATTTTCGATGCCGAGGATCACCCTGATCGCACAACCGTGGTCGGGTGTTTGTCATTGTTGGTCTCACCAACGATGTGCAACCTCAAGGTCACGAAAATGTTAGTTGACATGGGGCCGATCTGAACTTGATCTCGCCCAACGTGATCAAGAGGCTCCAGATCCCTGACGAAGATCTTGAGGAAACATGCACGTTCCAAGGGATCAATACAGGGAGAAGGCAGCCTAAGGGAAAGGTCACGCTACCAGTCATGTTTGGTGGACACCTAAACTACAGGATAGAGGGGATTGTTTTCGATGTCACCGAGATCCCATTGCCATATAATGGGATCCTTGGCCGTCCCACACTAGCCAAGTTCATGGCAGCGTCACACTACGCGTACAACAAGCTGAAGATGCCCGGCCTAATGAGCATCATCACTGTCAGCTGCGACAAGAGGGATGCGCTCATTTGTGCTGATCAACTCTATCAAGTGGCAGTTGTAGCGTCCGCCGCCAAGATACTTGCTCCTGCCACCGAGAAGAAAACTGGCAAGGCTTCGGCCGCTGCCAAGGCTCCTGGCTCCAGCAAGGGCTCCCGCACTCACTCTGGCAAACGTGCCTCTTCAGAGTGCTGCGTTCCCGCTGAGGTCATGCCAAAGAGCTCTACCGACAAGAGCAAGAAGTCCAGAGTGGCCCCACCAGAAACCAAGAAGGTACCCATCAAGGAGGATCACACGGGCGGAGCTTTCACCATAAGCTCCACCCTTGACAGCAAATAGGAAAGCACGCTCGTCGCCTTCCTACGGGCGAATGTCGATGCGTTTGCATAGCAAGCTGTCACACCCTAGCTAGTTCACGCATTAGAATGTTCACATCATGTTTACTTTGACAAGAAACTTGGAAATGGGGATGACAGAACCCCCAGCACCCCCTGAAACCAACTAGGGTTTACTAAAATTATTTTCAAAATGCCCTTCTAGAAGGTTCACCATCTTTGCCTTGGCCTTAAACCTCTGACAAAAATGGTGCATGATTTTCTAGATCATCCCAAGGTCACTGGATTAAATCATATGTTAATTGCATTTGGGCATTTAATTGCTAGTAAATATTTTAAATATCCAGATAATCCTAAACTGAAATGTTCCATGCTGGATATATATTATAAAGTGGGCATGCATAGTTTGGTGATTTTTGAAAGTGTCTAGATATTTTTAGAAATGCCACAAACTTGCAGAAATAAAAGAAAACAGAAAATAAAAGGAAAATGATCTTACCTAGCCGAATCCACCATCCAGCCCACCTGGCGGCCCAGCACTATGCTGGCCCGTGCCAGCCAGCTGCTTCGTCCCCGCCAGGCAGGCAGGGAGGTGACGCCGACGAGTGCGAGCTTGCCATGATGCACCTGCTTGCCGCCCGCGCCCCTGGACGTCTGGTCGCCTCCACATCGCCCCCTCGACCACCTGGACACCTCCATTTGCCCCCAATGCCTCTCCCTCGCTCTCCCCCACCATGGTCGACGCAGCCACAACCGCCTCGCCATCATAGACGCAGCCACTGTCGTCTCTGTGCTGCCCCGCCGTGTCTAGCAGCTGAAGGAAATATGCCCTAGAGGCAATAATAAAGTTATTATTTATTTCCTTATAATCATGATAAATGTTTATTATTCATGCTAGAATTGTATTTACCGGAAACATAATACATGTGTGAATACATAGACAAACAAAGTGTCACTAGTATGCCTCTACTTGACTATCTCGTTAATCAAAGATGGTTATGTTTCCTAACCATGAACAATGAGTTGTTATTTGATTAACGAGGTCACATCATTAGTAGAATGATCTGATTGACATGACCCATTCCATTAGCTTAGCACCCGATCGTTTAGTATGTTGCTATTGCTTTCTTCATGACTTATACATGTTCCTATGACTATGAGATTATGCAACTCCCGTTTACCGGAGGAACACTTTGGGTACTACCAAACGTCACAACGTAACTGGGTGATTATAAAGGAGTACTACAGGTGTCTCCAATGGTCGATGTTGGGTTGGCGTATTTCGAGATTAGGATTTGTCACTCCGATTGTCGGAGAGGTATCTCTGGGCCCTCTCGGTAATACACATCACATAAGCCTTGCAAGCATTACAACTAATATGTTAGTTGTGAGATGATGTATTACGGAACGAGTAAAGAGACTTGCCGGTAACGAGATTGAACTAGGTATTGGATACCGACGATCGAATCTCGGGCAAGTAACATACTGATGACAAAGGGAACAACGTATGTTGTTATGCGGTCTGACCGATAAAGATCTTCGTAGAATATGTAGGAGCCAATATGGGCATCCAGGTCCCGCTATTGGTTATTGACCAGAGACGTGTCTCGGTCATGTCTACATTGTTCTCGAACCCGTAGGGTCCGCACGCTTAAGGTTACGATGACAGTTATATTATGAGTTTACATGTTTTGATGTACCGAAGGAGTTCGGAGTCCCGGATGAGATCGGGGACATGACGAGGAGTCTCGAAATGGTCGAGACGTAAAGATTCATATATTGGATGATATGGTTAGGCCAAGGGGTCAAGCCCATGAGGCTTTAGGTCGGTGCAAAAGGAGTTTTGCGGAGGCCAGGGGGCCAAACGCCGGAGACCCTGGCGTCTGGCCCTGGGCCAGACGCCGAGGCCCATGGCGTCTGGGCCAGACGCCAAGGATTGTGGCGTTTGGTCCTGGAGTCCGAGTGGGACTCTTGCCTTTTGGGCAAAACCGACTTTGAGGAGGCTTTTGCTCCAAGTTTCGACCCCGGGGCTCAACATATAAATAGAGGGGCAGGGCTAGCACCAAAGGTACAACAAGTTGATCCACGTGATCTATTCCTTAGCCGTGTGCGGCGCCCCCAGCCACCATATTCCTCGATAATACTGTAGCGGAGTTTAGGCGAAGCCCTGCTGCTGTAGTTCATCAAGATCGTCACCACGCCGTCGTGCTGACGGAACTCTTCCCCGACACTTTGCTGGATCGGAGTCCGGGGATCGTCATCGAGCTGAACGTGTGCTCGAACTCGGAGGTGCCGTAGTTTCGGTGCTTGATCGGTTGGATCGGGAAGACGTACGACTACTTCCTCTACGTTGCGTCAACGCTTCCGCAGTCGGTCTGCGTGGGTACGTAGACAACACTCTCTCCTCTCGTTGCTATGCATCACATGATCTTGCGTGTGCGTAGGAAATTTTTTGAAATTACTTCGAAACCCAACAGTGGTATCAGAGCCAGGTTATTTATGTTCATGTTATATGCACGAGTAGAACACAAGTGAGTTGTGGACGATACAAGTCATACTGCCTACCAGCATGTCATACTTTGGTTCGGCGGTATTGTTGGACGAGACGACCCGGACCAACCTTACGCGTACGCTTACGCGAGACCGGTTACCTCGACGTGCTTTGCACAGAGATGGCTTGCGGGCGACTGCCTCTCCAACTTTAGTTGAACCAAGTATGGCTACGCCCGGTCCTTGCGAAGGTTAAAACGGAGTCTATTTGACAAACTATCGTTGTGGTTTTGATGCGTAGGTGAGATTGGTTCTTACTTAAGCCCGTAGCAGCCACGTAAAACATGCAACAACAAAGTAGAGGACGTCTAACTTGTTTTTGCAGGGCATGTTGTGATGTGATATGGTCAAGGCATGATGCTGAATTTTATTGTATGAGATGATCATGTTTTGTAACCAAGTTATCGGCAACTGGCAGGAGCCATATGGTTGTCGCTTTATTGTATGCAATGCAATCGCGATGTAATGCTTTACTTTATTACTAAACGGTAGTGATAGTCGTGGAAGCATAAGATTGGCGAGACGACAACGATGCTACGATGGAGATCAAGGTGTCGCGCCGGTGACGATGGTGATCATGACGGTGCTTCGGAGATGGAGATCACAAGCACAAGATGATGATGGCCATATCATATCACTTATATTGATTGCATGTGATGTTTATCTTTTTATGCATCTTATCTTGCTTTGATTGACGGTAGCATTATAAGATGATCTCTCACTAAATTATCAAGAAGTGTTCTCCCTGAGTATGCACCATTGCGAAAGTTCTTCGTGCTGAGACACCACGTGATGATCGGGTGTGATAGGCTCTACGTTCAAATACAACGGGTGCAAAACAGTTGCACATGCGGAATACTCAGGTTATACTTGACGAGCCTAGCATATACAGATATGGCCTCGGAACACGGAGACCGAAAGGTCGAGCGTGAATCATATAGTAGATATGATCAACATAGTGATGTTCACCATTGAAACTACTCCATCTCACGTGATGATCGGACATGGTTTAGTTGATTTGGATCACGTGATCACTTAGAGGATTAGAGGGATGTCTGTCTAAGTGGGAGTTCTTAAGTAATATGATTAATTGAACTTAAATTTATCATGAACTTAGTCCTGGTAGTATTTTGCAAATTATAGATCAATAGCTCGCGTTGTTGCTTCCCTGTGTTTATTTTGATATGTTCCTAGAGAAAATTGTGTTGAAAGATGTTAGTAGCAATGATGTGGATTGGATCCGTGATCTGAGGATTATCCTCATTGCTGCACAGAAGAATTATGTCCTTGATGCACCGCTAGGTGATAGACCTATTGCAGGAGCAGATGCAAACGTTATGAACATTTAGCTAGCTCAATATGATGACTACTTGATAGTTTAAGTGCACCATGCTTAACGGCTTAGAATCGGGACTTCAAAGGCGTTTTGAACGTCATGGACCATATGAGATGTTCCAGGAGTTGAAGTTAATATTTCAAGCAAATACCCGAGTTGTGAGATATAAAGTCTCCAACAAGTTCTATAGCTAAAAGATGGAGGAGAATCGCTCAACTAGTGAGCATGTGCTCAGATTGTCTGGGTACTACAATCGCTTGAATCAAGTGGGAGTTAATCTTCCAGATAAGATAGTGATTGACAGAATTCTCTAGTCACCATCACCAAGTTAGTAGAACTTCGTGATGAACTATAATATGCAAGGGATAACGGAAACAACTCCCAAGCTCTTCGTGATGATGAAATCAATGAAGGTAGAAATCAAGAAAAACATCAAGTGTTGATGGTTGATAAGACCACTAGTTTCAAGAAAAGGGCAAAGGGAAGAAGGGGAACTTCAAGAAGAACGGCAAGCAAGTTGCTGCTCAAGTGAAGAAGCCCAAGTCTGGTCCTAAGCCTGAGACTAAGTGCTTCTACTGCAAAGGGACTGGTCACCGGAAACGGAATCACCCCAAGTGATTGGCGGATAAGAAGGATGGCAAAGTGAACATAAGTATATTTGATATACATGTTATTGATGTGTACTTTACTAGTGTTTATAGCAAATCCTAAGTATTTGATACTAGTTCAGTTGCTAAGATTAGTAACTCGAAACGGGAGTTGCAGAATAAACAGAGACTAGTTAAGGGTGAAGTGACGATGTGTGTTGGAAGTGGTTCCAAGATTGATATGATCATCATCGCACACTCCCTATAATTTCGGGATTAGTGTTGAAACTAAATAAGTGTTATTTGGTGTTTGCGTTGAGCATGAATATGATTTGATCATGTTTATTGTAATACGGTTATTCATTTAAGTAAAAGAATAAATTGTTGTTCTGTTTACACGAATAAAACTTTATATGGTTACACACCCAATGAAAATAGTTCATTGGATCTCGATCTTAGTGATACACATATTCATAATATTGAAACCAAAAGATGTAAAGTTAATAATGATAGTGCAACTTATTTATGGCACTGCCGTTTAGGTCATATTGGTGTAAAGCACATGAAGAAACTCCATGCTGATGGGATTTTGGAATCACTTGATTATGAATCACTTGATGCTTGCGAACCATGCCTTATGGGCAAGATGACTAAAACGCCGTTCTCCGGAACAATGAAGCAAGCAACAGATTTGTTGGAAATCATACATACCGATGTATGTGGTCCGATGAAAGGCTTACAGCAGGTATCATTATTTTCTGACCTTCACAAGATGATTTGAGCAGATATGGGGATATCTACTTGATGAAACATAAGTCTGAAATAATTGAAAGGTTCAAAGAATTTCAGAGTGAAGTGGAAAAATCATCGTAACAAGAAAAATAAAGTTTCTGCGATCTGATCACGGAGACGAATATTTGAGTTACGAGTTTGGTCTTCAATTAAAACAATGTGGAATAGTTTCATAGCTCACGCCACCTGGAACACCACAATGTTATGGTGTGTCCGAACGTCGTAACCGCGCTTTATTGGATATGGTGCGATCTATGATGTCTCTTATTGATTTACCATTGTCGTTTTGGGGTTATGCATTAGAGACAGCTGCATTCACGTTAAAAAGGCACCATCTAAATCCGTTGAGACGACACTATATGAACTGTGGTTTAGCAAGAAACCCAAGTTGTCGTTTCTTAAAGTTTGGGGCTGCGATGCTTATGTGGAAAAGTTTCATCCTGATAAGCTCGAACCCAAATCGGAGAAGTGCGTCTTCATAGAATACCCAAAGGAAATTGTTGGGTACACCTTCTATCACAGATCCGGAGGCAAGATATTCGTTGCTAAAAATGGATCCTTTCTGGAGAAGGAGTTTCTCTGAAAGAAGTGAGTGGGAGGAAAGTAGAACTTGATGAGGTAACTGTACCTGCTCCCTTATTGGAAAGTAGTTCATCACAGAAATCAGTTCCTGTGACAAATACACCAATTAGTGAGGAAGCTAATGATATTGATCATCAAACTTCAGATCAGGTTACTACAGAACCTCGTAGGTCTTCCAGAGTAAGATCTGCACCAGAGTGGTGTAGTAATCATGTTCTGGAAGTCATGTTACTAGACCATGATGAACCTACGAACTATGAGGAAGCGATGATGAGCCCAGATTCCGCGAGATGGCTTGAGGCCATAAAATCTGAGATATGATCCATGTATGACAACAAAGTATGGACTTTGATTGACTTGCTCGATGATCAGCAAAGCCATGTTAAATAAATAGATCTTCAAGAGGAAGACGGACACTGATAGTAGTGTTACTATCTACCAAGCTCGACTTGTTGCAAAAGTTTTTCAACAAGTTCAAGGTGTTGAATACAATGAGGTTTTCTCACTCGTATCGATGCTTAAGTCTATCTGAATCATGTTAGCAATTGCCACATTTTATGAAATCTGGCAAATGGATGTCAAAACTGCATTCCTTAATGGATTTATTAAAGAAGAGTTGTATATGATGCAACCAGAAGGTTTTGTCAATCCTAAAGGTGCTAACAAAATGTGCAAGCTCCAACGATCCATCTATGGACTGGTGCAAGCATCTCAGAGTTGGAATATACGCTTTGATAAGTTGATCAAAGCATATAGTTTTATATGGACTTACGATGAAGCCTGTATTTACAATAAAGTGAGTGGGAGCACTACAGCCTTTCTGATTAGTATATGTGAGTGACATATTGTTGATCAGAAATGATGTAGAATTTTTGCTGCAAAGCATAAAGGAGCGTTTTAAAGGAGTTCTTTAAAAAGAAAAGACCTCAGTAAAAAGCTACTTATATATTGAGCATCAAGATCTATTGAGATAGATCAAGACGCTTGATAAGATTTTCAATGAGTACATACCTTGGCAAGATTTTGAAATAGTTCAAAATGGAACAGTTAAAGAAAGAGTTCTTGCCTGTGTTGCAAAGGTATGTAATTGAGTAAGACTCAAATCCCGACCACAGCAGAAAATAGAAAGAGAATGAAAAGTCATTCCCTATGCCTCAGTCATAGGTTCTATAAAGTATGCTATGCTTTGTACCAGACCTATTGTATACCTTGCTCTGTATTTGGCAAGGGAGTACAATAGTGATCTAGGAGTAGATCACTGGACATTGGTCAAGAATATCCTTAGTAAGGACTAAGGAGATATTTCTCGATTACGGAGGTGATAAAAGAGTTTGTTGTAAAAGTTACATCAGTGCAAACTTTTAAACTAATCCAGATGACTCTAAGACTCAATCTGGATACATATTGAAAGTGGGAGCGATTAGCTAGAGTAGCTCCGTACAGAGCATTGTAGACATAGAATATTTGCAAAATACATACGGCTCTGAATGTGACAGACCCGTTGACTAAGCTTCTCTCACGAGCAAAACATGATCACACCTTAGTACTCTTTGGATGTTAATCACATAGCGATGTGAACTAGATTATTGACTCTAGTAAACCCTTTGGGTGTTGGTCACATGATGATGTGAACTATGGGTGTTAATCATATACAGATATGAATATTGGTGTTAAATCACATGACAATGTGAACTAGATTATTGACTCTAGTGCAAGTGGGAGACTGAAGGAAATATGCCCTAGAGGCAATAATAAAGTTATTATTTATTTCCTTATAATCATGATAAATGTTTATTATTCATGCTAGAATTGTATTTACCGGAAACATAATACATGTGTGAATACATAGACAAACAAAGTGTCACTAGTATGCCTCTACTGGACTAGCTCGTTAATCAAAGATGGTTATGTTTCCTAACCATGAACAATGAGTTGTTATTTGATTAACGAGGTCACATCATTAGTAGAATGATCTGATTGACATGACCCATTCCATTAGCTTAGCACCCGATCGTTTAGTATGTTGCTATTGCTTTCTTCATGACTTATACATGTTCCTATGACTATGAGATTATGCAACTCCCGTTTACCGGAGGAACACTTTGGGTACTACCAAACGTCACAACGTAACTGGGTGATTATAAAGGAGTACTACAGGTGTCTCCAATGGTCGATGTTGGGTTGGCGTATTTCGAGATTAGGATTTGTCACTCCGATTGTCGGAGAGGTATCTCTGGGCCCTCTCGGTAATACACATCACATAAGCCTTGCAAGCATTACAACTAATATGTTAGTTGTGAGATGATGTATTACGGAACGAGTAAAGAGACTTGCCGGTAACGAGATTGAACTAGGTATTGGATACCGACGATCGAATCTCGGGCAAGTAACATACCGATGACAAAGGGAACAACGTATGTTGTTATGCGGTCTGACCGATAAAGATCTTCGTAGAATATGTAGGAGCCAATATGGGCATCCAGGTCCCGCTATTGGTTATTGACCAGAGACGTGTCTCGGTCATGTCTACATTGTTCTCGAACCCGTAGGGTCCGCACGCTTAAGGTTACGATGACAGTTATATTATGAGTTTACATGTTTTGATGTACCGAAGGAGTTCGGAGTCCCGGATGAGATCGGGGACATGACGAGGAGTCTCGAAATGGTCGAGACGTAAAGATTCATATATTGGATGATATGGTTAGGCCAAGGGGTCAAGCCCATGAGGCTTTAGGTCGGTGCAAAAGGAGTTTTGCGGAGGCCAGGGGGCCAAACGCCGGAGACCCTGGCGTCTGGCCCTGGGCCAGACGCCGAGGCCCATGGCGTCTGGGCCAGACGCCAAGGATTGTGGCGTTTGGTCCTGGAGTCCGAGTGGGACTCTTGCCTTTCGGGCAAAACCGACTTTGAGGAGGCTTTTGCTCCAAGTTTCGACCCCGGGGCTCAACATATAAATAGAGGGGCAGGGCTAGCACCAAAGGTACAACAAGTTGATCCACGTGATCTATTCCTTAGCCGTGTGCGGCGCCCCCAGCCACCATATTCCTCGATAATACTGTAGCGGAGTTTAGGCGAAGCCCTGCTGCTGTAGTTCATCAAGATCGTCACCACGCCGTCGTGCTGACGGAACTCTTCCCCGACACTTTGCTGGATCGGAGTCCGGGGATCGTCATCGAGCTGAACGTGTGCTCGAACTCGGAGGTGCCGTAGTTTCGGTGCTTGATCGGTTGGATCGGGAAGACGTACGACTACTTCCTCTACGTTGCGTCAACGCTTCCGCAGTCGGTCTGCGTGGGTACGTAGACAACACTCTCTCCTCTCGTTGCTATGCATCACATGATCTTGCGTGTGCGTAGGAATTTTTTTGAAATTACTTCGAAACCCAACAGCAGCTCCGCCACCCTTCTCTCCATTGAGCAGGCCGAGTCCCGAGCGCTCACTCACCCCGAAGCCACTGCACCGACCTCGCCCGACTCCACCATCGCCGGAGATCCTCTTCGCTGTCACTGCTGCTCTAGCTCGTCCCCGACCACGCTGTCTCGCTCATTGTGACAGCCGTGGGCTTCTGCTCCTTCCCATCCTTCCCGTGCTCGCTGCCTTCCTCTGCATCAACTGCAACGAGCTTCACCACACACGCTGCCGCCTGAGCTTGTCGCCGACGTAGCTCCAGCCACCCAACGGGCACACCACCATGTCCACTAACTTACTAGCACCTCCTAGGCCACGTAGGAGCTGGACTCTAGCCTCCAAGACCACCACATCGACGAGTTCGTCCTCGCCCGAACTCCGGCAGCCGCACAACTCGTCGTCGGCGTCGTTTCTAGCGACCTGGTGCTCAACCACCACCACCTCTCGACGTGGCTCACTTCCAGCTTCACATAGATGGCCTCCTCCTTCCAATTGGTCACCGGATGGCGAAGCCCGCAGCCTCCACCAAGTATGGATGTCGCTGACGTTTAAACGCCGGCGAGTCAGCCTAGTTTGACCAAGAGTTTGACTCCCCTAGGCCACTAACATGTGGGCCCTGCCTTTTGGTCAAACCTAGTTTAGTATTAAACTAATCCTAATTAACTTAGTTAATTAACAGAGACACTAACCAGTGGGTCCCACTGGTCAGGTTTGACATGGACGCCCCTGTTGACCTGCTCATGCAATGCTGACGCAATAACTCACTTTTCTGGATTTATTCTTATTCAGGAAATTTCAGAAAATAGTGCCAACTTCAATAATTCATAGAAATTAATTTGTAACTCCAAATGCAAAGTATTATATATGAAAAATGATCAGAAAAATCCAATCTATCCATCTATACTAGTTTCATGCTTGTTTAAACAAGTTACCTTGCTGTTTAGTGCAGAACATTATAAAGCACTATTTAAGATAACATATGAGTTTGGAATTTGAATCTTTGGTTCAAAATGGCTCAAACTCATCTGGTCATAGTTGCATTAGCCCAACACACTCATTTTGCCATGTCTCATGCATGCTTCATATTGTTGCATAATGTTTGGTTTTGATTGTGTTGTCGGTGCTCTCTGCGGTAGGTTCTGCCCCTGAAGAATACCACGAGTACCCGAACGAAGACCAGTATCAGCCTAGAGTAAAATGATCATGTCGGTAATGAGAGTGATGTGTTGAACACAATTTGGTAAAGGTGTCGATGAGAGGCCATGTAGGAGTACATGGTGGGTTGTTTCATTGGAACCGTCCTTAAGCACTGAGATCTGTATGTGTGATTTAAGATTCATCTACTACCATGCGTTGGGCCCGAAACCAATGGACCCTCTCGGCTTCTTAACCACCCTAGTCCTCTGTCCAGGAGTTGCAAGTAGTTTCTGGTGTTTGTAGTATACTGGAGGCCGTGGGCAGCGTTAACCCTCGGGGTGGGCCGTGATGCGGTAGGTACGTGGCACAGTGTACCGGATGCCCGTTTGATATCTCGGGAACCCTGCACACATCGTTCAGGGCCGTATGTGGAAACCTCGACCAGACTCCCTGTGGATGGAACCTGGATAGGCGATGAACCTGGACTAGAGACTTGAGTGTTTAGGTAGGCTGTGGCCGACACCCTCGTTGGGGTTCCGCTTGAAGGTTGCCGAGTACATGTCGTGTAAACGGTGATAAGTGGTGGAAGCATGTGTGACGAAGTACACCCTTGCAGGGTTAACATCATCTATTTGAATAGCCGCGTCCGTGGTAAAGGAATACTTGGTTGCCTATACAGTTCATAGACAAGTAAATGGAAACTACTAAAAGCCTCAAGATAATTGTGAGTTCCGTTGATGGATCTTCCGTAGGATGACAGAGGTGGATCCTCGGTAGTGTATTGATGTGGTGTATAGTGGACTCGAGTGCACAAAACAATTACAAGTTGGAGTCTCGTAAGATAGTTTAGCCAAGAGTCAAAGCTGGCTTGCTGTAATAATCCCACCATCCCTTCTTTGATAATGTGCATGTATGTAGGATCTGATGTAAGTCTTGCTGAGTACATTTGTACTCATGTTCTCTTAATTTACGTTTTACAGAAGATGCTGCAACCCCTTTTGATGGGTTCTACGTAGACCTTGATGTCGACGAGTAGCCTGAGGCTCAGGTGGTGATCCCGAGCACATGGTGGACCCTTGTAGGATAGTTAGGCTTCCTCAAGCCTTTTTTACTTTCTAGATGTCTGTACTTAGACATGTTGCTTCCGCTTATAGCTTATATGTTTGTATGACTTGAATGCTGGGTCATGTGACTCCTATCTGTGTGAATGATATGTATGGCTCTCTGGGGCCTTTAAATAAAGTACTTGAGTTGTAGAGTTTTGTTGTGATGCCATGTTGTATTTGCACATATCGAGCATATTGTGTGTATGATTGAAATGCTTGGTATGTGTGGGATCTGACTATCTAGTTGTTTACCCTTGTTAGCCTCTCTTACCGCAAAATGTCTCCTATTGCTTCCACTGAGCCTTGGTAGCTTGCTACTGCTCCGGAACACTTAGGCTGGCCGGCATGTGTCCTTCTTTGTTCCTGTTTCTATCCCTTCGGGGAAATGTCATGTGGTGTCTACCGGAGTCCTGTTAGCCTGCTACAGCCTAGATTCTCCGGAGTCCTGTTAGCTGTAACGCTCTGGATCCGATGCGCCAGGTGTCTGCCAGTTATTCGCCGTTGTTGCCATGTCATTTGTTTGCGTGTTGCATTTTATCATGTCATCATGTGCATTTCATTTTGCATACGTGTTCGTCTGATGCATCCGAGCCTTTTCCCCGTTGTCCGTTTCGCAATCCGGCACTCCTATGCCCTCCGGCGTCCCCCTCTTCTCTATTTTTGTGAGTGGGTATTAAACTTTGTCGGAATGGCCCAAGTCTTGCCAAGTGGCCTTGGTATAACACCGGTAGACCGCCTGTCAAGTTTCGTGCCATTTGGAGGTCGTTTGGTACTCCAACGGTTAACCGGGTAACCGTAAAAGCCCCTTTCTCCTTCCAGCCCAACACCCCTTCCAAAGTGGCCCAAAACCCATCTAACTCCCACCCATGCTCTCGGTCGTTCGATCACGATCGTGTGGGCGAAAACCGCTCCTCATTTGGACTCTCCTAGCTCCCAGAAATCTATTTATAGCCCCCTCCCCCGAAATTCGCGGATGAAAATCCCCCCGAAACCCTAAATCGCTTTCCGCGCCGCCGCGCCCAGCCAACGGGAAGCTGCCACGTGGCGCTCCACGCCGCCAGCCGCCGCTGGCCTGCCCGGGCCCACCTCTGGCCCGCACGGCCCGCTCGCCTGCGCCGCCGCCCGCGCCCCCGCCCATCGCCGCCGCCTCGCAGGATGCGCTCCCGCGCCGCCGGCGGCAACCGTCGCCGCCTCGCCGGCGCCTCCCCGCCGCGCCGCCCGGCGCCCTGCCGCCGCCGCCGCGGGCGCGCCGCCCCGCGCCCCACCTTCCGCCGCCGCGCCTCCCTTTGGCCCCGCCTCGGGCGCCCCTCCGGCCCCGAGCTCCCGCACCCGCTGCCATCGCCGCCGGCGCGCCATGGCCTCCCGCCCCGCCGGCATATCCGGCCGGAGCCGCCGTGCCTCGGCACCCCGCCCCCCCCCCAACCGGCGTCGTCCCCGGCCTCCCTGGCCTCCTCCCTCGTCCCCGGAGTCCGGCCCGAGCCCGGCCATCCTCGTGGATCGCGCCAGATCCAGATCTAGAACTGCGTGAGGTTGACCCCAAAAATCCTGTCCCCAGATTCTGTAATTTTCATGCCATGTTCATCATGCTATATCTCTGCATCGGTAGCTCCGTTTCGTGCGTGTAATATGTCAAATTGTTCGCCTCAACGAGTAAATCATTTCATTACATTGCATCATATTCATTTGAGGTCATTTAGATGCCTGAATCATCATTGTAAGAGTGATTCATGATGTTTTCTGCTGTCTGTTATCAGAACGAGCTCTTTTGTCATTTTTGCCATGATTGATGTGTGCATCCTATGAGGTTGATGTCTACATGTGTTTTGGACTAGGATATGTCTTCTTTACAGGGGTGCTTACCATGTACCTTTGTGATCAATGTGTTGACTAGCACAAGCATGCAAACTAGGCATCGTGATGTTACTGATTTTAGTCCCTGTTCTGCTGTAATTTTGATGCCATGTAAACATGATGCTACAGAGAGATCCATGCATATTTTGAGATAATTCAGTAAGGGTGTTTTGAACAATAGGTTATGTTCTATCCATTCATGCCCTTGTTTGTAATTATGGAGTAGTCTAGCATGTCATTTGAGTGCTCTACTTTTGCTTCAAAATGTTTCCTGGCAGATTGTTTACGTGTTATTCAATTTGGCCAAGCTTGCTATAGTTGATACTTGCATGCTATGGACTTGTTGTTGCCTTGGTTGGTTACACAAACATGTCTTCTTGATGATGCTATGCTTATCTTGTCATGCAATGACTTGTGGTGAGTGAATCGAGCTTGTTAAGTAGGGTTCATGATGTTGCTGTTTTGCTAGGCTGAATATGTTATTTCGTGGTGCTATATAAACGTGTTGCTACTAATCATTCTATGCATAATATGGAGATGTTCTATAAACATGTTTTGATCTACATATCATCCTCTATCCATCCATGCCCCTGGTTGCATTTATAGGTTGCTGTAGCTTGTTGTTTCCTTGCTCCAAAGTTGCTTGAAAATGTTGCTGTCAGCCTGTTTTCATTAAGTTCACTTGTTACCATGGTTGTTCCTAGCGTTCCATGCATCCTATGACCTTGCTATTGCCATGCTTAGCTTCACAAACATGTCTTCTTACTGTTGGGTGCCTTGCCATGCCATGTATTGCTCTGTAGTGAGTTGCACAAGCTCATCTACATGCCTTCATAATTATGTTCCTGCCATGTATGAATCTGTAATAATAACTTGCTATGTTCACATGGGTGCCATCATATTTTCTGATCCTTTTTGGCTTGTGGTCAGTAAGGGTATTTTGATCTATGCATTTAGTAGAATCATGCCATGCCTTTGGTTGCCATTGTAAGTTCCTGTAACATGTTGTTTGATAGCTCTGAACATTGCATCGTGATGTTATTTTCTGCAAAGTCTGAAATTGTAATAACTTGCAATCTTACCATGTGTGTTTGAGGATGTTCTAGTGATTTCTGGAGATAGCTCAGTGTTCATGTTTTGTAATGCTTTACCTGTACATCATGCCCAATCCTTTTGTTATTATGTTGAGATGTTGTAACTTGTTGTTTTGATGCTTGCAATATGCCTAGTCGCTGTTTTGGACAGCTTGTCCTTTAAACTTGTTTCATGTGTGGGTGTTGAACCGTTGCTTCGTTTTGAGTGTGCTCTATATGAAACTTGCTTAGAATTGCATGTAGTTTCATATTATCATGTTGCATCCTTGTTTTGAGGTGTTTTCTTGATGTTTGTATGCATTTTGCATCAATGCCATGTTCTACTTGTTTTGCTCATATCTTCTAGACCGTAGCTCCGAACTAAATGAACTTTATATGTAACTTGGCTAGAATCTCGTGTAGCTCATCTTAGTTCATCTTAACTTGTTGTTTAACAACTTGAACATAAGGTTTTATTCAGGTCTGAACTAACTTCGAAATTTGCATATGAGGACTTACCGGAATTGTTATATGTTGTTCCCGGCCTCATTTAAACTTGCTTTGATGTGTTGCTCTTGTTTGCATCATCTCTTGCCATGAATAGCTTCATGTAGCTTGGTCATGCATCATGCTTGTTGTGCATCATGCCTTGTTCATGTGTGGTGTGTTTACCTATGTTGTGTGCTTCTTCTTGTTAGTTCCTGTTTCGTTGCGATCGTGAGGATTCGTTCGTCTTCGCTTGGTTGGGCTTCATCCGTTCATCTTCTTCATGGACTCGTTCTTCTTCCTTGCGGGATTTCAGGCAAGATTACCGCTACCCTGGATCTCACTACTATCATTGCTATGCTAGTTTTTTCGTTCTATCGCTATGCTGCGCTACCTATCACCTGTTTATCAAGCCATTCCCATATTGCCATGAACCTCTAACCTTTGACACCTTTCCTACGCAAACCATTGTTTGGCTATGTTACCGCTTTTGCTCAGCCCCTCTTATAGCGTTGCTAGTTGCAGGTGAAGTTGAAGATTGCTCCATGGTGGACAGGATTTTGGTTGGGATATCACAATATCTCTTATATTATTAATGCATCTATATACTTGGTAAAGGGTGGAAGACTCAGCCTTTTGCCTAGTGTTTTGTTCCACTCTTGCCGCCCTAGTTTCCGTCATACCGGTGTTATGTTCCCGGATTTTGCGTTCCTTACGCGGTCGGGTGATTTATGGGACCCCCTTGACAGTTCACTTTGAATAAAACTCCTCCAACAAGGCCCAACCTTAGTTTTACCATTTGCCTCACCACCACCTACCCTTTCCCTTGGGTCGGCCAACCCAAGGGTCATCTTTATTTTAGCCCCCCCGGGCCAGTGCTTGTCTAAGTGTTGGTCCGAACCGGGCAGACTGCGGGGCCACCTCGGGGCAACTCGAGGGCTGGTTTTACTCGTAGGCTGACCTATCCGGTGTTGCCCTGAGAACGAGATATGTGCAGCTCCTATCGGGATTGTCGGCGCATCGGGCGGCTTTGCTGGTCTTGTTTTACCATTGTCGAAATGTCTTGTAAACCGGGATTCCGAGTCTGATCGGGTCTTCCTGGGACAAGGTCTATTCCTTCGTTGATCGCGAGAGCTTGTCATGGGCTAAGTTGGGACACCCCTGCAGGGTATAATCTTTCGAAAGCCGTGCCTGCAGTTATAGGGAGATGGGAATTTGTTAATGTCTGGTTGTAGATAACTTGACACCAGATCCGAATTAAAACGCATCAACCGCGTGTGTAGCCATGATGGTCTCTTCTCGGCGGAGTCCGGGAAGTGAACACAGTTTCTGGGTTATGTTTGACGTAAGTAGGAGTTCAGGATCACTTCTTGATCATTGCTAGATTCACGACCGTCCCGCTTGTTCTCTTCTCGCTCTTATTTGCGTATGTTAGCCACCATATATGCTTAGTCGCTGCTGCAGCCTCACCACTTTACCCCTTCCTTTCCTTTTAAGCTTTGCTAGTCTTGATACCCATGGTAATGGGATTGCTGAGTCCTCGTGGCTCACAGATTACTACAACAACAGTTGCAGGTACAGGTTTCGCGATGCTCCTGACGCGAGAGAGATGCTTGCTTGCGTTGAGTTCTTCTTCTGCTTCTTCGATCAGGGATAGGTTCTAGGTCGGCAGCCTGGGCCAGCAGGGTGGATGTTGTTTGAGTTTCTGTTTGTGTTTCATCCGTAGTCGGATGATGCTCTTATGTATTGTATTGTTGTATTCGTGTGGCATTGTATGCCTTATGTATGTATCCCCATCTATTATGTAATGTTGATGTAATGATATCCACCTTGCAAAAGCGTTTCAATATGCGGGTCTATCCTTGGTGGGACCTTCGAGTTCCTTTTGGATAGGGTCGCATATTGGGCATGACATTAGCCCAGCTGCTACAGCCCGGATTCACTCGCTGATGACCGACACGTTTGTTGATGTGTCATGTATGCCTGTCCCTGTAAGTTAGTGCCACTTTGGGTTCATGACTAGCCATGTCAGACCGGGTTCTTTGTCATATGGATGCTAGCGACACTATCATATACGTGTGCCAAAAGGCGCAAATGCTCCCGGGCATGGTAAGGCGACACCCATGGGAATACCATGCGTGAGGCCGCAAAGTGATATGAGATGTTACATGCTAGATCGGTGTGCCATAGAATCGGGGTCCTGACAGCGTTGGCATCACAGTCGGACTGCCTGTAGGTTCTTCAAGCCAAACTGGTCGATGTCGAGTCTAGAAATGCTTTAGTTATATATAGGGGAATTGATTGTGGGATGGAACGTAAGGCTCTTTTTACTCCTTTACCTCATGACATTATGATCTGAGTCAGTCCATTCTTTCCATGGGGGTTAAGGACTAGGATTTCTCCTCTCTATCAGGTTCACGTGTTACTAATCTATAGTAACTTATAGGATTGTTGGTTACAAGCCCCACTTCAGTTCTACTACTTCAGTATGTTGCTAAGTTGGACCCAAAATCCTTATATGATGTTGTTGAGTGTGCATGCAATCTTTTGCAAAGTGTCTCAAAATCCTTTTTGAGCATTTACAGATGTTATGCTATCCAATTTCTGCTAGAAATTCTAATATCTTTGAATTAATTGTTGTTTCAGATGTCTTCTCGCACTGTTCACCAGGTGGTTCGACTGACCCGCGGCATTGACGTGCCTGGGCACACGGCCATGTTAGAACGAGTGATGACTGAGGCCAGCTACAGATGGTACCCTGAATATACCGTCGAGGAGCAGTTTCGTGACTTCAATCAGAGTCAGTTTATCTGCACTGTGAGGATCTTCCCATCTTATCCCGGTTCTACCGAGCTTCTGCACTGGTCTTACGGGCTTGGTATCACCTTGGAGATGTCCGTGCAGGATGCTGCCTACTCTATGATCTCCATCATCGGAGCTGGGTATGCATTGCTGAATGATACTGAGTTTCGCTATCTACCGGCGGCACGCACTAGCCAAGAGGGCTATTACACTAGGCTTTATGCCGATGCTTCCCATGAGGAGCAACTTCTTCGCACTACTACTGAGATGTTGGAGGAGAGAGACCGAGAGAACCGTGCCTTACGCATGGAGTTGTACAACACCCGCCAGGACCACTGGTCTACCCTGACGCGGCTCGCACCAGCCGTGCAGACCAGTTACCTGGATATGCGTGACTTGTACCCTGTCCGCACATGTCTTCCAGCTTGCATGGATTACGCAATTGTTGGAGGTATCAC
Organism: Triticum aestivum; assembly: GCF_018294505.1. Classification (NCBI taxonomy): domain Eukaryota; kingdom Viridiplantae; phylum Streptophyta; class Magnoliopsida; order Poales; family Poaceae; genus Triticum; species Triticum aestivum. The sequence goes on from NC_057801.1 coordinate 335,344,853, forward strand.
ACCTCCGCGTGGGTGTTGTGTTCCACCCGTCGTGGGGCCAAGGCCTCATCCGAGTCCGTATGGTCCACAGTCCGGACGTGATCGTGAGTTTCCAAATCCACACGTCTCGCTTCCAGGCTGTGCTGGGGATCTCTATGAGGACTATTACGGAGCCGGAGATGACTGAGCTGGATCTCGACACTAGTAGCTGTAATAGTTGTATTTCCACAGTCCTGCGTGTCTTGTGGAATATGACGTAGTGTCTACTATATTCTGGAGGTGTAGAAACATAATGTATAGGAGCTTGGGATCCCTCCGATGAGATGTAATCTTCCTTTCACCGCAATTGTACTTCAGTTTGGTCTTGTACTAAGCTGTGTATGGTGTGTATGACCGATGGAATAAATATGGCAGTTTCTGTATATCCATGTCATAGGGATGATCATCTTGCATTCTGACTCATCCATTACATTCTACACTTCTATGTTAGAATTTTGTCATCCTTGTCTAAATTGTTGTCTTGTTTTCCTAGGATGGTCAACACCCGAAACAACCTTGCTGCCCCGGAGCAGGCTGAAGGCGGTGGGGTTAGGAATGCCGATCTGCCTCAACCTCCTTCCTTGGCTGAGGTCATGCTGGAGGCCGAGAGGAACAAACGTGAGACCAACTGTTTGCTAGAACGCATTGAGAAAAACACATCACATCACAAGAGGAACGACTTGGTGTCTCTCAGTGACTTCATCAAGTTACACCCACCCACCTTCCATCATTCCATCGAGCCCCTCGACGTGGATGATTGGCTCCATAGCATTACCAAAAAGCTACACTCTGCACACATAGCCGAAGCAGACAAGGTATGCTGCTTATCACCTTGAAGGCCCCGCCAGCCTCTGGTGGGGGAACTATGAGGCCATGCGCCCAGCTGGCCAGGTTACCACTTGGGCAAAGTTCAGTGAGGCTTTCCATGAGCATCACATTCCAGAAGGTCTTATGGATCGCAAGCAGGAGGAGTTCTGCAGTTTCACCCAGGGTAGACTCACTGTGGATGCATACAACAGAGAGTTTGGAAACCTAGCACGTTACGCAACTGAGGAAGTTTCCACAGATGCCAAGAAGCAGGCAAGGTTCCGCAAGGGACTTAGCCCCGAGCATCGCCATGATCTCTGACTGCCTGAGTGCACTTCCTTCTAGAAGTTAGTGAACACGGCTATCGGTGCTGAGATAGGCCAGACTGACTTTGAAGCTACACGCAAGCACGGCGGTGACGCTGGTTCCTCATCCGTGCCTAACACCGTTCTGCCACCCAGGTTCACACTAAGGCCATCCTATCAGGCACCTCGCCCAACCGAGTAGTGTGCACCGCCCAAGTCTTATGGTGGATCAACCAATAATGCTCCCCCACGCACCAGCACCGTGACATGTTTCAAAAGTGGAGAACCGGGTCACTACATGCGAGAGTGTCCCCAGATCAACCCCAATCCTAACTAGTCCGAAAAGGCTGTTGGCCGTGGAAAGCCAACAGGGAAGGTGTACTACGCCAAGCCGGCCACCGCTGCACATGGCCATGTGAACTGTGTCTCAGCTGAAGAGGCTCGGGATGATCCCAACGTCGTTCTTGGTACGCTCCTTGTTAACTGCCATCCGGCATCTGTTCTTTCCGATACTGGAGCATCTCATTCATTTATATCCAAGAGCTATGCTCGTTTGCATAACACCACATTTTGTAATATTCCCACCTCCGTGGTAATTCAAACCCCGGGATCCAAATGGCAGACTTCTAGAGTGAGCCATGAAAATGAAATTCTTGTTGATAGACTTGTTTTCCTTGCATCTTTGATAGCTCTCAAATATTCGAACATTAATATCATCTTGGGTATGGACTGGATGCCAGCCCATCATGCTAAGATTGATTGCTTCTCTAGGACTATTCAACTTACACACCCATCGGGCAAGGTAGTCAATGTCTTGACCCGAGTAGCTAAATGACAGCTCTACTCTCTTAATGCCAGTCCTTTGCCAGATCTCGAAGACGTTCCCATAGTCCGTGACTTCTCGGATGTCTTTCCAGAAGAACTGCCAGGTGTTCCACCTGACAGGGATGTTGAGTTCGTGATAGATCTTATCCCAGGAACTGCCCCAATATCTAGGACACCCTATAAGATGGCACCACTAGAACTAGTCGAGCTTAAGAAACAACTTGATGAGTCCTTGAAAAAGGGTTTCATACTTTCTAGTTCTTCTCCATGGGCTTGTCTCGTCCTCTTCGTTAAGAAGAAGGATGGTACGAATCAGATGGTTGTAGATTATCGACCCGTCAACTTGGTCACTATTAAGAACGAGTATCCGCTTCCCAGGATCAACGATCTGTTTGATCAGCTCGCTGGATCCTCAGTCTTTTCTAAGATGGATTTGAGGTTGGGCTACCATCAAATCAAAATCATGAACGGGGACATTCCCAAAACGGCCTTCATTACTCGTTATGGACAATACGAGTACACCGTCATGTCCTTCGGTCTGACCAATGCCCCAGCCACCTTCTCTCGGCTAATTAACTCAATCTTCATGGAGTATTTGGATAAGTTCGTCGTGGTTTACCTCTGCGATATGCTCATCTACTCCAAGAATGAGGAGGAACATGTCAAGCATCTAAGGCTAGTGTTGATGAAACTTCGAGAGCATCACCTTTATGCCAAATTCTCTAAATGTGAATTTTGGTTGCCAGAAGTGACCTATCTAGGCCATGTAATCTCTGGTAAGGGTATTGCTATCAATCCCGAGCAAGTTCAAGCTGTTCTTAATTGGACTCCACCTGAGTCGGTCAAGCAAGTTCGGAGTTTCCTTGGCTTGGCGAGTTATTGTCGCCACTTTGTCGAGAACTTCTCCAAAGTTGCTAAATCTCTAACTTAACTCCTCAAGAAGGATAAAAAGTTCGAGTGGACCCCACAGTGCAAGCATAGTTTTTAGGACCTGAAAAGACGCCTGACATCTGCTCCCGTACGGGTACCACCAGATTTTGCCAAGGACTTTGTGATCTATTGCGACGACTCGCAACAAGGACTAGGTTGCATTATCATGCAAGATCGTCATGTAATTGCCTATGCTTCATGGCAGTTGCATCCACATGAGGAAAATTATCCTACACATGATCTAGAGCTTGCAGCTGTAGTCCATGCAGTCAAAACCTAGCGACATTACCTCCTCGGTAATCGTTATGAAATCTTCACTGATCACCAAAGCCTGAAGTATATATTCACCCAACCAGATTTGAATCTCAGGCAAAGATGTTGGGTCGAGTTGATCACAGATTTCGACTTAGGAATAACTTGCACCCCAGGAAAGGCCAATGTCATGGCTAATGCACTAAGTCGTAAATCTTATTGTAACAATCTGATGTTACAACAAAGTCAACCACTTCTCCATGAGGAATTTCGGAAGCTTAACCTTCACATTGTTCTTCAAGGATTCCTTTCTACCTTGGTGGCGAAGCCTACCCTTACGGATCAGATCATCAAAGCTCAGAAGGTCGATCTGGGAATCTCTCGTATCAAGAGAAACAATAAGAAAGGAATCGTGGATTGTTTCTCCATTGATGATCAAGGAGTTGTATACTTCGGAAACTGCCTAGTGGTTCCCAAGGTACGAAACCTAAGGCGGTTGATCCTTAAGAAAGCTCATGAATCTCCTCTCACCATTCATCCTGGTAGCACTAAAATGTATCAGGACCTACACAAGAGATTCTGGTGGACTAGGATGAAGAGAGAACTTGCTCACTATATTGCTAACTGCGACGTCTGTCGTCGTGTTAAAGTAGAGCATCAACGGCCTGCTGGCACCCTTCAACCTTTAACTATTCCTGAATGGAAATGGGATAAAATTGGTATGGATTTCATTACCAGTTTTCCTAGGACCAAGAGAGGGAATAACGCTATCTTCGTTGTCATCGATCGTCTTTCCAAAGTGGCCCATTTCTTAGCTGTTCGCGAGACTATAACCGCTAGTCAGCTAGCAGACTAGTACATCTCTGGAATAGTGTCTCTCCATGGTGTTCCATTGGAAATTAACTCGGATCGTGGAAGTCTCTTTACCTCTCGATTTTAGGAAAGTTTCCAAAATGCTATTGGAACTCGTCTCTCCTTTAGGACCGCCTTCCACCCTCAATGAAGTGGTCAAGTAGAATGCGTCAACTGGAAGATATGCTCCGAGCTTCTGTTATCTCATTCGGAATGGATTGGGAGAAATGCCTTCCAATTGCCGAATTTTCTTATAACAATAGCTATTAATCTAGCTTGAGTAAAGCTCCTTTTGAAGTTCTCTATGGACGAAGGTGTCGAATGCCACTTAACTGGTCAGAAACCAAGGAAAGAAAATTCTTTGGCCCGGATATGATCCAGGAAGCAGAAGAGCAAGTTCGCATTGTTTGTGAAAAGTTGAAAACAGCCCAATCTCGTCAAAAGAGCCAATATGATCGTAAACATAAGGCTATGACTTTTGAAGTTGATGAGAAGGCTTACCTTCGGGTTACTCCTCTGACGGGAACCCAACGTTTCGGTATCAAAGGCAAATTGGCTCCTCGCTACATTGGACCCTTTCGCATTCTTGTGAAACAAGGAGAAGCTGCCTACCAATTGGAACTACCTTCGCACCTCTCCAGAGTCCATGATGTATTCCATGTTTCTCAACTCAGGCGTTGCTTCTTGGATCCTATCTGCGGAGTGGACCACGAAACGCTTGATCTCCAAGATAATCTCACATATTGAGAGTATCCCGTTCATATCCTTGATCAAGCCGAGCGTACCACTCGACGCCATAACATCAAGTTTCTCAAGGTTCAATGGTCACACCATTCCGAGAAATAAGTCACTTGGGAAAGGGAGGATCGCCCTCGACTTGAGTATCTGTCCTTTTTCCCAAAGGATTCTAAATCTCGGGACGAGACTTTTTTGAGTGGGGGTGAGTTGTCACACCCAAGCTAGTTCATGCATTAGAATGTTTGCATCATGTTTACTTTGACAAGAAACTTGGAAATGGGGATGACAGAACCCCCAGCACCCCCTGAAACCAACTAGGGTTTACTAAAATTATTTTCAATGAACCTGAAATGCCCTTCTAAAATGTTCATCATCTTTGCCTTGGTCTTAAACCTCTGACAAAAATGGTGCACAATTTTCTAGGTCATCCCAAGGTCACTAAATTAAATCATATGTTAATTGCATTTGGGCATTTAATTGCTAGTAAATATTTTAAATGTCCAAATAATCCTAACTGAAATGTTCCATGCTGGATATATATTATACCGTGGGCATGCACAGTTTGGTGATTTTTGAAAGTGTCTAGATAATTTTAGAAATGCCACTAACTTGTAGAAATAAAAGAAAACAGAAAATAAAAGGAAAAGGATCTTACCTGGCCAAATCCACCACCCAGCCCACCTGGCGGCCCAACACTGTGGTGGCCCATGCCAGCCAGCTGCTTCGTCCCTGCCAGGCAGGCAGGGAGGTGGCACCGACGAGCGTGAGCCCACAACGGTGCCACCTGCTTGCCGCCCGGGCCCCTGGACGTCTGGTTGACCTCCACATCGCCCTCTCGACCACTTGGACACCTCCATTATCCCCCAACGCCTCTCCCTCGCTCTCCCCCACCATGGTTGACGCAGCCACAACCGCCTCGCTGTCGTAGACGCGGCTATCATCATCTCTGTGCCGCCCCACCATTTCCAGCAGCTCCGCCACCCTCCTCTCCATCGAGTAGGCCATGCCTCGAGCGCTCGCTTGCCCCGAAGCCACTGCATAGACCTCGCCCGACTCCGCCGTCGCCGAAGATCCGCTTCGCCATCACGCTGCTCCAGCTCGTCCCCAACCGCGCCGTCTAGCTCATCGTGACCGCCATGAGCTTCTTTCCCTCCCTATCCTTCCCGTTCTTGCTGCCGTCCTCTACATCGACTGCAACGAGCTTCACTGCACGCGCCGCCGCCTGAGCTCGTCGCCGACATAGCTCCGGCCACCCAACGGGCACACCAGAGTGTCCACTAACTTCACAGCACATCCTAGGCCACGTAGGACCTAGCCTCGAGCCTCCAAGACCACCACAGTGACGAGTTCGTCCTCGCCCGAACTCTGGCAGCCATATAGCTCATCGTCGGCGTCGTTTCCGGCGACCTGGAGCTCAACCACCACCACCTCTCGACGCAGCTCACTTCCTGCTTCACGTAGATGGCCTCCGCCATCCAATTGGTCGCCGGAGGGCGAAACCCGCAGCCTCCGCCACGTCTAGACGTCGCCGGCGGCTAAACACCGGCGTGTCAGCCCAGTTTGACCAGGGGTTTGACTCCCCTGTGTCACTGACATGTGGGCCCTGCCTTTTGGTCAAACCAAGTTTAGTATTAAACTAATCCTAATTAACTTAGTTAATTAACAGAGACACAGACCAGTGGGTCCAACTAGTCAGGTTTGACCTGGACACCCCTGTTGACCTCATGCAATGCTGATGTAGTAACTCACTTTTCTGGATTTATTCTTATTCAGGAAATTTCACAAAATAGTGCTAACTTCAAAAATTCATAGGAATTAATTTGCAACTCCAAATGCAAAGTATTATATATGGAAGATGATCAGAAATATCCAATCTATCCATCTGTACTGGTTGCATGCATGTTTAAACAAGTTAACTTGATGTTTAGTGCAGAACATGATAAAGCACTATTTAAGATCACATATGAGTTTGGAATTTGAATCTTTGGTTCAAAATGGCTCAAACTCATCTGGTCATAGTTGCGTTAGCCCAACACACTCATTTTTCCATGTCTCATGCATGCATCATATTGTTGCATAATGTTTGGTTTTGATTGTGTTGTCGATGCTCTCTGCGGTAGGTTCTGCCCCTGAAGAATACCACGAGTACCCGAACGAAGACCAGTATCAAACTAGAGTGAAATGATCATGTCGGTAATGAGAGTGATGTGTTGAACACGATTTGGTAAAGGTGTCGATGAGAGTCCATGTAGTAGTACATGGTGGGTTGTTTCATTGGAACCATCCTTAAGCACTGAGATCTGTATGTGTGATTTAAGATTCATCTACTACCATGCATTGGGCCCGAAACGAATGGACCCTCTCGGCTTCTTAACCACCCTAGTCCTCTGTCTAGGAGTTGCAAGTAGTTTTTGGTGTTTGTAGTATACTGGAGCCCGTGGGCAGCGCTGACCCTCAAGGTGGGCTGTGATGCGGTAGGTACGTGGCACGGTGTACCGGATGCCTGTTTGTTATCTCGGGAACCATGCACACATCATTCTGGGTCGTATGTGGAACCTCGGCCGAACTCCCTATGGATGGAACCTGGATAGGCGATGAACCTGGACTAGAGACTTGAGTGTTGTCGGCGTTCTAGGAACGGGGGTCCCCAGACTTGCCTGCCTGCGGCCTGCGGCGTGGCTCAAGTAGTGGCCCAGTACGGCCCGTCTACATCAACCCAAGTTCAAGACCCTCGCGACAGGCCAAGCCTCGTGGGGCGTACGACGCAAGGCTTCCTCAGGGGCGGCCTCACCAGGCAGGCTCGCGAGGAGGCCGAGAGATCAAGGCAAGGAGAACCTCGCGAGGTGCTCATGACACAAGGCATGACGACCGAGACCAGGCGGGCGCCAGCTAGCGCAGTGTCCTCGTTTCCTCTTTGGTACAAAGGGACCAAGCGCAGGCGTGGAGTACCGGGGCATCACGCAAAGGTTCCCCTATCGGTGCAATGAGACCATGACCAGCAGAGTGGCAGGACGGAGGTCACTGTCAGTGTCAAAACCGGCGGATCTCGGGTAGGGGGTCCCGAACTGTGCGTCTAAGGCTAATGGTAACAGGAGACAGGGGACATGATGTTTTACCCAGGTTCGGGCCCTCTCGATGGAGGTAATACCCTACTTCCTGCTTGATTGATCTAGATGGTATGAGTACTACAAGAGTTGATCTACCACGAGATCGTAGAGGCTAAACCCTAGAAGCTAGCCTATGATTATGATTGTTGTTATCCTATGAACTAAACCCTCCGGTTTATATAGACACCGGAGGGGGCTAGGGTCACACAAAGTTGGTTACAGAGAAGGAGATCTACATATCCAAAGTGCCAAGCTTGCCTTCCACGCAATGGAGAGTCCCATCCGGACACAGGACGAAGTCTTCAATCTTGTATCTTCATAGTCCAACAGTCCGGCCAAAGTATATAGTCTGGCTGTCCGAGGAGCCCTTAGTCTAGGACTCCCTCAATAGATGGATACATAATCAAGCTTTATGCCCATTTTGCTGCACCAACTTTTCACCTCGTCTGCTGTGAAGTTCGAGCCGTTATCGGTGATGATGTTGTGGGGGACACCATAACGGTGTACGTCCTCGGATATGAAGTCTATCACTGGTCCGGACTCGGCCATTTTAACTGGTTTGGCTTCTATCCATTTGGTGAATTTATCGACCATGACCAACAAGTATTTCTTCCTATGGCTTCCTCCTTTAAGGGGTCCAACCATATCGAGCCCCTAGACCGCAAAGGGCCAAGTTATGGGGATTGTTTGGAGAGCGGTAGGTGGCATATGGCTTTGATTTGTAAAAAGCTGGCAACTGACGCAATGTTGGACAAGGTCCTGTGCGTCTGCCCCGGCTTTCGGCTAGTAGAAACCTGTGCGGAAGGCCTTGCTTACGAGCGCCTGAGTTGCGGCATGGTGGCCGCCGAGTCCGGCATGAATTTCGGCCAAGAGCTGCCACCCTTCCTCTTCGGAGATGCACCTTTGGAGCACTCTAGTCTTGCTTTTCTTATAAAGCTCTCCCTCGCGGTCCTTGTAGGCTTTAGAGCGGCACACAATGCAATGAGCCTCATTTTGGTCCTCAGGGAGTTCTTGCCTATTTAAGTAGGCTAAGAAGGGTTCTGTCCACGGGGCGATGACCGCCATAATCACGTGGACGGAAGGTGTTATTTCGGTGGTGGATCCTCCGATTACGTCAGATTGTGCGGGATCTGGGGTTGTGTTCGAATCCGGACTGGTATTGCTGGTCCCCCCTTCCCACACCACGGATGCTTGAACAACCTTTCCAAAAAGATATTAGGTGGGACGGGGTCGCGCTTAGCGCTGATGCGGGCGAGGATATCCGCCGCTTGGTTGTTTTCTCGGACCACATGGTGGAATTCGAGCCCCTCGAACCGAGCTGACATTTTGAGGACGGCATTGTGGTAGGCCACCATTTTTAGGTCCTTGGCATCAAAGTCTCCATTTATTTGAGATATTGCGAGGTTTGAATCCCCACGCACTTCTAGGCGTTGAATGGCCATGGAGACTGCCATCCGGAGACCATGCAACAGGGCCTCATATTCAGCTGCATTGTTGGAATCTGTGTATAGTATTTGGAGTACGTATTGGACTGTATCTCCGATGGGGGATGTCAGGACAACGCCTGCCCCTAGACCGGCTAGCATCTTAGAGCCGTCAAAGTGCATGATCCAATTGGAGTACGTGTCGTACTCTTTAGGGAGTTCGACTTCTGTCCATTCGGCAATGAAGTCAGCCAGTACTTGCGACTTAATGGCTCGCCGTGGTTTGTATGTTATTTCGAACGGGAGGAGCTCAATAGCCCATTTAGCAATCCGGCCCGTGGCATCGCGGTTATTTATTATGTCATTGAGTGGTACTTCGGAGGCCACCGTGATTGAACGCTCTTGAAAGTAGTGTCGTAGTTTTCGGGATGCCATGAAGACCGCGTATGCTATCTTTTGATAATGTGGGTACCATGATTTGCATGGAGTGAGGACAGTGGACACATAGTATACCAGCTTTTGAAGTGGGAACTTATGTCCGTCTGTCTCTCGTTCGACGACGAGCACTGCGCTTACAACATGGTGTGTTGCCGCTATATATAACAACATAGGTTCGTCGATATTTGGTGCGGCCAGAATTGGATTGGTGGCCAAGAGGGCTTTTATTTCCTCCAGTCCGTCCGTAGCCGCATCCTTCCACTCGAAGTGTTCGGTGCGTCGAAGAAGGCGATAAAGGGGTAGTGCATTTTCTCCTAATCGGGAGATAAAGCTGCTTAAGGCGGCCACACATCCAGTTAATTTCTGGATTTGCTTGAGGTCTGTTGGGGTAGCCAACTGTGACAGAGCTCGGATTTTAGCCGGATTTGCTTCAATTCCTCTATTGGAAACGATAAAGCCCAATAGCTTTCCGGCGGGTATGCTAAAAACGCATTTTTCCGGATTGAGCTTGATGTCGTATGTTCGGAGATTGTCGAACGTAAGCCTCAAGTCATCTATTAAAGATTCGACGTGTTTGGTTTTCATGACCACGTCGTCTAAATACACCTCCACCATTTTGCCGATTTGTGTTTCCAAGCATGTCTGAATCATGCATTGATAGGTTGCACCGGTGTTTTTAAGCCCGAAAGGCATGGTGTTAAAACAGAAGGGGCCGTATGGAGTGATGAATGCAGTTGCGGCTTGATAGGACTCCGCCATCTTGATTTGATGGTATCCGGAGTATGCATCGAGGAAGCACAATGAGTCGTGTCCTGCGGTAGCGTCGATGGTTTTATCGATGTAGGGGATTGGAAGGGGAAGGGATCCTTCGGGCAAGCCTTATTGAGGTCTTTGAAATCGACGCATAGGCACCAGGATTTGTCCTTCTTTGGTACCATCACCAGGTTTGCTAGCCAGTCCGGATGTTTTATTTCTATGATGAATCCGGCTTCGAGTAGCTTGGCCAACTCTTCTTCCATGGCTTGTCGCTTGGGTTCTGAAAACCACTGAAGAATCTGCTTGACCGGCTTGTATCCCTTTAGTATGTTTAGGCTATGCTCGGCCAGTTTGTGTGGGATACCTGGCATATCCAAAGGATGCCAGGCGAAGATGTCCCAATTCTCGCGCAAGAACTCTCGTAGTGCAGCGTCTATTGTGGGTTTCAGTTGTGCCCCAATTGATGCAGTTTTTGTAGGGTCCGTTGGGTGGACCTGGAATTTCACTATATCGTCTGCTGGTTTAAAAGAGTTGGACTTGGGTCGTTTGTCGAGTATCACATCGTCCATTTCCACTATGGAGCGCAGCGCAGTTAACTCTTCGGCCGTGAGGGCTTCTGGTAATGCCTCCAGGGCCAGTGTGGCGGTTTTATTTTCGGCGCGGAGTGCTATGTCCGGATCACTGGCTAGAGTGATGATTCCATTGGGGCCCGGCATTTTAAGCTTCATGTACCCGTAATGGGGTATAGCTTGGAAGCTTGTGAATGCGTCCCGCCCTAAAAGGGCGTGGTATCCGCTATTAAACGGAGCCACTTGGAATGTGATTTCTTCAGACCTATAATTCTCCGGTGTGCCGAATACCACATCTAGTGTTATTTTTTGCCGCGCATCGTGCCTCCCGACTAGGGATGATTCCTCTGAAGGTCGTGCTGCTTTTCTCAATGCGGCTCTTATCTATTTCCATTTTGTTAAGAGTTTCCTTATAGATGAGGTTTAATCCGCTGCCGCCGTCCATGAGCACTTTAGTACGCCGGAAGCCATCCACAATTAGACTAAGGACCAAAGCGGCTGGTGCTCGGACTGTTCGGAATTGAGGTTCGTCGCTGGCATTGAAGGTTACGGCTGTATCGTTCCACGGGTTTATTGATGCGACGTGGCAGACTTCGGCAAGGCTGCGGAGCGCTAGCTTGCTGATACGTCTCCAACGTATCTATAATTTATGAAGCATTCATGCTATTTTATTATCTGTGTTGAATGATTACGGGCTTTATTATACACTTTTATATTACTTTTGGGACTAACCTATTAACCGGAGGCCGAGCACATATTGTTGTTTTATTGCCTGTTTCTGTATTCCGAAGAAAAGGAATATCAAATGGAGTCCAAACAGAATGAAACCTTTGGCAGCGTGATTTTTGGAAAGATTATGATCCAGGAGGCTTGGTGTTGAAGTAAAGGAAGCATCGATGAAGCCACGAGACAGGGGGCGCGCCCACCCCCTGGGCACGCCCTACCTTCTCGTGGGCCCCTCGAGGCTCCCCCGACCGACTTCTTTTGCCTATATATTCCCATATACCCTAAAAACATCGAGACAGAAGATATATCGGGAGTTCCAACGCCGCAAGCCTCTGTAGCTACTAAAAACCTCTCGGGAGCCCATTCCGGCACCCTGCCGGAGGGGGAACCCATCACCAGTGGCCATCTTCATCATCCCGGCGCTATCCATGACGAGGAGGGAGTAGTTCACCATCGGGGCTAAGGGTATGTACCAGTAGCTATGTGTTTGATATCTCTCTCTCGTGTTCTCTCTATGGCACGATCTTGATGTATCATGAGCTTTGCTATTATAGTTTGATCTTATGATGTTTCTCCCCCTCTACTCTCTTGTAATGGATTGAGTTTTCCTCTTGAAGTTATCTTATCGGATTGAGTCTTTAATGATTTGAGAACACTTGATGTATGTCTTGCCGTGTTTATCTGTGGTGACAATGGGATATCACGTGCCACTTGATGTATGTTTTGGTGATCAACTTGCGGGTTCCGCCCATGAACCTATGCATAGGGGTTGACACACGTTTTCGTCTTGACTCTCCGGTAGAAACTTTGGGGCATTCTTTGAAGTACTTTGTGTTGGTTGGATGAATCTGAGATTGTGTGATCCATATCGTATAATCATGCCCACGGATACTTGAGGTGACAATGGAGTATCTAGGTGACATCACGGTTTTGGTTGATTTGTGTCTTAAGGTGTTATTCTAGTACGAACTCTTGAGTAGATTGATCCGAAAGAATAACTTTGAGGTGGTTTCGTACCCTACCATAATCTCTTCGTTTGTTCTCCGCTATTAGTGGCTTTGGAGTGACTCTTTGTTGCATGTTCAGAGATTGTTATATGATCTATCTATGTTATTATTGTTGAGAGAACTTGCACTAGTGAAAGTATGAACCCTATGCCTTGTTTCCTACCATTGCAATACCGTTTACGCTCACTTTTATCATTAGTTACCTTGCTGTTTTTATTATTTCAGATTACAAAAACCTTTATCTACCATCCATATTGCACTTGTATCACCATCTCTTCGCCGAACTAGTGCACCTATACAATTTACCATTGTATTGGGTGTGTTGGGGAAACAAGAGACTCTTCGTTATTTGGTTGCAGGGTTGCTTGAGAGAGACCATCTTCATCCTACGCCTCCCACGGATTGATAAACCTTAGGTCATCCACTTGAGGGAAATTTTCAACTGTCCTACAAACGTGTGCACTTGCAGGCCCAACAACGTCTACAAGAAGAAGGTTGTGTAGTATACATCAAGCTCTTTTCTGGCGCCGGTGCCGGGGAGGTGAGTGCTTGAAGGTATATCTTTAGATCTTGCAATAGAGTCTTTTTGTTTCTTGTTTTATCACTAGTTTAGTTATAAAAGGAAACTACAAAAACGTGGAGTTAAGTTTATCTCATATGCTTCATCTTTTTAATATCTTTCGTGAGTTTGATGGAAAGGAAAATTGTGCTCAAGTGCTAGAAGAACAAATCTATAGAATGTTTGATACTAAATATTTGAATGATGATCATGATTGCAATGTTGTTAGTATGAATTCCTTGAATATCCATGATGCTAATGATATGCAAAGCCACAAGCTTGGGGAAGCTATGTTTGATGAATATGATATGTTTAGTCCCCCAAGTTTTGATGAGAATATTTATTATGATGAAAGCATGCCTCCTATTTATGATGATTATATTGATGAAAGTGGGTTTGGAAGAGTGTCAACTTTAGGAAGTAGTGATACCACTATTTTGGAGGATGTTGAATCTTATTGTGATGAATATGAAAGTGGATTTGGAAGAGTGTCAACTTTATTTAGTGATGATTCCACTATTTCGGAAGAGGTTCCAATTGATTATGAGAACAAAGTTGCTATCTATGATGATTATTGTGATGACTTGTATGCTATTAAGAATAATGAAAACCATGAAACTTGTCATCATGATTTTAGTTTTCAATTGGATTATGCCTCACATGATAATTATTTTGTTGAGTTTGCTCCCACTACTATTCCGAATGAGAAGAAATTTGCTTATGTGGAGAGTAGTAAATTTTCTACGCAAGTAGATCATGAAAAGAATGCTTTAGGTGCTGGGTATATTGTTGAATTCATTCATGATGCTACTGAAAATTATTATGAGAGAGGAACATGTGTTCTTACATATTCCAATAATATCAAGTTTCCTCTCTATGTGCTTAAAATCTTGAAGTTATGCTTGTTTAGCCTTCCTATGATAGTTGATTATTGTTCCTATGATAGTATCACCATCTCTTCGCCGAACTAGTGCACCTGTACAATTTACCATTGTATTGGGTGTGTTGGGGACACAAGAGACTCTTTGTTATTTGGTTGCAGGGTTGCTTGAGAGAGACCATCTTCATCCTACGCCTCCCACGGGTTGATAAACCTTAGGTCATCCACTTAAGGCAAATTTGCTACTGTCCTACAAACCTGTGCACTTGAAGGCCCAACAACGTCTACAAGAAGAAGGTTCTGTAGTAGACATCACTTGCGCCTATTGTTTGAGGCAAAAGTCTCGAAGACTGTCAGTACTCTGTTGTTATTCTCTGCGGGATGGTGCTCTGCAGTATTGTTGATGAGAAGGTCCTCGCCGCTCTTGGCCACCTACCGGAGTATCCAGCGTGCTCTAAGTCTGTGTGTTGGTATGATGCTTGGTGTGCTGTGAATTTTGCATGGCCTGTTGAGCCATCCCTCTAGTACGGTTCCACCCCCTGTAGAGGGATTTAGCTTCTTTGTAATTGGATTGGGTGACTTGCGAGAGAGCACCCTTTTAGTTCGGACGAGGGGTTTAGTTAGAGTCGGAGGATCCCAGAATTTTGTTTGGGTTTTCCAGGTGCTTTCCATCGCACAGTACTTCTGTACTATGGCCGCCAAGTCGGCGAAGTGTGCTATGTCACGGCGACTTATGGCGTTGAGGATTCCCTTGTCCGTGTAATTTTTGCAAAAGAATGAGATTGCGTCTTCCTCGTGATAGCCCCTAACCTTGCTCATTACAAGGAGGAATCTGGCCCA
Organism: Triticum aestivum; assembly: GCF_018294505.1. Lineage (NCBI taxonomy): Eukaryota > Viridiplantae > Streptophyta > Magnoliopsida > Poales > Poaceae > Triticum > Triticum aestivum. The sequence goes on from NC_057801.1 coordinate 335,359,886, forward strand.
AAAGTGGTGTACTGTCTCTTGGGGCTCTTGTCTAATGTGGGAAAGATCACTTGTGTCTGGGTGGGTGGGTAGACTTAAGTCCACGTCCTGATCCGATCTGAGACCCAGGGGCAAAGGAGCTCCCGAGCTTGGCAGCTCGGGCTCCAGGATGTTGCCCAATATTTGTGGCCTGTTGCCGATTCTAAGTTCAGATCCTGGGCCATGTCCTCCCGTAGACGGGTATCCGGCTCGAAGAGCTTGGGAATCCAGACATAGTTCGTCCTCAAAATAGAGGAAGAATCATTGTTTTGTTCTTCCACCACCGCTATCTGATGGGTGACCGACGGAGAGTTAATCTCCCTTTGGTCGGGTTTAAGCCCGATTCGATCATAGTCTGTGGCAACTCCAAGGGCGGCGACGCGATCCAAGAGCTCGTTTAGGGAGGAGAGCCCCATTGGATCCATCTACTCGGTGAATTTCGAGCTGACGTGGAGGCTGTTCTTGATGACCTGAGAAGTCATTGTCGGCGTGGCGGCCGAACGGGTGGCCATGATGAAACCGCCCAGCCGGAGAATCTGGCCTATAGCCAGGGTTCCTCCAGAGGTGATGTTGTCCTTGACAACAAGGCAAGCCGGCGGCACAGTGGAACTCTCAATGAAAGCACCAATGTCGGTGTCAAAACCGGCGAATCTCGGGTAGGGGGTCCCGAACTGTGCTTCTAAGGCTAATGGTAACAGGAGACAGGGGACACGATGTTTTACCCAGGTTCGGGCCCTCTCAATGGAGGTAATACCCTACTTCCTGCTTGATTGATCTTGATGATATGAGTATTACAAGAGTTGATCTACCACGAGATCGTAGAGGCTAAACCCTAGAAGCTAGCCTATGATTATGATTGTTGTTGTCCTACGGACTAAATCATCCGGTTTATATGGACACTGGAGGGGGCTAGGGTTACACAGAGTCAGTTACATTGAAGGAGATCTACATATCCGAATTGCCAAGCTTGCCTTCCACGCAAAGGAGAGTCCCATCCGGACATGGGGTGAAGTCTTCAATCTTGTATCTTCATAGTCTAACAGTCCGGCCAAAGTATATAGTCCAGCTGTCCGAGGACCCCTTAATCCCAGACTTCCTCAGTCACCGTGGAGCCCAAGACAGCGTCATCGCCAGTGCCTTTGGCAGTCGAAGACCAACTTTAGTCAGGATAACTTGTACTAGTTGTCCCCCTTGAAAATGGCCGTTGTTGGCTCCCTTCCCGCTCAATATTTGGGAAGAGGACCAGGGCCCCTATATATAGAGAGAGCCACCACAGTAGAGATCATCTCATCTAGAGCTGATCGAATCCATACCATCTAGAACACCGCACCAGATCAAGAACACCCCTCGCGAGGCTGTTCTTCCTTTGTACTATTCATCATCAGCCCCATAGGCAATCCACCACACCACACACTAGATTAGGGTATTACACCACAACGGTGGCCCGAACCAGTATAAACCTCGTGTCCCTTGTGTTGTTCATCGTGTAGCTTAGATTCGCGATGAGGTTTTGGGGCATAGATCAGTAGGGAGAAGATCTTCATGCGCACCCTAGAGTTCGAACCTTAAGGGTTTTGCCGCAAACCGATATCCAACATTTGGCGCGCCATGTAGGGGTGCGCCAGAATCTTCTTTCCACGGTTCTGCATTCCATCGCTTCGTCGCATCCATGGCGGACGCTCGCCGAGATCGCGCCGAGCGTCGGGCTGCTCTTGCCGCCCGCGTCGCCCAGACGGCTCCCGCCGGTGGGCCTCCTCGTCGTTCTCCGTCACCTGCCGCCAACGCCGCCACCGGCCCGGCGGGGAACGAGCAGCAAGCATCATCGCTGCATCCCTCGGTGCGGCGGGAAGGCCGCACCGCCACTCCGTCGCTAACTCCAGCTGGTTCGTCGTCTCACGCTCATCGCGCTCCCACAGATGCGCAGGCCACGTTGCTCCTGGCACGCGAGCTCCTGCACTACCGCCTTGTCGACGACCTCTACAAGGAGTGGCTCGCTCGCATCACCGAGCTTATCAGTGCCGCAGGGGGCTCTCCTGCGCCATCCCTCTCGCTGCCTCGCCCTCCGTCCTGCATGGGTGATGGAGCTCAGGAGGCGCCTCCGCCACCTCCTCCCCAAGAAGGCGCCCTGGCTCCAAGGTGCGCGGCCCCTGGATGAGACCAGCCGCACGACAAGAAAGGAGCTGCCAAGAGATCCCTTGGACACAATAAGGCGCTCACGTGCTCTCCACTCTAGCACATCAAGACTGCATCCCTGCTCTAGCATGTCAAGACCCCGCGCTGCCCCTAGTGGTGGTGTGCGGGAATCTCCAAGAGCAAGCCCCGCGTCTGCAAAGGGCTCCGATGACCACTGCAGGCTACCGTGCCTTCACCACCGAGCTACGCAGTGTCGCTTGGCCGGGCAAGTTCAAGCCGGATCTGCCTCCTCGCGACGACGACACTGCTGACCCCGCGGAGTTCCTGTAGCTCTACGAGCTGGGCATCGAGGCAGCCAACGGTGACGAAAAGGTCATGGCAAACTGGTTTCCCATGGCGCTCAAGGATGGTGCCCGCACCTGGCTCCTGAACCTGCCTCCCGGCTCGATCTCCTCTTGGGACGAGATGCACAGCTGCTTCATCACCAAGTTCCAGGGCACTCGTGACTGTCCTCCAGGCGTGGGTAACTTGCACCACATCAAGCAGCAGCCAGGAGAGACCTTGCAGAAGTACATCCAGCGCTTCAGCGCTCGCCTCAAGATTCCCAGGGTGACCGAGGAGGCCATCATCTCAGCGTTCTCTGACGGCGTCCGCGACGTCAAGATGAAGGGGGAGCTCGCCATCCACGAGGATATGTGCACATCTCTGGAGCTGTTCAACCTGGAGACCAAGTGCGCAAGAGCTGAGGAGGGGCGCCTCTCCCTCCTCGAGCTTCCAGCTACTGACCCGAAGGAGAAGAAATCCAAGGCCAAGGATGTGAAGCGCAAAGGAGCAGATGTACTTGCAGTAGAACCAGACACGAAGCGCGGCAGGGACCAGCCGGAGTCATCCAAGGGCAACCGATTATGTGCCTACCCCAACCTCTACACACATTTTCGTGGTTCTAAGGCTGATAGTAGAAAGGTGGGTAGGTATGGAGAGGCAAGATCTCAGCTATGGTGAAGATGTACACATGAGTTTTACAAGTTCAGGCCCTTCTCGGAGGAAGTAATAGCCCTATGTCTCGGTGGTCTATTGGATTATAAGTGTGATGTTACAGGGGGTGCGAAGCCTTGTGCTAGAGGAGGAGGGTGGCTTATATAGAGTTTGCCAGGATCCTTTCCGCCCTCCATTACAAGGGACTTAATGTACATAAAGTGGTGGCGTTACTGGTAACACCAGCCTTATGTGCTGTTAATGACCTTAAAGACTATGGAGTGAATGTCTGCCTGTTGTAATGCTGAGTAACTCCTAATCTTTGGGGGTTCGAGTGATTCTTTGGATGGTCGAGTGACAGTAGGTAGGAAGATTCCCTAGTGACATGATGTCGAGTGGATTGCACTCGACATCTTCGACTGGGGGTCTCATGCTGCCTCTTGAACTTCTTGTCTTCTTAGGTAGTCACCTTGGGTAGGACGTATAGGTCAGGCCTATGACCCTACCCAAGGTCTGTATCCTCACCAATAGCCCCTGAATGGATTAAGGTTCGAGTGGAAAGTAGGTTGGAGCTGAACTTGTTCTGAGTCTTGTGCCGTCGCGAACGTTTTCTGCAAGATGGAAAACTTGTGTTGGTAGTTCGGCATCGATTCAATCGCCTTGATCCATTCAGGGAGTCGTCGACTGAACTTGTGGCGTCGTTTGCCGAGTGTTGTATTAGAGTGCAGGATCTTGGGCGTGATTGGTTGTTGTGTATCTCGGATTTCACGGGATACGAAATTTTGGGGAAGCGCACGGGACGAGGAGTGCCAAAGCGGGCGGAGCGGATAAACAGTGATGCCTCGATTTCTGCGCCGCCTTTTTCGCCACGTATGCTGCGTGCGACTGTTGCGGGATTTGACAGGATTGCCTGGTCCCATGCGTAAGTCACTCGGAAGTGACCCTTTATAAGGTGAAGGGGCCGAGGCGTCTGCACTATGCAAGCCCTTTCCTCCTTCTTCTTCCTCCACTTATCCACTACGTCCAGCTCTTCTGTTCCGACGCCGCCGCTCCGCCGCCATGGTGAAGGACAAGACGGCGGCGCTAGAACTCGCAAAGAAGGCGAAGGGGGTGGCGAAGGGCAAAAAGCAGCACCGCGGGTCGTCATCACATGCGGGGTTGCCGCCGGGCTGGATCCGGTCTTCGATTCGGCAGGAGGATTTGGACGAGCTGGCGGAGTCCGGGCTGATCGCCAAGGGAGCGGCAAGGTTGCCAGAGGGGGAGATGAATCCTCAGCCTTGACCGGGTGAGTGCGTATTGCTCGCCACCCACGTCGACCGGGGTTTTTCGCTTCCACCGCATCCTTTCTTCTGGGGGTTCTTGAACTTTTTCGGCGCCCAACTCCACCATTTTTCTCCTAACACAATCACGTATCAGGCCACCTTTGTGTCGATGTGTGAAAACTTCTTGGGGTGTCGGCCGCACTGGGGTCTTTTCAAACATATCTTCACCATCCGATCCCAGTCGGTCAAAAAAGCAAAGTCGAGTGACTCAAAGACCAATGTCATCCAGATGTGTGGGGGTTTAGGTATCCAGAAAAGGCATAGGAGCTCCTTCCCTGCTATGACTCTCCCTGAATCAGTTAGAGGCTGGCAGTCGACCTGGTTCTACTGCTAGGACGAGGCAGCTCCAGGTCAGTCGACATGCCTCCCGCACTTCACATTCTACCGCGTCCAAATTCCTTCTCCACTCCAAGTGACCGCTGCTCAGAACGTGGATACGAAGATGCTGGTAGAGAAAGTGGTTCGGCTCATCAATGAGGGTGTTACCGGCCTGGACCTACTGGAAGTGTTCCTCAGTCGACGCATCCAGCCTCTCTAGGCCCGTGATCATCCTATGTGGCTGTATTCTGGACCTGAAGACACCGCGTGGGTCCATCCAGAGGAAGTGTCGTCCGAGACCGTGGCCATGTGGTTGAGGAGTATCATAGGCAATCAGGACAATCCTAGAGGATCTAGGCGAGTTATCCCTTTCAGAGACGACAATCCACCCGACAAGGTATGCCCTTTTGTTCTGACTGCTTGGCGCATAAGTTCCGACTAAATGTGATGTCGACTAATTTTTGCTTGACTTTTCATTTTGTAGGTCTTCACAAAGATGTACTCTATGCCCAACGGTGAACAAGCCCTGGAGTAGGGCGAGGAGAAGAGGCCAGCATCGGCGAGGGCAACGACTGGGAGACTTCGGATGGAGAGGAGGAGGAGAGCGAGGAGTCGGACGATGAGGAAGAGGTTGACTCGCCGCCGCGTTCCGAGCGCCGATCCAAGCAGCAACACGACCCGGCAGGCGAGCGCGGGAAGAACGTGGCTCCGAGTACTCATGCTCAGAAGCGCACTCGGACATCGACTCCGGAACCGACAAACAAGACCGCCAAGCAGCCCAAGGTTGCCCCTCCCAAGACTCGGAAGACTTTGCTGCGGATCAAGATGGAGGTCCCAGTGGCTTCGGGGTGAGTAACACACCTGTGCTTATACAAACTGATTGAAATTTCTGTTCTGACCGATTGGATTACGCATCTCTCAGACCCACCTCTGCTGCTACTGACATGGATGTCGATAAGGCACCAGGAGATGAGGAGGCCACCTCCCGAGCTGGTAAGTTCGTTTGACCATGTTTTATTTAGTAGAGTGAGTAGTCAATTGGTTGAATATTTGATACTTCTCTCTTTCTGTAGCTCCGCAAGAGATCGTTGTGCTCCCTGATGACGAGGAAGAAGAAGCGCCTCTACAGGAGAGGAGGAAGAAGAGTGGAGGCTCGAGCAGGAGGAGGCTTGAAATCCAAGTCCCTCAGTCGACACCGGCGCTTGAGGCGATGGTCGAACGTTCCGAAGGGCCGGTTCGGACCAACGTCACATTCGCCACCCCGCTGACGACTAATCGTCCGTCGGGATCGACTGCACAGACTCCTGCTGCTCCAGTGCAACTCCACTCGTCTGACGCGGTAACTGCTTCGACCACCTTGGAACCATCACTCTTTGCCACATATCAAACTCTAGACGACTCACCAGGTGCCGCTTTGGAAGCTCTTCGTCAGGTGAACCTTGTCATGGAGCAGGTGATGGTGATGCATGAAGCAATCCAGGTAGCTTATAACGCCAGCACTGCCCTTCAGACCAATGTCCAGGTCAGCAAAACTCCGACTGAACTTTTGAGAGTTGCTTTGTATCTGATCACCCACTGGGGTGTACCTTTGTTTAGAATTTAGGAAATCTTCAACTCTGCGCCTCGAGCTGAGTCTTAGTAAACTGTTCGAATCAGTGGGGGCACGCCGAGTGCACCCACTGGGTGTAGTCCCAGAGACCACGGTCAATTGCTGGCAGTCGACTGAGGTCTAATGATGTATCCTCTTGCTTTTTGTTTGAACTCACGTTTTGCAGACCCTGCTGAGTATTAATCTGAACCAGTGGGGGCACGCTAAGTGCACCCACTGGGTGTAGTCCCCGAGACTACTGTTGAATATTTGATTCGGCAGTAGTCTTAGAGTAATTTTTCTCCGTCACTATCTCTTATTTCTGTCGACTGACATATCTCTCTTGCTGACTGCAGAGGTCTTGTGATCTTGGAGCTCGGCTCTCCGAGTTAAAGAAGAAGCATATTAGCGTTGAACTTGACCTTGAACTCGCAAAGAAGAATCTCAAGACTGCTCAAGAAGAGACGACCATCATGGGAGGTAATCATTCGACCGTTTTGTCTGCTTTGTAGCTCGCATTTCGCATTGGTTTTTCTTTCAGTCTCTTTGAACCGAGTGACTTCACACAAGCAGATGTGCGTAGTAAAAATCGCCAACTTCAGGCTCGTCTGAAGAGTGTTGTTTCTTTAGAGAGGATGAAGGAGGCTTTAGAGAAGAAGGACCTAGACCTCGCCGCTGCTCAGAAGGAAGCGTGTGAGAAGATGAAGCTTGCGGACCAGAAGCTGGCTTCAGTCGCAAATTGGAGGAGGAGAACGCGAAGTTGAAGGCCACCATCTCGGAAGCTAATCAGGAAGTCGAGCAGCTGAGGAAGGACAAGGAGAACCTGACCACAGAAGTCGGTGGCCTCAAAGCCAAGACAGACAAGCTAGAGTCTTATCTGGAACAACTTGCCGCGAAACTAGTTCTGAAGCTTGAAGGAATGATCATTCGACTAGTCAATTCGTCGTCGATTGAAGTTTGTTGTCATATTGTCGACTCATCGTTTTTCGCGATGGTGCAGAACTGTGTCAGGACTTTGAAGATGAAACTAGGTGGGTCGAGACAGGTCTCGATCCCATCAATTGTCCCATGAAAGATGACGTTGCAATGAATCTGCTATGATTGGAGTCACGCTTGGATGGTGAAGTCGCTTATCTGGCTCGACTGAAGGCGGCAATGACCCGAGTGGATGATGAACTCTGGCCTCACGCGGAACTTTCTCAAGAACTCGAGTCGCTGATGACTCGACTTAATCAGATCCCAGGCCGAGTGCAAGAATGGAAGAAGTCCTCTGCTCGCTGTAGTGCTGACGTCGCCTTGTCATTGGTCCGAGTGCACTTGAAGGAGGCTAAGGAAGACAAGTTGGCTGCTCTCAAGGTAGCGAATACTTAGAAGCACTCTTTCCAGTCCTTCATGGACAGCTTCTACGACCCGGCCAGTCCTTCTCCCGCCGAGTGATTTAAAAACATTATGCTTCACCTTTATTTGCCTCGGAATGCCGAGTGATATTGTAATCGTTAAAACTCCTTCGGTCCTGACGCCGAGTACTTTAATCTGCGGTTAGGAAGCTTTGGATTTATCTTTGAATACGTTGTGTTTACTTCCCGAGTGAAATTCGTTCTTCTCCTTGATCGGTTTCTGTTTGTTTGATGCAGCTCCTGAAGCAGAATCAGCAATCGACCAGTTGGACGATCCTTGAGCAGCCTTGATCAGCTCATCAGCAAGGCACTCAGCAATGGTCTTGACGTTCCTGTCAAGCGTCTGCTTTGGCGCCAGCCGTTGGATGGGCCTTTGTTAGTGCGCAAAATCTCGTCCTTCTTCTTGACGGTGCAGCCCCGGGGGGGGGGGGGTCGCGGTCGACCCGCACCATTCGGCGGGGCTGGTTAACTCATCAACAAGGTATTCAGCAATGGTCTTGACGTTCCTGAGAGTGGCTCGCCTTGGTGAAATGCTCAATCTCGTCCTTCTTCTTGATGGTACAATTCTGAAGAGGGGGTCGTGGTCGTCCTGCAGTTTGTTAAGTTCACGGGTGAGAAAATCAATTTTCACTCGGGAGGGTTTTCAAAACTTAGGCGAGTACTGGACTGCAGCTAAGCCTCTGAGTGGGAGGATTGCTCACCACTCGGTAGGATTTTTCAAACTTAAGCGAGTACTGGACTACTGCTAAGCCCGCAAGTGAGAGGATTGCGCACCACTCGGTAGGATTTCTCAAACTTAGGTGACTACTGGACTGCAGCTAAGCCCCCGAGTGAGAGGATTGCTCACCACTCGGTAGGATTTCTCAAACTTAGGCGAGTACTAGACTGCAGCTAAGCCCCCGAGTGGGAGGATTGCTCACCACTCGGTACGATTTCTCAAACTTAGGCGAGTACTAGACTGCAGCTAAGCCCCCGAGTGGGAGGATTGCTCACCACTCGGTAGGATTTTTCAAACTTAGGCAATACTGGACTGCAGCTAAGCCCCCGAGTGGGAGGATTCCTCACCACTCAGTAGGATTTTTCAAACTTAGGCAAGTACTGGATTGCAGCTAAGCCTTTTACAATCTCGTCCTTCTTCTTGACGGTGCAACCCCGGGGGGAGGGGGCATGGTGGACCTGTACCGTTGGGTAGGACTTTTTTATTACTTAGGCGAGTACTGGACTGCAGCTAAGCCCCCGAGTGAGAGGCGGACTCGCCACTCGGTAGGATTTTTTATTACTTAGGTGAAACAGATTCGCCGCTAAGCCTCCGAGTGAGAGGGAGGCTCACCTCTCGGTAGGATATTTCTTTAACTTAGGCGAAACGGATTCGCAGCTAAGACACCCACTGGGGGATTTTAGAACTTGCAAAAAATGAACAATCATTCGGAAGACTGTTAAATCATGTCTTTTGATACTCAACCTAAAAGGTATTTCTTATTACATCTCATCAGTCTAAATACTTAAGAGTAAAAACGGCGGAGCAGTTCCGCATTCCAAGCGCGTGGCTCATCTTTATTGTGTTCGACATTGAAGAGACGATACACTCTGTTGTGGAGCACCTTGGTGACGACGAAAGGGCCTTCCCAAGCAGGAGCGAGCTTGTGTGGTTTCTGCTGGTCCACCCTAAGAACCAGGTCTCCTTCTTGAAATGCCCGACCCCTTATGTTTCTGGCATGGAATCGACACAAATCTTGCTGATAAATGGTCGACCGGATCAAGGCCATCTCTCTTTATTCTTCCAAGAGATCGACTGCATCTTGCCGAGCCTACTCCGCTTCTTCTTCTGAGAAGAGTTTGACTCGGGGTGCATTGTGGAGCAAATCACTCGGGAGTACCGCTTCGGCTCCGTAGACTAAGAAGAATGGAGTGCTTCCAGTCGACCGATTAGGAGTTGTCCTTAGTCCCCAAAGTACTGATGGGAGCTTGTCGACCCAAGCTCCTGCTGCATGCTTGAGGTCGCGCAACAACTGGGGTTTAAGTCCTTTGAGAATAAATCCATTTGCTCGCTCAGCCTGCCCATTCGACTGAGTCTGAGCGACCAAAGCGTAGTCGACCCTCGTGCCTTAGGAAGCACAAAAGGTTCTGAACTCGAGTCGAAGTTCGAGCCGTTATCTGTGATGATGCTATGCGGAACACCATATCTGAATATCAGTTCCCTGATGAAACTCGCAGTTGTACTTGCTTCAAGGTTTTTAATAAGCTTGGCCTCGATCCATTTGGTGAACTTGTAGACTGCCACCAGCACATGAGTAAATCCGCTCCTGCCCGTCCTCAAAGGTCCAACCATGTCCAATCCCCAGACAGCAAAAGGCCAGACGAGTGGAATTGTCTTCAGAGCCGACACAGGTTTGTGAGACATGTTGGAGTAAAACTGACAGCCTTCACACTTGTCCACTATTTCCTTTGCCATCTCGTTTGCCCGTGGCCAGTAAAATCCGGCTCGGTATGCTTTGGCCACGATGGTCCGAGAGGACGCATGGTGACCATAGGTTCCCGAGTGAATATCATTGAGGATCATTCGGCCTTCTTCTGGCGTGATGCACTTCTGACAGACCCCAGTAACACTTTCTATGAACAGTTGTCCTTTTATCACGGTAAAGGCCTTAGATCGTCGGACGATCTGTCGAGCCTCTTCTTCATCCTCTGGAAGTTCTTTCCTAAGAATGTATGTGATGTACAGCACCGTCCAGTCGGGAGTGATGACCAAAACCTCCATGACTAAGTCGACCATGGCTGGGATTTCGACTTCAGTCGGATCTGTGGCGCTCTTGGGCTGTGGTGACTCTTCAGTGAAAGGGTCTTCCTGAACTGAAGGTGAATGAATATGTTCCAGAAACACATTGCGGGGAATGGTCTCTCTCTTTGAACCTATTTTTGCCAAATCATGTGCAGCTTGATTTTTCAATCGGGGTATGGTGAAGCTCCAATCCTTCAAACTTCTTTTCCAGCTTTCTATGAACATTGCAATAACCAGTCATGGCTGGACTTCTGACATCCCATTCCTTCATTAATTGATTAACCACCAAATCTGAGTCACCGTATACCATAAGGCGGCAGACGCCGAGTGAAATGGCCATACACAACCCGTATAAAAGTGCTTCATAATCCGCTTCATTATTGGAGGAATCAAAATGAATCTGGAGCCATAGTTAAGCTTGTCTCCACGGGGGGACACCAATACTACCCCATCACCTGATCCGTTCAGCATCTTTGAGCCATCAAAGAACATAGCGCAATGCTCCGAGTGAACTTGAGTCGACAGTTGCTGCTCAATCCACTCAGCAAGGAAATCTGTGATTTCTTGGGACTTGATAGCTTTCTTTGCCTCAAACTTGATATCCAATGGAAGGAGTTCAATCGCCCATTTTGCCACTCGACCAATTGCATCTCTGTTATTCAGAATCTCAGATAATGGTGTGTCGCTGACGACTGTAATGGAGTGATCAGAGAAGTAATGTGCAACCTTTTTCATGGTCATGCATATTCCATAGACAAGCTTCTGATAATGAGGATATCGTTGCTTGGATGGAGTCAAAACTTCGGAGAGATAATACACTGGGTGCTGAACTTTGTAAGCCTTTCCTTCTACTTCCCGCTCGACCGTGAGCACTATACTGACAACTTGTCTAGTGGCTACAATATAAAGCAGTAAAGGCTCTTTGCTGATTGGCGCAGCAAGCCCCGGCTGGGTGGAAAGCAGGGTTTTGAGCTCTGCAAACGCTGCGTCAACTTCATCGGTCCACTCAAACTTATCAGATTTCTTCATCAATCGGTAAATAGGTAAGGCCTTTTCACCGAGACGAGAAATGAATCGACTCAAGGCGGCCAAACAAGCAGTCAACTTCTGAACGTCATGCACTCGCACAGGGAGTTTCATTCGGAGGATGGTATCAACTTTTACTGGATTAGCATCGATCCCTCGTTCGGAAATGAGAAACCGAGTAACTTTCCTCCTGGAACTCCGAACGTGCACTTTGATGGATTAATCTTGATATCATACCTCCTTAGGTTGGCAAATGTCTCTGCGAGGTCAGTCAATAGGTTGGAACCTTTGCGAGACATGACCACAATGTCATCCATGTATGCTTCAACAATTCGACTGATTTGAGTGAGCAGGCACTTCTGAATCATTCTCATCAATGTGGCTCCGGCATTTTTAAGACCGAATGGTATGGTGACATAGCAAAAGCACCTGAATGGGGTGATGAAGGCTGTTTTTATTTAATCGAGACCATACAGTCGGATCTGATTATACCCGGAATATGCATCTAAAAAAGACAAGTGCTCACACCCTGCAGTCAAGTCAACAATCTGATCGATGCGGGGGAGCGGGAAGTGATCTTTCGGGCAGGCCCGATTGATATGCTTGAAATCAATGCACATATGAAGTGAATCATCCTTCTTAGGTACCATGACTACATTGGCAAGCCCCTCGGAGTGGTAGATCTCTCGGATGAACTCTGCTGCTAGCAGCCGAGCCACTTCTTCGCCAATCACTTTCCTCTTCTGCATGGCGGACCGCCGAAGGTGCTCTTTGACGGGTTTTGCCTTGGGGTCGACACGCAAATGGTGCTCAGCTAGTCCTCTGGGTACACCAGGCATGTTAGAGGGTTTCCATGCAAAGATGTCCCAGTTCTCACCGAGGAACTGGATGAGCGCTTCTTCCTATTTGCTGTCGAGTGTCATTGATATATGAGTCGGCGCGGCATTGGGATCGGTCGGGTGAATATGAATCGGCTTCATTTCACCAGACGACTGAAATGCGGAATCTGTGGTAGGCTTCTTGGCTCAGAGCAAATCACTCAGATCTGCATTTTTCTGATACTCTTGAAGTTCAACAGCTGCCATCTGCATATCGGTAATTTTGGAACCTTTCTGGAAGCATACCTCCACCTTCTGTCGATTGCCAGTTACTGTGATCACACCTTTGGGGCCAGGCATCTCCAACTTGAGGTACACATAACATGGTTGACCATGAAACGTGCATATCTAGGCCTCCCCAGAATGGCATGGTAAGCACTCTGGAAATCCACGACTTCAAACGTCAACTTTTCCTTACGGTAATGCTTGGAATCACCGAAAACCACGTCGAGAGCGATCTGCCAGAGTGATTCGGCTTTATTTCCAGGATAACACCATGGAAGCTCATATTTCTCTCGCTAAGTTTGGACACCGGAATGCCCATCCCCTTCAAGGTTTCAGCATAAAAGATATTTAGACCACTACCTCCGTCCATCAGCACTTTAGTAAGTCGAGTGCCTCCGACCACTGGGTCGACCACCAGTGCTTGCCTCCCGGGGGTGGCTACATGAGCAGGATGGTCAGACTGGTCGAATGTGATGGCTGTCTGAGACCATTTTAGGTATGTGGTCGTTGTCACTGGAGCAACTGTATTCACTTCTCTGTTGATAACCTTCAACCGACTCTTGCTCTCAACATCAACAAAAATCATGAAAGTGGAATTGACTTTGGGATAACCATCATCTTCCTCTTCATCCTCATCTTTGTCCGACTCTTTCTCCTTCTCATTGGGTTGTTTCTCTCGGAACTTCTAGATCAGGAGTCGACATTGTCGAGTGGTATGCTTTGGGTAAATCATATTACCTTCTTCATCTTTCTTCATGTGGATGTGACATGGCAAATCCAACACATCATTTCTTGCTTGATTCTTTACCTTCTTAGGGGGCCAGGGTCACTTAGGTTTTACCTTAAACTTTCCTTGAGCCACTGCTGCAATCTCGCCAGGTGCCGCCGGCTCGGCCTTGCGCTTCTATTTCCGAATGGAATTACCTCCACCAGGCTCTTGGCCGACTGGTTTACTCTTCCCGCTACGGAGTCAATCCTCTTCTTCTCCGTTAGCGTATCGGTTTGCTATCTACATCATCCGAGTCAGAGTCATATCTCCAGTCCGACCGAATTTCAGGACCAACTCTCTGTATTTCACACCTTCCTTGAAAGCGCACACTGCTTGATGCTCTGATACATTTTCAACGGTGTGATGCAAAGTGGTCCATATTTGAATGAATTCCCTCAAAGTCTCATGTGGCTTCTGCACACAATGCTGCAACTCGGGCAATCCTTCTGGCCACTTGCACGTGCCCTCAAAAGTTCTAACGAACACTCGAGCCAACTCCTCCCAACTGTGTATACTGCCTGGAGTCAACTGAGTCAACCATGCTCGGGCCGACCCTTCCAACATAAGAGGGAGATGCTTCATCGCTATTTCATTGTTTCCGCCTCCAATCTGCAGAACCACGTGGTAATCCTCAAGCCAGGTTTCAGGCTTGGATTCTCTAGTGAACTTACTGACTCTGGTTGCCAACCTGAAGTTGGCAGGAATCACTGCCGCCCTGATGGCTCTGCTGAAACACTCTGGACCTGAAACATGCAATCTGCTGCCACTTGGACGATCTCTGCCAGGGTCTTCTCTATGCGCTCTGTTCCGGTTGACCAAGCCTTGAACGAGAATGGATCTCGCATCGAAGCCTGGTTCTCTTGGGTCGACTGGAGCTCTACGCTCGTCACTGTGACGCGCCTATCATCATTCCGTCGAGGCACATATGACACACTCCTTGGAGGAGGCGTAGGCACTCGACGACGATTGTCGCGGTCGAGCTGACGATCATACTGTCCATGGCCTTCACGCCGCAGGGGCGATCTTGGGCTGTGGGCCGACTGAACTGTATTTGCTACTATGGATCTGCTGTGAATCCTATTCCACGACTGAGACACTGCAGTGTTCTGCTCTCCTTCTGCCCGGAGCAAGGCCCGGATCTGCATCAACCCTCTGCCAGCCTCCGACTGGGAAGGTTGGATCGACTCTGCAATTCGGGCCGCAGCTGTGAGGTTCTGAATCAGAGTATGGTATACCTTGGGTGGAGGCACGAAAAGCTGCCATCGACTGGACTCAAGGACCCACTCCCGAGCTCGCTCGTCGAGAGCGCGCTGCAGGTTCTCCAGTCGAGTGCGGACAGCCAAATTAGCCAAGCACGCCTCCTCCAAGGCCCGAGCCTCGGGGGTTTCTCCAATGATGGGCGTGTGGAGTGCATCCATGTTGCGGCGACGAAGTTCTTCCCTCTGCTGCGAATAAAGGGGTTCAGGATAATATTCCTCATGGTCGCGCAACAGATCGCTGCCACCATCTTTGCCGTCTTCGCGACAGAAGCCAAGTGGGCCATGCGGACCATCGACCATCAGGACTTTAGCTGCAGGGTCACTGCTATCACACTCGGACGCGGTCTCCACGGAGCCAGTCAACAGATCGAACAAGCCGTGGAGAGTTTCATCGGGCTCGACTGCCACGACTTGGTGGGTGGCCGAACGCCGAGCCACCACGTGTTTCACCCACCGCTGAAGCCATGATCGATCGGATCGCTTGCAGTGGCGAACAGTGGGGAGAGATGACACCATCAGAGCTGAGTGATACTGGGTTGACGGCTTCCGGAGAAGGACACCGTGAACGCACGCGCGAAAGTGCGTCGCCCCTCGGACAGGGAGCGCCTCAACGTCAAGCGGAGCTTCCTGTAGCCACGCTGAGTCGTCGGCGACAAAAACGAGCGTGCCGAGACGGATCTCGCGGCCCTCAGCCAATCCGCTGCTGGAAACCATGATGACTATCGGAAAAACTTGCAACTTCACCAATAAGTCACTAAGACACCTGCCCCACGGTGGGCGCCAACTGTCGTGGTTCTAAGGCTGACAGTAGAAAGGGGTTTAGGTATGGAGAGGCAAGATTTCAGCTATGGTGAAGATGTACACACGAGTTTTACGAGTTTAGGCCCTTCTGGGAGGAAGTAATAGCCCTACGTCTTGGTGGTCGATTGGATTATAAGTGTGATGTTACAGGGGGTGCGAACCCTTGTGCCAGAGGAGGAGGGTGGCTTATATAGAGTTCGCCAGGACCCTTTCCGCCCTCCATTACAAGGGACTTAATGTACATAAAGTGGTGGCGTTACTGGTAATGCCAACCTTAAGTGCTGTTAATGACCTTAAAGACTATGGAGTGAATGCTTGCCCGTTGTAATGTTGAGTGACTCCTAATTTTCGGGAGGTCGAGTGATTCTTTGGATGGTCGAGTGACAGTAGGTAGGAAGATTCCCGAGTGACATGATGTCGAGTGAATTGCAGTCGCCATCTTCGACTAGGGGTCTCATGCTGCCTATTGAACTTCTTGTCTTCTTGGGGAGTGACCTTGGGTAGGACGTATAGGTCAGGCTTATGACCCTACCCCAGGTCTGTATCCTCATCACCCACAACACCAACGAATCCCAGGAGCTCAGAGCCGTTCGAGAAGGGCGCATCAATCGACGCCCCGAGCGCAATGACCGGGGCTATGGCCGAGGAGGAGGAAGAGGTGGAGGACGATGGGACGACCGAGGCCCTCGCTAGGAGTGGCGTGACTGACCTCGCGAGGATCGCTGGCAGGATCAGCCTTGCGAGGGGGCTTGGAGGGATCAGCCTCGCGAGGATCGCCCGCAGGGAAATGCAGGCCTTCCTCCTCTGCCACCACCACCAGGAAGGAATGACGACCACCACCAGGACGAGGGGGTGGGGGCTTCTAGGAGCCACATGCTATCGCTTGCATCTTGGGCGGTGTCCAGGCCCCAGCCTCTCAGCGCATCTTCAAGTACTTTGCTCGCGATGTGAATGCAGCCCTCCCCAAGCTCGAGGCCACGCGCCCTCTCTGGTGGTCCACATGTGCCATCACGTTCAGCTCAACGGATCAGCTCAAGTGTGCAGCTACAACTGGCGTCCTCCCAATGCTTTGTTCCCCAGTCATCAGCAATGTGCAAGTTACCAGGACCCTCATTGATGGCGGCGTAGGACTCAATGTTCTATCTATCGAGATGTTCAACAACCTCCAAGTGCCTTATGATCAACTTCAGCCAACCAAGCATTTCTCAGGAGTCACTGATGGCTCCACCACTCCGATAGGGCAGGTTCGCCTCCCTGTCACCTTCGGACAGTGCAAGAATTACCATACCTCACCATGGTTACTGTCGTGGTATTCTCACGGGGGGTGTTGCAAGATGACATATGCCACAAGGGCTTAGTGTGAGGGTAAGACTGCTGCTGATAGGACTGGGAGCGGGTATGCGAGTAGCACGCGGTGGTTTACCTAGCTTCGGAGCTCTCCAGAGAGATAATACTCCTACTGCTGCATGTCTGAGTGTATCTGGTATATCTGGTACAGAGTGCTCCTGGAGCTGTATCTGAGGTCAGTGCCATAGGCATCTGGCATCGTATATGCATGTGTGTGGCATGTTCTAGTGGCCGACCATGCTCATGGCCGTGAGCATATGGTGCTCATGCGTGACTGCATGTGAGAATGGGGGAGTGGATGGATGGATGGATGCTATATATAGTGTGGCTAGCTTAGTATGTAAGCTAGCTAGTGGTATGGGCAAGGCATGGTGGGTGTCATGCTTGTCCCCTGGGTCACTTCATAAATAGTGCCAGGGGACAAGTGACACTATACATGATGGCATCGAGGTACAACCGTCTCATCCGTAGTATGGCCGTCTCGTCGGGGTCTTGTCGGTGTCGGGTCGGGCTGCAGTCGGCAGCCGGCTGGTTGGCGCAGTCGGCAGCCGGCTGGTTGGAGCAGTCGGAAGCCGGCAGCCGGCCGGGCAGAGCAGTCGGACGGGGAGCCGGCAGGTGCAGCCGGGCAGTCGGACTGAGGGGCTTTGCTAGCCCCGATGACTTGGATAATTGTCTTGCCATCTTCGGGGTACCCGTGGTCAATTACTCCGACAGTAGCCCCCAAGCCTCCGGGCAACTTGGCAAATTTGCGTGGAGGTTTTTTGGCGAGTGTTCATGGAAATGATCACGAAAAAAAGATAAAGTTAGTCCATGCAGATATATCAAATGTTTGCTTTTAGCATTGCAAGTTTTATGCAAAGGGTGCCGTCTCGGTTTCGTCCGAGCCCCCTTCTATCTTTTTCATGTCCCCTCCGCTCTTTAGCTTGTGCTTTCGCTAGCCCGACACCCGCTCTGCGGTCTGTGGCTGAGAGTGGGCCGCAGAGTGGCGCGTACAATACTCAAACTCTGGGAGCGAATTTAACCGAGTAGATACTCATAAAGGAAACGGTCTGGTTGCCCGAAGCGTTTTTCTTTCCGGACGTTTTTCGCATGGGTGGCCTCCAGCGTTCACTCTTGCCAGTCGGACAGCCGCTCTGCGGCTGTGACTGAGAGTGGGCCTTTGGTACCGCGCACGCTACTAAGCCGTCTGCGGGAACTAACGTCTCAGGCCAAGCGGCCAGCCCCCGGGCCAACTCTGGCTGGCGCTGGGGTGAATAGTAGTGCAACTGTAATAAAATGCGGAGATAGCCCCCGAGCATCGCTCAGGGTTATCCATGCTTGCGTGATGCAAAAATATGACGGTGAGGAGCTCACATTGATTTTTGTGTAGCCGAGGCGGAGTTTGCCGAAGACAGCCGGCACGGCTCGGCGCTCGCAGAGTGCGCCGGTGCACCCGCTGGGTGTAGCCTTCGAGCCCCCGGGTGCTCGAGGAGGGTCCCGACCGGTCAGGCTCGACCGGCCAGGCGGCGAGGCGTTTTGCAACGCCTTTTTTCTTATTTTTTCTCTTCTGCCGACTGCTGGCAACCGGACAAAACTCTTCTCTTGTCTCTTGTTTTGTTTCTTGCATTCTTTCGTGGGGGCTCGCCAGCGCACCCACTGGGTGTAGCTCCCGAGATTCGGGCCGACTGCTCAGCAGTCGGGTCGGATCTCCCGGCGACAACTTTGTCTTCTCTCTCGCGGGGGCGCGTCAGCGCACCCGCTGGGTGTAGCCCCCGAGATTTGGGCCTACTGCTGAGCAGTCGGGCCGGATCTCCCGGCAACTACTTTGTCTTCTCTCTCGCGGGGGCGCGTCAGCGCACCCGCTGGGTGTAGCCCCCGAGATTCGGGCCGACTGCTGAGCAGTCGGGCCGGATCTCCCGGCAACTACTTTGTCTTCTTTCTCCTTCTCTTTGTCCAGCTGCGGGTAGCCGGACACATATTTTTTTCTCTCTTTTTTCTTCTCAGTCGGCTATTGACTTGGTCAGTCGGACCTCTTTTCCTTTGCACGAGCAGCCGGCTACAGCGGGCAGTCGGCCCTTTTTCTTTTTCTCCCAGCCGGCCTCTCTCTCTCTCTTTTTTCGCTAGTCGGCTGTGTGCAGTCGGACACACTCCAGTCGGCCTCTTTTCTCAGCCGGATCAGGCACTCGGCCACAGCGCGCAGACAGCCCTTTTCTTTTTCTCCCAGCTGGCTTTGAGCAGTCGGACACAACTCTTCATTTTATTTTTTCTTTTGCACAGCTGGCGCACTGTGTTGACCCAGCCGGCTCTTTCTTTCTTTTCTTTCTTTGCTTGAGCAGTCGGCAGGAGTGGGTTATGGTGGAAGCGGCGGCCGGGACGCGGCGGAAGCCGGCGTGCGGGTTGCGGGTAAGCCGGCAGGCGGCAGGATCGGCCGGGTAGCCGATGCGGGCGGAGCCGGCGTGCCGGGTCATGGGGAGGCCGGCCCAGGACGAAGCCGGCAGGCCGGGTTGCAAGGAAGCCGGTGCAGCCGGGTCACCGGGTTGCGGGCAGAGCCGGCAAGCGGCCGGGTCGCTGGGTGACGGGGAGGAGCCGGAGGCTGGGCAGCAGCAGGAGCCGCGGCCGGGTCGGAGGACTCCAGCGGACGGGGCCAAACCCGGCGCTGTAGGTGGAGATTGGGCGCGAAGGCGGGGCCGGCGAGCGGGCGCGGCCGGGTCGCGGGACGCTGGACGGGCCCGGCCAGGGGCAAGGCTGCAGAGGCCGGCCGGGACGGCGGGGAAGCCAGCCGGGGGCGGACGCGTGGAGCCGACCCGCGCGCGGGACGAGGCCGGACGCGGCCAGGCAGGGGTGCAAGTGGCCGCGGCCTTGCGAGCAGAGGGGTCGGGGCGGCGCAGGCGGAGTGGGAGCCGGCCAGGGCCGGGTGTTGACGAGCAGGGCGCGGTGCCACACGGGACGTGGGAGCCAGCGGCTGGGTCAGAGAAGGCCGAGCGCAAGAGACGGCGGCCGGGGAGGCCGGCTCGTCCGGGTCGACGCAGGAGGCGGATGGCCAACGCGGTACGCGACAGCGTTGTCAGAGACCGGCGCGCACGAGGAGGAGGGCCAGTGCGGCGGGTCGGAGGTGAGCCAGACGGCTGGGTGCGCGTGAAGCAGAGCAGAGGCGAGCCGGGGCGGCTGCGTGCACACACGAGCGGAGTGGAGGCGAGCACGGCATGCCTACGCAGTCGGAGAAAATCACAGAATGCTGGCGTGTTTCCATTGTCTGGGAAGTGTACGGGGATTATCTGACCATTATCTGGCTAATATCTAGCTTTGCATCTGGGCTCTGTATGGGTAGTGTGTGGCTAGCATATGAGAGTACGACCATAGTTTGGGAAGCGTATAGGTTGTGTCTGGGATGTGTATGGCCAATGGTTTGACCCATGCATGACTTGCATCTAGCTAGCTTGCAAGCAGATGCAAGTGAGGGGGACGAGCGTGAGTAGGCTTAGTGGTGTCGAGGCCGACGATGCGGACGCGCCATCCCGTGCGGCCGCCCCGGGGGCGAGTTGATGTCGAGCCCTCGTGCACGGTCGGAAAGACGGCGGCGACGTCGCGGCGGAGCTGATGAGGATGGCGAAAAAAGGGTCCCGCCCGGACAGTAAAACCGGCAGCAGCGTGGTAGCATAGTAATAGTACCACACCACGGTGGGCGCCAAATGTCGTGGTATTCTCACGGGGGGTGTTGCAAGACGACATATGCCACAAGGGCTTAGTGTGAGGGTAAGACTGCTGCTGATAGGACCGGGAGCGGGTATGCGAGTAGCACGCGGTGGTTTACCCAGCTTCAGAGCTCTCCGGAAAGATAATACTCCTACTGCTGCATGTTTGAGTGTATCTAGTATATCTGGTACAGAGTGCTCCTGGAGCTGTATCTGAGGTCAGTGCCATAGGCATCTGGCATCGTATATGCATGTGTGTGGCATGTTTTAGTTGCTGGCCATGCTCATGGCCGTGAGCATATGGTGCTCATGCGTGAGTGCATGTGAGAATGGGGGAGTGGATGGACGGATGGATGCTATATATAGTGTGGCTAGCTTAGTATGTAAGATAGCTAGTGGTATGGGCAAGGCATGGTGGGTGTCATGCTTGTCCCCTTGGTCACTTTATAAATAGTGCCAGGGGACAAGTGACACTATACATGATGTCATCGAGGTACAGCCGTCTCGTCCGCGGTATGGCCGTCTGGTCGGGGTCTTGTCGGTGTCGGGTCGGGCTGCAGTCGGCAGCCGGCTGGTTGGCGCAGTCGGCAGCCGGGTGGTTGGAGCAGTCGGCAGCCGGCAGCCGGCCGGGCAGAGCAGTCGGACGGGGAGCCGGCAGGTGCGGCCGGGCAGTCGGACTGAGGGGCTTTGCTAGCCCCGATGTCTTGAATAATTGTCTTGCCATCTTCGGGGTACCCGTGGTCAACTACTCCGATAGTTACAATGTCCTCAAGATGTCGGGAAGCGGCGGAATCATCACAGTCCCCTGCGAAGAGAAGGATGTGGTGTGCTCTCTCGAGCGTGCCTTCCAAGCTGCATCAACCGAGGACCTAGACAGCAAGAGCTAGAACCCTCCCGAGGCAGTTCCCAAGAAGAAGAAGACATCACCCACCTCTAGGACTCAGGAGGTTGGCATCTCCGGAGGCACCGCGTCAGGATCTGCGCCCGTGTGAGGGGCGCCTCCCTCCGTTGCATAGGAAGGCGCGCTTGGCGCCCTCCTCGGGCAGGGCTCGGGGGCTCTCTCTTGGATGGCCCTAGACTTTGCCAGGATCACGAGGGAGGCGCTCTGGCATCACATGAAGGCGTGCTTTGCGGCACGTTTCCCTTAGGAAGGCATGGGGCAAGGAGGGCCCAACCCTCAGGAGTTCATCACCAAGGCCACTCAGGAGGTTCAAGAATCGAGAGTCATAAGCGGCGATCGCCACCTGCGTGGCGTGGCTCCCCATCCAGGCAAGGATGGCGGGCTGCGCGTCTGCATCAACTACCCAGGTCTCAGCCGAGTCACGTCTCAGGAGCACTTCTAGCCTTCACGCGTAGGACGCTGCGAGGGTCTGCCGTACAGCTACGTTCGCATGCCTTTCGGCCCGCCGAAAGTGGCTTCCACTCACCAGCGTCTTCTGCGGAGCATTCTGGTAGCTCAGGAGGCCAGACACCACGCGGTCCTGGCAGATATGGAGATGGTCCTCGAGGAACCGCCCGGACCCCAGAGGCTCCCAAGGCTCACGGCTCCGGTGGCTCATGAGGATCGGCCCCTTCACCGTGCATTGTCGGCTACTTCAACACCCGCTCTACAATGGTATCAGGTGACATCTTTCGAGTTCATTTTAGCTGGGAGCGCCCTTAGGGCTGCATTATTCCCAGGTCACGTGGGTCTGTCCCTGCGGCATGTACCCCTTTTGCTTATGTCTTTAGTTTACCTTGCTGGGGGCGCCCCTCGGGCTGCACAATCCCCAAGCCGCTCGGGCCTGACCCAATGGCATGCACCCTTCCTGCAGTTATCTATGCTAATTTGCCTTTCATGCTTAGCTGCCTATGATTATCATCTCCCACATACCACGGGACCTTTTTCTCCCTCATACAAGTTTCTTGCACGTTAAACGGGGGGCGCCTAAGCATCGCGACTCAGGGGCTCTTACTGGCTCTCCAGCCCTCACCCCCTGGCCTTGTCTACGGCATCGCGACCTGGCATACCAGTGGCGGCTGAGCTCGCTCAAGGGCCGGGACCTGAGGACATAGAGCATTTTTATCTAACCACCTTGCAGGAACACTCAGCCGCCCAAGGCTCAAGATCAGGCGCAACCCGCCTTGAGGTAGGGCCTCCTGAGTCCCACGCTGGCTCACGAGTGCCCAGATACACCTCGTCTAGCCCTACCATGCTGGCCACGTGTCAGGGTGGGGCTGTACACGCCCCGGGGGCTCCTCCTGGAGGGCCCCCTCTCCCACGTACCTGTGGAAGCACCATGCTCCGCGCTGGCTGACGACACTGCCGAGGAGCGGCTATGCCCGTACACATACGGAAGCGCTATGCTCCGCGCTGGTGATAAACAACTAAGGGAAGCCCACGACTGTATCATCCTCAGGGAGCCCAGAGCTTAGTGTTTGGCCTCATCGCAATGCCTCCCCTCGGGAGCGCCATGCGAGGGGGCTGGACATGGAGGTTGCGTCCGGGTCACGCCCGAGCGCACGCCACCCAGCGAGGTCCCTTGGACCTGGTCATCGCGCGCCCCTCCCTGAGCGGAGCCAAGGTACGAAGACCATTTGAGCGTCAAGGGGGACTCCTGAGCATCGCGACTCAGGAGCCTAACTGGTCACATAGCCCCTCACTCCTTAGTTCTGCAAGGCTAACGACAGTTGAGGTATGCGCGGGGTCGGGCCCTGCCGACGAAGAACGACAGATCTACTCATACACCCCCTCCCTATTTGTTGTTTGCGCGTCAAGGGGGACTCCTGAGCATCGCGACTCAGGAGCCTAACTTGTCACGTAGCCCCTCACTCCTTGGTCCCGTTCTGGTGATCCGGTCGGGGATAACGGCGGCTGAGGTATGCGCGGGGCCGGGCCCTGCCAATGCAGAACACAAAGCAAATAGGAAGGAAGCCGCAAATCTCGCAAATTCAGAAGCAAATATTACAAACCATAAATTGTCCTAACGATACCAAACACAAGTTTAAATGCCTCCACGAGGCACGGTGCATGTTGCAGGAGTTGAAACAGGAAAGAAGCCGCGAGGACATCACCCTTGGGCAGCACCATCATTCGCCAGGAGCCCCGCCTCCATGGTGGAGTTGCGCCTGTCAGATCCACCTCCCGAGGCCGTGGAACCACCAGCACCTGCCTTGGGCGTAGTAGCGAAGGCACGGAACTTTGCCAGCAGGGCTTCTTCTCGGCCCTTCACGGCTTCAGCAGCGGCGGTGGAGCGCTAGGCGTCCACAGGCTCCAGCAGATCGTCAAGGTTGGTGTCGGGGTTGCGAAGGTAGACGTGGTTGAGGACCCGAGTCAGCGTCGCAGAAGAAAGGACGCGAGCTTTAACGTCGGCCATGGGGCCGATGCCGGTCACGACCTCCTCAAGCGCTTCGACCACGAAGGGAAGCAGCTTGGCGGGGCCGTCCTTGGCTCCGGCCAGCGGTTCTCCAGGCCATCATCGTAAAGCAACTTCAGCGCCTTGCGAGATCTCTACTCAAGATCCACGAAGGCCATGCGATCCTCGGCCAAGACCTTCGCCTGGGCGTCCAGCTCAGCCTTCTCCACCTTCAGCTTCTGCTCCAGTGTCTTCAGTCAGCTGCGATCAGCGGACAACTCAGCATCGCGGTCCCTGATGGCAGCCTCCCGAGCCTTCATCCCTTCCTCCTTTGCCTGGCAGTCGCGAGCCTCTTTGGCGAGCTCGTCACGCAAACCCCACATCTTGTCCTCCAGCACCTTGCAGCGGTCCTGGGCGATCGAAGCATCCTTCAATGCCGCGTCATGAGCGGCTATGGCCTGGGTGGCGGTTTGCTTCTCCTCCTTGGAAGCTGCCACAGGCTGGCTCAGCGCCGCTCAGACGGAGGTGTCAGACTGAACCCAGCCAGAGATAAGCTCCAGGCGCCCGGCCACCAGTCAGGGGTTGGTGCCCTGGAGGTCTTCTCGTAGCCGACCTAGCTCGGCAGCGGCACGGTCCAAGGCAGCGGAGGAGGCAGAGGAGTTGGGGACCAACGGAGTAGGAGGACAAGACATCAGCGTGATCACGGCTTGGGAGACTGGGAGCTCCTGAGTCTTGACAACCTCAGTGACAACATCAAGCGCCGGCACCTCGGGAGTCAGCGGGGCCACAGGGGCTGGCACCCTGCCAGGGCGCTCCTCCTGGCCTTGCGAGGATGACCGGGCAGGGAAGGTGCGAGCTCCACTGCCTCCCCTTCCCACAGACGAAGGCACGGCCACAATGGATGAGCCTGCTGTCGTGGGAACGATTCTGACAATAATAAGGTATAGGGTAATGGAGCATGATCTATCAAGATGCATATGGGTGACACGATGGTTTTAGCGAGTTTGGGCCTCTCGCGGTGGAGATAATAGCCCTACGTCTCATGCTCCAGAGAGGCTTTCTTTTATCTGTATATATCCGGAGATTATAATGTATGCAAGAGAGAGGAACGGATCCCCATGCCTGAGCTAAGTCCTGAGACTAGAGAGAGAGAGTGAAAAAAAGCCCCTAGTCTAGTGGTGGGGGTGGCTTATATAGAGTGCGCCACCCCCTCACCTCCTATGTTACAAAGTGGAGCATCAATGTCATAATGCCTTCCCACTACAAAACCTTCATGCTGACTATTGGTCTTCGCATATCCGAATCAGTTAAATGGCCGAGTGGAATGAGCTCGTGGAGTGGAGTGCCTTGCTCCGAGTGGTCATTGTCGTCCGAGTGACTTTCAAGCTGCGGTACATCTGGACGGTGATCTGGCCCAGGGGCCCAGTATAAAGTGTACGGTGTCCATGGGTAGGGTCTTTAGGTCAGGCCTATTACCCTACCCAATACATGTCCTCGTCATTAGCCCCCGAATCGGTCGAGGTTGAGCGGGTCGAGTCGAGGTGAATACCCAGATGAGTTGAGTGCTACGGAGGCACTTATGAACTTCCTCTGGCCACCTGGCGGTCTTATCTCCGTGTGTTGCCTTTACGGATTCTAGACTGCATGGTGTCCGAGTGAAATGAGCTCAAACGGGTCCGCGGAGGAGCGTTGAACTCACCTTATAGCAAATTATTTTGGAGTGATTTGGAGATGGTCCTGCATCGAGTAACTGATTACTCGGAATTTCTTCATGCCTGGAACATGTCTTTTTTGTTGTTTGGCCGTCACTCGGACCGGGCAGACCGTTCCAAGTGGATACCATTCCAGTGGGGGCACGCTGAGTGCACCCACTGGGTGTAGTCCCCGAGACTGTCGTCGACTTGGGCAGTCAGCGGGAGTCTTAGAGCCTGTCTTTTTTTGTTGTTGTCTGGCCGTCACTCAGACCGGGCAGACTGTTCCGAGTGGATACCAACAGTCGGCGGGAGTCTTAGAGCCTGTCTTTTTTGTTCTTGTTCATCACTTGGACTGTTTAGGCCATACCGAGTGGAGATTACTCCAGTGGGGGCACGCTGAGTGCACCCACTGGGTGTGGTCCCCGACACTGCCGTCGACTGCGGGCAGTCGGCGGGGTTCTGAGAGAACTAAAACTCTTCTTAGCTGGTACTGATCAGACTTGTTCTTCTCTGACTTGGAGGTCGAGTAATTCTGGCGCTGGTTTTGCTTCGAGCCAAATGTTTCTTTCTGAGTTCTCTTCTAGTGGGGGCGCGCTGAGTGCACCCACTGCGTGTAGTTCCCAAACCTCTATCGGACAAGAAGAGTCGAGCAGAGGGTTTAAGTCTCCTGGTAAACCTCCATGCAGTTGACACGGTAAATATCTTTTAGTCTGAAATTGAGTCAATCGGATGCATCTTCCGACGCTTGACATGGTAAATAAGCTCAGCCTGGAGCTGAGTCAGTCGGCCTGATCTTCGTGCACTCGACACGGAATAAATTCAGCCTGGAACTCGGTCAAGCAGGTGAATCTTCGTGCTCTCGGCACGGTGAATGAATTCGGCTTTGAAACTACCGACTGTAGAAAAAAGCTGGACACTCCAGGGAGTAATCGTTCCAGTAGTACTTCTTATATTGACCGTTAGATTTTGCGTGGAAGGGGTATTTGTAAGAGTACATTGTATCCGTAGAGGAGCTTCATTTTCACCCTTTTGCATGAAAGGGGTATTTGTCTCGAGTGGACGTGCTTCCTGACTGATCGAGGTATGTTGACTGCAAGGAAAAATTTGGTGGTACTTGTATGTCTGGTTAGAAAGATATTCCTGATGTGATCAATGGGTTGATTGAATGGGCATAACCCCTGAGGGAAGCATGGACAACGGCTGTGCGTAGCCCCCGAGTGATGCTCTAAAGAGGTAAGCTTGCTACAGAGTGTGATATGAGGTTTGATCATTGAGTAACTTAGTCGTTCCCGTGTTGGGGGTGACGCGTGAGGCGGCCGAGGGGCGATGATGTGTACAACCGAGTGACGACGCGTGGGGCGGCCGTGTGGTGAAGACATGCACAACCGAGTGGCAACGTGCGGAGCGCCCGAGTGGTGAAGATGTGCCCAACCGAGTGGCAACACGCGGGGTGACCGAGTCATGATGTGCGAGGTCGCCGAATGATGAAGACGTGCACAGCTGAGTGGCAATGTACGGGGCAGCTGAGTGAGGATGCATGAGGTGGCCGAGTGAAGGACCACGTGTCCAGCCAAGTGGTGATGCGCGGGGTGGTAAAGTGACAGATTGCGTGTCCAGCCATGTGGCCGAAATGGTCTTCGAAGGAGTTAGCCAGATGCTTTCAAAGCTAATGTAGCGACGAGGTCGTTGTAGTGGTTGTGCGACACAACAAGACCGGCATGACAACTGAGTCTGAGTAGGAATGAAGATGGCGTGTAGAGCATCTGGGTGATTATAAAACTTGTCAAAGTGGCGGATCGAATGCACTTGTTGAAGTGAAGGATCTGACTGGTGATGAAGTACTCGACCAGTGAGGAGAGTGTCATTCCAAATGAGATGCAGCCCCCGAGTGCGGTGTAGCCCCCGAATGTACTACAGTCTTCGACAACAGACATGTCGGAATACGAGAAATATAGTTTTGAATGGATGATTTGCAATTTATCGAGTCAGACTCGGGTAAATACGAGGAGAAGCTTCCAAGTGATGCTCCAAAGAGGCAAAATCGCAAAGGAGTGAAGCGTGAAATTTGATTATAAAAGGGACTTGTCTGTCTCATGCCTGACGAGGTCTATATCATTGATATGATGAAGAGGATTCCATAGAGGGGCTGGCCAGATGTGTTTGAAGTCAACAGAGCGACAAGGTCGATGTTGTGGTGCGCTGGGAACGGTATGGTGACCGAGTACGAGCAGCGATGAAGTTGTCGCACAGGGCCGTCGAGTGATCGCGTAACTTGTGTAAAAAATGGCACAAGCCAACGAAATAATTTCTCAAGGAAATTCGATATGTGCTGAAATAAATTGTGTGAATAACACCCATAGACACCCGTTGGGAGTGCAAGGGGCTTGCTGGTTAACCAACAAGAGTCTGAAAGAGCGAAGGATCCGTTCGAACTTGTTGAAGTGCTGGCTAAAATAAAACGGAAGTGTAGTGTTTCGACTGAGCTACAGCCCCGGAGGACTGATGCAAACCTGGAATGAAGAACACATGGTGTTCGTGAATAATGTATGCGAAAAAATAAAAGTTGGACTTGGGTGAAAATAAGCAGCCGAGCGTAGAGGTACACTTGGTGGCATGGCCTCCGAGTGAATGTGATGTGTGAATAACAAGATACTCGGGAATGCGGAAATAATAGAATGTAGTGCATGTAAAATGACTTAGCTGTCTGAAGGTGCGCGAGTGGCCGAGTGCTGATGAGGCGACCAACCGAATAGCGATGCGCAGGGCGGCCGAGTGGTGATGAGGTGACCAACCGATGGCGATGCACGTGGGCGGTCGAGTGGTTATGAGGTGACCAACCGAGTGGTGACGCGCGGGGCCGCTGAGTGGTGATGAGGTGACCAACCGATGGTGACGCGCTGGGCGGACGAGTGGTGATGAGGTGACCAACCAATGGCGACACGCGGGGGCGGCCGAGTAGTCCTGAGGTGACCAACCGATGGTGATGCGCGGGGCGACCGAGTGGTGATGAGGTGACCAACCGATGGCGACGCGCGGGGGCGGTCGAGAGTTGATGAGGTGACCAACCGATGGCGACGCGCTGGGCGGACGAGTGGTTATGAGGTGACCAACCGATGGCGACGCGCGGGGCGGCCGAGTGGTTATGAGGTGACCAACCGAGTGGCGACGCGCGGGGCGGCCGAGTGGTGAAGAGGTGACCAACCGATGGCGAGGCGCGGGGCGGCCGAGTGGTGATGAGGTGACCAACCGATGGCGACGCGCGGGGCGGCCGAGTGGTGATGAGGTGACCAGCCGATGGCGACGCGCGCGGCGGCCGAGTGGTGATGAGGTGACTAACCGATGGCGACGCGCAGGGCGGCCGAGTGGTAATGAGGTGACCAACCGATGGCGACGCGCAGGGGTGGCCGAGTGGTGAAGAGGTGACCAACTGATGGCGACGCGCTGGGCGGCCGAGAGGTGATGAGGTGACCAAATGATGGCGACGCGCTGGGCGGCCGAGTGGTTATGAGGTGACCAACCGAGTGGCGACACGCGGGGCGGCCGAGTGGTGAAGAGGTGACCAACCGATGGCGATGCGCGGGGCGGTCGAGTGGTGATGAGGTGACCAACTGATGGCGACGCCCGGGCCGGCCGAGTGGTGATGAGGTGACCAGCCGATGGCGACGCGCGGGGCGGCCGGGTGGAGATGAGGTGACCAGCCGATGGCGACGCGCGGGGTGGCCGAGTGGTGATGAGGTGACCACCCAATGGCGACACGCGGGGCGGCCGAGTGGTGATGAGGTGACCAACAGATGGCGACGCGCAGGGGCGGCCGAGTGGTGATGAGGTGACCAACCGATGGCGACGCACGGGGCGGCCGAGTAGTTATGAGGTGACCAACAGAGTGGCGACGCGCGGGGCGGCCGAGTGGTGGTGAGGTGACCAACCGATGGCGACGCGCGGGGCGGCCGAGTGGTGAAGAGGTGACCAACTGATGGCGACGCGCGAGGCGGCCGAGTGGTGATGAGGTGACCAACCGATGGCGACGCGCGGGGCGGCCGAGTGGTGATGAGGTGACTAGCCGATGGCGACGCGCGGGGCGGCCGAGTGGTGATGAGGTAACCAGCTGATGGCGACGCGCGGGGCGGCTGAGTGGTGATGAGGTGACCAACCGATGGCGACGCGCGGGGCGGCCGAGTGGTGATGAGGTGACGAACCGATGGCGATGCGCTGGCGGCCGAGTGGTCATGAGGTGACCAACCGATGGCGACGCCCAGGGGCGGCCGAGTGGTGATGAGGTGACCAACCGATGGCGACGCGCGGGGCGGCCGAGTGGTTATGAGGTGACCAGCAGAGTGGCGATGCGCGGAGCGGCCAAGTGGTGATGAGGTGACCAACCGATGGCGACGCGTGGGGTGGCCGAGTGGTTATGAGGTGACCAACAGAGTGGCGACGCACGGGGCGGCCGAGTGGTGATGAGGTGACCAACCGATGGCGACGCGCGGGGCGGACGAGTGGTGATGAGGTGACCAACCGATGGCGACGCGCGGGGCGGCCGAGCGGTGATGAGGTGACCAACTGTAACACCCACGATGCGGCTATATCTCCCACGTGTCGAAGCACGACTTAGAGGCATAACCGCATAGTGGTTTTGTCACAAGAAGGGTCATCTTCACACAATCCCATGTAATGAACAAGAATGGGATAAAGAGAGTTGGCTTACAATCGCCACTTCACACAATACATAATTTAAGATCATACATCATTCAAATACACTCATAGACCGGCTACGGTCAAGTTCAAATGAAAAGAAGACAACCCCAAATGCTAGATCCCCGATCGTCCCGACTGGGCCCCAGTACTAATCATCTGGAAACGATACATAGTAACGACCAAGGGCCTTGTCAAACTCCCACTTCAGCTCAGTTGCAGCATCTGCGCTGGTATCATCGGTACCTACATCTGTTTTGGTAGAATCTGTGAGCCACGGGGACTCAGCAATGTCACACCCGCGAGATCAAGACTATTTAAGCTCATAGGTAGGAAAAGGTGTGATATGGTGGAGCTGCGGCAAGCACTAAGCATATATGGTGGCTAACATACGCAAGTGAGAGCGAGAAGAGAAGGAACACGTCGGTCGAGAAGCTAGAAGTGATCAAGAAGTGATCCTGAAACTACTTACGTCAAGCATAACACAAACCGTGTTCACTTCTCGGACTCCGCCGAGAAGAGACCATCACGGCTACACACGCGGTTGATGCATTTTAAGGAAGTCAAGTGTCAAGTTATCTACAACCGGACATTAACAAATTCCCATCTGCCTCATAACCGCGGGCACGACTTTCGAAAGATTATATACCCTGCAGGGGTGTCCCAACTCAGCCCATCACAAGCTCTCACGGTTAACGAAGGAATATACCTTCTCCCGGGAAGACCCGATCAGTCTCAGAATCCCGGTTCGCAAAACATTTCGACAATGGTAAAACAAGACCAGCAAAGCCACCCGATGCGCCGACAAATCCTGATAGGAGCTGCACATATCTCGTTCTCAGGGCAACACCGGATGAGACAGGCTACGAGTAAAACCAGCCCTAAAGTTTCCCCGAGGTGGCCCCGCAGGCGGCTCATTTCGGACGAACACTCGAAGGAGCACTGGCCCGGGGGGGGGGGTTAAATAAAGATGACCCTTGGGCTCGCGAAAACCCAAGGGAAAAGGGCTTAGGTGGCAAATGGTAAAACCAAATTTGGGCCTTGCTGGAGGAGTTTTATTCAAAGCGAACTATTAAGGGGGTCCCATAAATCACCCAACCGTGTAAGGAACGCAAAATCAAGGAACATAACACCGGTAAACGGAACTAGGGCGGCAAGAGTGGAACAAGTCACTAGGAATAAGGCCGAGCCTTCCACCCTTTACCAAGTATATAAGGTGCATTAATATAAATAGGAGATATTGTGATATCCCAAAATCCATGTTCCGACCAGGAACAAACTTCGGTTTCACCTGCAACTAACAATGCTATAAGAGGGGCTGAGCAAAAGCGGTGACATAGCCAATCAAAAGTTGCTAGGACAGGATGGTTAGAGGTTTAACATGGCAATAGGGAGGCATGGTAAACAATGGCAGGTAGAACTAACATAGCGATAGAGCGAGTACTAGCAAGCAGAGATAGAAGTGATATCGAAGGTATGATCATCTTGCCTGCAAGGTTCTCAGAGTTGTCGAAGGCTGGATCCTCGTTAGCGTACTCAACAGGTTCCTCGTGCACATACTCGTCTCCCGGCTCTACCCAAAGCTAGAACACAAGCAAGGAACCACAATAAATCACGGTGCAATGCATAAGCAACATGATGCAATACATGTGATGATATGCGAGATGTGATATGCAATGCATATGCATGCTTCGGGAGGAAAAACGATGAACAAGGCATCAACTTGGCAAACCAAGTATGCCGCTGGAAAGATGAGATGATTTCGGTTGAAATCGATATAAAGATCACCGGGAACGGATGCACGGTTTGCGAATGACAAGCAAAACAAGAATGGCACAAAGCTGCAATTAACAGCGCGATGCTACTTAGCATGCAACAAGAAACTATGCTACAACACCCCAACATGAAAACAAAGCATATGGCAGTGATCTACAGGAGATGCTTTACAAAATAGGAACACTGAGCTACGGCTAAATCACATCATAATAGGTTCAAACAAGCATGGTGAAAGTGCAAAAAAAAATTATCAGGTTGGACATGGCATAAACAGCATCACGAAGCAATGTACAGAGCAGGTTATCTACATGCTACAGGAACTTATAATAGCAAAATAAGACATGGCATGAATCTACTCAAAGCATAGATCAAAAGTCCCTTACTGACCATAAGCCAAAAAGGACCAGAAAATATGATGGCACCCACGTAAACATAGCAAGTTTCGTTAACAGATTTCAGCAAACAAAGCATGGCTTGACATAATTATGAAGGCACCTTCGTGAGCTTGATGCACTCATTACAGAGCATCCCATGATAAACTAAGCATACATCCATCAAGAAGACATATCATAGAAGCTATACATGGCAAGAAACAACATCATAGCATATCCGGATCCACTACAACAACCTCGGCCAAATTGAATAACATGTAAACAATCTGCCAGGAAACATTTTGAAGCAAAAGTAGAGCACGAAAATGACATGCTAGACTAATCCATAATTGCAACTAGGACCATGGATGGATAGATCATAACCATGTGTTCAAAACACCCTTACTGAAGTATCTCAAATTATGCATGTATCTCTCTGTAGCAGCATGTTTACATGGCATCAAAATTAGAGCAGAACAGGAACTAAAATCAGCATTATCACGAAGCCTAATTTGCATTCTTGTGCTAGTCACCACATTTATCACAAAAATACATGGTAAACACCTCTGTAAAGAAGACATAGCCTAGTTCAAAACACATTTAGGAACCAAGTCCATAGGATGCACACATCAATCATGGCAAAAATGACAAAAGAGCTCGTGCTGATAAGAATCTGAAACTAACATTATGAAGCCCTCTTCCAACAGCTTTTCGGGCATCAAGATGAGCTCAAAAGTAAATGATGCAATGGAATGAAATGATGTACTCTTCGTGACGAACAATTTGACATATTACACGCACGAAACGTAGCCACAGGTGCGAAGATGTGATGCGATGAAAATGCACAATTTTTATCACAGAATAATGACTTGGTGAAAAAAACAGGGGGAGAGAAAGTCAACCGCGGGCTTTCAGACCGGATCTGGCCGGATCGAGGTCGAGGTCAACGCCGGAGCTTGCGGCGACGGCGGCCGGAGGAGGGAGATGGCCGGGGCGGCGACTGCCGGAGTCGGGGAAGGACGGGGCCGGGCGGCCGGAGCGGAGGGAGCTCGGGACGCCTCGGGCGCGGCGCGGGCTGGCGATGACGAACGATGGGTGCGGCCGGCGGCGGGGCAAACGGCGGCGGGCGGCGGCCGGCCGGGCGGACGCGGGGTGCGCGGGCGAGCGCGGCGGCGGGGCCCGGCGAGCGCGGGGCTGGGGCGCCCGCGGGGCGGCGGCGGCGGCGTTCCGGGCCGGGGAGGGCCCCGCACGGGCCTCGCGGGCCGCGGGGTCGGCGGCGAATTGGGGACCGGCCCGGGGCACGTGGCAGCTCACGATTCGTCCGGTGGCACGGGCGGACGTGTCCGGCCGTCCGGATTTCGTCCGGCGGCGAGGGGAGCGGGGAGACTAGGGTTTTGTCCGGATTTCGAGGAAGGGATCTATATTTATAGGTAGAGGGAGCTAGGAGTGTCCAAATGGGGTGTAGTTTTCGCCCACACGATCGTGATCGAACGACCGAGAGCATGGAGGGGAGTTAGATGGCTTTTGGGCCACTTTGGAAGGGGTGTTGGGCTGCAACTTAAAAGAGGCCTCTGCGGATATGCGGATAACCGTTGGAGTACCAAACGAGTTCCAAATGACCCGAAACTTGACAAGTGGTCTACCGGTGCTATACCAGGGCCACTTGGCAAGGCTCGGTCCATTCCGAGAGCGTTCAAAACCCACACACGAAAAGAGACAAGAGGGGTGCGCCGGTGCATGTGGGAGTGTCGAATTGCGAAACGGACAACGAGGAAGTGCTCGGATGCATGAGACGAACACGTATGCAAATGAGATGCACATGATGACATGATATGATATGCATGATATGAATAAAATGCAAAACAAAAGATAAAACCCAACCGCGGAGGGAATATCATATCGCATGGCCGAAAATGCCAAGAGTTGGAGTTACAAAGATGGAAAGTTACATCCGGGGTGTTACACCAACCGATGGCGACGCGCGGCGGCGGCCGAGCGGTGATGAGGTGACCAACTGATGGCGACGCGCGGGGCGGCCGAGTGGTTATGTAACGCCCCGGATACAACTTTCCATATTCGTAACTCCGACTCTTGCCTTTTCTGGAGATGCGATATGTCATTTCCTCCGTGATTGGGTTTTTGTCTGTTGTTTTGCATTTTGTTCTTGTTATGCATCTCATCTCATGGCATCATGTGCATTGCATCGGCATCGTTTTCATAAAACTGGCATCCGTTCGTGTTCCGCCGGTTCTCTCCGTTGTCCGTTCTGAGCCAGACACACTCGCACGCGCCCGCGGCACCTCCGAAATATTATTTTATAAGCGGCATAAAAATGTTCTCGGAATGGGTTGCAACTTGTCGTGCGGTCTTATTATAGTGTAGACAGACCGCCTGCCATGTTTCGTCGCATTCGGAGTCCATTTGACTGCCCAACCGTTAAATAAATAACCGCGATATAGTCAGTATAACGTCGGACGTTTCGGTCTCCGAAACAATTGCCGGGCCGCACTTCTCCCCCTCTCTCTCTCGCCTCTTCTCTCAGCCCACTTCCCCTTGATCCGGAGCCGTCCGATGTCGATCTGAGGCCCCGAAACGCTCAAAAACCCCCTAGAGTCTAAACCCTAGCCCCCCTTTCCTATTTAAACCCCCCCTCCTTCCAAATCTGGTCGTCCTACCCCCCTCCTCCTCTTTTTCCGCGCCCCCTCCTCGTTCTCAGCCAGCCACCTCCCGCCGCCTTCTCCTTGAAATCCGGCGCAGGCCACCTCGCTGCCGCCACTTGGCGCGCCCCGATTGGCCAGCCGCCGCCTCTCGGACGCCCGTGGCCAACCGGGCACCGCCACGTCGCCTCACCCCGCGCCTCCCCCACGCCTCCAGCCGCGCGGGCCCTGTGAAGCCCATCCGCGGCCCGCCCCGGGCCGATCTGGGCCCGAGGCGCCCGCGCCGCGCCGCCGCCCGCCCCGGCGCTCGCCATCTCCAGCGCCTCGCCTCCTCGCCCGCTTCCCCCGCCGCCTCGCGCCTTCCACCGGCGACCCCGGTAGCTGCGCCGTCGAGCTCCAGCAGGCCAGCGCCGCCCGCCCCTTCTCCTCCTTCCCTCTCCTTCTCTCTTCCTCACCTGCTCGCTCTCTCTCTATTTCCAGGAAGCGCCGCCGCCCAGGGAGCCGCCGCCGGAGTTCCCCGCCTCGCTGTCCCATCGCTGTCGCCGGGAATGGCCTTCCCGAGACCTGATCCGCCCGGATCCGCTTGTTCCCGTCCCTCCCGGGGCTCCTCCGCTCCTCCCCAGCGTCAAGCCGCCGCCGCCCCCTTGCCATGGCTCTTGCTCGTGCGGGAGCACGAGGGAGACGACGAGCGGCCTCCGCTCGCTCGTGGGCCGCGCCCCCCCGCTTGGGCCTGCCTGGCCTCCTCTCCATACCGACCGGCCTGCTAAGGCCCAGGGGTGAGCAGCCCCTCCACATCGCCCCTCCTTTTTTTCTCTCCTATTGGGCCAGCCGACAGTTTCGGCCCGATAGCGTTTTTTTCCTGCCTACGAATTTGTCTAATTATCCCAGGATTTACATAATTGCAGAAAACCCCCCTATTGTTCATGCATATAATAACTCCTCAACCGTGCATCATATTAAAATGATTTATACATGTAAAATGCTCAGAAAATTGTGTAGATTAATAATATGCCTTTTTCATCCCATGTTAAAAATTTTAAACTTGCTGTTTATTTAATTTTGTATAAATGCCATGCTAAAATGATTTATTTCGTAACTAAATAACCATAGCTCGGATTTTAATAAACTTTATATGTATTTGGGGTGGAAAAATGCCTAGTTTAACATGGTCCACTTTATGTTGCTGTTTAACAACACTAAAATTGTGTTTAGGGCAGAACAGTACCGAATCTAAAATATGCACATGGGGATTTTCCGGAATTGCTGTTTGCTGTTCCGGCGTCATTTAAACTTGTCTAGATAGGTAGTTTTTCTCGTGCTTCACCCCTTGCCATGTTTAATAACATTTAATATTGTTGGGTACATAACCGAGATCAAACTAAATAATTGCATGTGGTGTTTTGTCAATATGCAACTCGTTGCATATTGAGCTCCACTTAATTTGTAGTTTTGCTTGTTGCACTTTGCCATGCCATGCTCTTTAAACCGGACATGCATCATACTTGATTGTGCATCATGCCATGTTTATGCTTGTGCATTTACCATGTTGCTTGCTTCTTTCCGGTGTTGCTTCTTAGTTTCGGTAGCGTTGCGTTCGTGAGGATTCGTTCGACTACGTTGGTTCGTCTACTTCATGGACTCGTTCTTCTTCCTTGCGGGATTTCAGGCAAGATGACCGCTACCCTGGATCACACTACTATCATTGCTATGCTAGTTGCTTCGTTCTATCGCTATGCTGCGCTACCTATCACCTATTTATCGAGCCATCCCAAATTGCCATGAACCTCTATCCTTTGACACCATTCCTAGCAAACCGTTGTTTGGCTATGTTACCGCTTTGCTCAGCCCTCTTATAGCTTTGCTAGTTGCAGGTGAAGTTGAAGATTGCTCCATGGTGAACAGGATTTTGGTTGGGATATCACAATATCTCTTATATTATTTAATGCATCTATATATTTGGTAAAGGGTGGAGACTCGGCCTTTTGCCTAGTGTTTTGTTCCACTCTTGCCGCCCTAGTTTCCGTCATACCAGTGTTATGTTCCCGGATTTTGCGTTCCTTACGCGGTCGGGTGATTTATGGGACCCCCTTGATAGTTCGCTTTGAATAAAACTCCTCCAGCAAGGCCCAACATTGGTTTTACCATTTGCCTCACCTAGCCCTTTTTCCCTTGGGTTTCCGGAGCCCGAGGGTCATCTTTATTTTAGCCCCCACAGGCCAGTGCTTGTCTAAGTGTTGGTCCAAACCGAGCGATGTCCGGCGCCCCCTGGGCAACCAGGGTCTATGCCAACCCGTCGTCTTGCTCATCCGGTGTGCCCTGAGAACGAGATATGTGCAGCTCCTATCGGGATTTGTCGGCACATCGGGAGGTCTTGCTGGTCTTGTTTTACCATTGTCGAAATGTCTTGTAAACCAGGATTCCGAGTCTGATCACGTCTTCCTGGGAGAAGGTCTATTCCTTTGTTGATCGCGAGAGCTTGTCATGGGCTAAGTTGGGACACCCCTGCAGGGTATAATCTTTCGAAAGCCGTGCCTGCGGTTATAGGCAGATGGGAATTTGTTAATGTCCGGTTGTAGACAACTTGACCCAGATCCGAATTAAAACGCATCAACCGTGTGTGTAGCCGTGATGGTCTCTTCTCGGCGGAGTCCGGGAAGTGAACACGGTCTTTGGGTTATGTTTGACGTAAGTAGGAGTTCAGGATCACTTCTTGATCATTGCTAGTTCACGACCGTTCCGCTTGCTCTCTTTTCGCTCTTATTTGCGTATGTTAGCCACCATATATGCTTAGTCGCTGCTGCAGCCTCACCACTTTACCCCTTCCTTTCCCTTTAAGCTTTGCTAGTCTTGATACCCATGGTAATGGGATTGCTGAGTCCTCATGGCTCACAGATTACTACAACAACAGTTGCAGGTACAGGTTATGCGATGATCATGACACGAGAACGATGCTTGCTTGCGTTGAGTTCTTCTTCTGCTTCTTCGATCAGGGGATAGGTTCCAGGTCGGCAGCCTGGGCTAGCAGGGTGGATGTCGTTTGAGTTTCTGTTTGTGGTTCATCCATAGTCGGATAATTCTCTGATGTATTGTGATGTTGTATTCGAGTGGCATTGTATGCCTTATGTATGTATCCCCATCTATTATGTAATGTTGATTTAATGATATCCACCTTGCAAAAGCGTTTCAATATACGGGTCTATCCTTGGTGGGACCTTCGAGTTCCTTTTGGATAGGGTCGCATATTGGGCGTGACAAGTTGGTATCAGAGCCTCGACCGACCCTAGGAGCCCCCTTGATTGTTGGCCGTTGTTGAGTCTAGAAGAAAACTACTTTGAGTCTTAGGATTATATATATCGGAGAGTAGGATTCTTTTTACTCCTCAGTCCCTTCGTCGCTCTGGTGAGGTCTCCTGACGTAGATGTTTTGACTGTCCTCTTCTCAAATTTCACAAAAAAAACTTTAGGATCACGCGGGTATCTTAGAATCGTTCCGATGGTTTTGTGACGAGAACATTGTTCTTGGTGCCTCCTGTCTATTTATGTGGCTTTGACCCGGGGAGTTGAGCTCCGAGGTGTTGTCGTCACAATTTTATCGTTGCAGTTCTGGAATACCTTAGTTTTGCTGACATCGAAAATCTCTTTTATGGAGTTGTTGGTGAGATAACCTCGACGTCACCCAGTACTGGGGAGTTCGGGAGTATTGCCATAACTCGTATAACGGATGCTTTTCGAAGGTTGAGGTACACGATTTCCGAAGGTTTCTTGGTTATGTGTTGAAGGATGGATATAGCTGGATGTAGGGATTGTTAGTTTGGGTGAGATATATTGCTTCCCCTGTATCCCCAACACCAGATTGCATAACCAGAAAGTTTCGTGAGTTTTATAGGTGGGAATTCAAGTAGCTCGTAGGATATCTTTCCAACAGACACATGATACGATATGGGATCTATCATATGTTTGTTCTGGCTTATTCTGCAAGCCAAATCCTTTGTTTTGTTTTATTTGTGGTATTCGAGTTGCTTCGAAGTCAAATGTTGAATCCATACCTTTCAAGCGGTGTTCTCATATTTCTATGAGAGTGCTGATCCTTCTTGTTTATCGAGATTGTCATGTCAATTCTTTTCCAAATCGGCGTGCTTCTCTTCAAGTGGATCCGATCATTTTCAACATCCGCAAGATCAACTCTAAGTTTTCTAACCGGTGTTTGTTTCGTTCATCCCAAGTTGTCTTTGTTTTCCCCACCCTCCCACCTTTTTCTTCAAGGACTCAGATTTCTTAACCAAGTATCCATTTATTCATGTGAAGTCTCTTCACTCTTTTCAATCAATGCTCTTATCCGGTGATTCTCAAGAAGATACTAACGGAGGTTCAAGTTCATCAATCTTCATTCTCGTATTCCTCTCCGGTGGATTTAATTCAAGCTTTCGGTGTTGATCATATCCCTTTCCTCGTTTCAAATGTTTTTCCACGTCGATGCACCTCTTAATTGTTCACCTCTCTCTATTCTTATCCGGAGTGCTCAAGATATCTCAAAAGACTTGTGTTTCCATTCTTAATCCGTTCAAGATATTTCAAGGTTGTTATCTCATTCAAGTCATTTAATTCAACTAGTGCAATCCCCCCTTTCAATCAATTATTTCAATGGTGTTTCTTTTGAGTGGGCCCTAACCCACAGGTCTTTTCCCAGGATCTTACCTGACTCTTCGAATTATCAGGAGCAATTCTCAAATTCATTTCCAAGTGTGACGTAAGAATAGATTCCATCAGTCACATGCCTTCTCCAAGATCGCTTTCAAATTCTTCTCATTGTTGGCTCAACCCCTTCGCTTTCCATTCTACCGGAGTATCTCAGTAATTTTGGTGGTTTTTCCCGTTGTCAATTCAAGATTGAAGAAGAGTTTTTCCTCTAAATCTTACCCGTTCTTCCAAAGATTCGTGATTCTAACTTGATGCCATCCTCTCATAATTTTTTTCAATTGTGAGAATTCTTTTCACCCATCTGGAGCATTTCATGAGTTGTTTCCATTTCTTCCTCCGAGGGCCATCATGTCATAATTCTTCATTCTCAGCATGTAGCTATCATTCTCCAAATCTTACGGGTGAATCATTCAAATACCCTCTAATCAGTTCATGATCTCTTCGTTCTCATGTATCTAAATCACCTCAAGTATCTTCATTCATTTTCCCATTCTTTCCAGTGATTTGTGCCTTTGCTACTTTCATTTTCAATTCTTATGGTGGTTTGTTCAAGATTTCTCTTCCTTCATTATCGTATCAATTCACTCGTTCTTTTGTTGTTTCAATCCTACTGGTGGTCGTTCAAGACCTTCTCAAGTTTGCTCTATATCTATCTTAATCCTTTCTACGAGAATAAGTAGTATGCCAAATCCATTGCTTGTCATCAATTTAATTTGATGAAGGATAAGCATACAATAAATCTTATTCTTATTTCCTCGAGGTGATTCAATTCTTTTATTTCCGGAGTTCCAAGTTTTCTTGGTTATATCATCGTAAAGCTCCATCTAAAGCATCGCAAGGCTTCACCTTGTGTTTCCAACTTCTCTTTCTTTCTATCATCCTTTGATTTTTTAATCGGAGTTCTTCATGGAAGATCTACATGGTGGTTCGTCAAGGATTCTTTTCATTCTCTAATTGTACTTCAAGACTTCTCTCGAAGTTATGACCCGCTAAGCTATACTCTAAAATAAACATGGTGCCCAACACATGTTTTGTTTTGAGGCATTCAAGCATTCTTCATCTTGCATTCCGAAGTGCAATTCTCTCTATCTTATCTTTTGAGGTGGTGTTATGTCACTCTTGACAATTTCATTCATGTTTCATGATTCACATGTTGTCAAGAATGAGATATTTTAAATCCATCAATCTCTTCGTTGGAGTTATCTTGTGTCATATTTCACCTAAAGCCTTCCATTGGGAATGTTGCTATTTGTGGTGCTTATCAATGATCCAAGCTTTCTCCATATCCTTCTCGGTGAAAGAGGTTTTTCATGTCTTCGTTGATCTCAAACAAGCAATTGTTTTTCGTTAGTGGCCGGTTGTCACCTCATAATTTTAGGATGTTTTCCATAATCCCACTACAAGCTTATCCTTTCGTTGTTGTTAATCCAACAACTCCATTCTAGCATTTCCTGTAAGCGTGCTCTTTCAAGATCAAGTTTTCCTCCGTTCATTCAGTTCCACTCGTACATTTCTTCCAGAGGCTTTGTGATGTTGCTCTCGTCACTCATCTTCTCGAATTGAGGATCATGTTCTTTTCGTGCCTATCCATTTAACCGGAGTGTTGTGTCATCTCTTCAAGTTCTTTTCATCTTATCAAGTTTTGCCTCTCTTTTCAACCTAAGTGCTGTGTGAAATCCTTCTTACCCATTGTGCCATTCTTTCAACAGTTCCAGAGGTAGTGTGTTGTTGATTTCATCAAGTATCCTCTCATCTTGTCTAGTTCATGTCCAATTTCTTCCATTTACAGTCGGAGTGCTGTCAACATTATATCATTCTTATTCATTCTTATCTCGTTTCAACCAGAGTGGTTTCAATCCCTTCTTGTCCGTTGTGCTCATCATTCATGTCTTTGCAACCTTCAAGTTCTCGTAATGTTCCTTGTTCCTCTTTTCTAACGGACTATTTGCAATCTTGGTCATCTCCGTTGTTTTGTTTCTTTCAATTTGTTCAACCTCTCAAGGTTCATGGTTTCACTCGTTTGTCGAAGAAGCAACTTAGTTTTACCGCTTATCTTCCTCTTCCTTTTCCCTCCGGTGCCATCCTAGATCTCGGGACGAGATCCTCTCGTAGTGGTGGAGTGTTGTAACGCCCCGGATACAACTTTCCATATTCGTAACTCCGACTCTTGCCTTTTCTGGAGATGCGATATGTTATTTCCTCCGTGATTGGGTTTTTGTCTGTTGTTTTGCATTTTGTTCTTGTTATGCATCTCATCTCATGGCATCATGTGCATTGCATCGGCATCGTTTTCATAAAACTGGCATCCGTTCGTGTTCCGCCGGTTCTCTCCGTTGTCCGTTCTGAGCCAGACACACTCGCACGCGCCCGCGGCACCTCCGAAATATTATTTTATAAGCGGCATAAAAATGTTCTCGGAATGGGTTGCAACTTGTCGTGCGGTCTTATTATAGTGTAGACAGACCGCCTGCCAAGTTTCATCACATTCGGAGTCCATTTGACTGCCCAACCATTAAATAAATAACCGCGATATAGTCAGTATAACGTCGGACGTTTCGGTCTCCGAAACAATTGCCGGGCCGCACTTCTCCCCCTCTCTCTCGCCTCTTCTCTCAGCCCACTTCCCCTTGATCCGGAGCCGTCCGATGTCGATCTGAGGCCCCGAAATGCTCAAAAACCCCCTAGAGTCTAAACCCTAGCCCCCCTTTCCTATTTAAACCCCCCTCCTTCCAAATCCGGTCGTCCTACCCCCCTCCTCTTTTTTTTCCGTGCCCCCTCCTCGTTCTCAGCCAGCCACCTCCCGCCACCTTCTCCTCGAAATCCGGCGCAGGCCACCTCGCTGCCGCCACTTGGCGCGCCCCGATTGGCCAGCCGCCGCCTCTCGGACGCCCGTGGCCAACCGGGCGCCGCCACGTCGCCTCACCCCGCGCCTCCCCCACGCCTCCAGCCGCGCGGGCCCTGTGAAGCCCATCCGCGGCCCGCCCCGGGCCGATCTGGGCCCGAGGCGCCCGCGCCGCGCCGCCGCCCGCCCTGGCGCTCGCCATCTCCAGCACCCCAGCGCCTCGCCTCCTCGCCCGCTTCCCACGCCGCCTCGCGCCTTCCGCCGGCGACCCCGGTAGCCGCGCCGTCGAGCTCCAGCAGGCCAGCGCCGCCCGCCCCTTCTCCTCCTTCCCTCTCCTTCTCTCTTCCTCACCTGCTCGCTCTCTCTCTCTTTCCAGGAAGCGCCGCCGCCCAGGGAGCCGCCGCCGGAGTTCCGCGCCTCGCTGTCCCATCGCCGTCGCCGGGAATGGCCTTCCCGAGACCAGATCCACTCGTTCCCATCCCTCCCGGGGCTCCTCCGCCATGGCTCCTGCTCATGCGGGAGCACGAGGGAGACGACGAGCGGCCTCCGCTCGCTCGTGGGCCGCCCCCCCCCCCGCTTGGGCCTGCCTGGCCTCCTCTCCATACCGACCAGCCTGCTA
Source organism: Triticum aestivum (assembly GCF_018294505.1). Classification (NCBI taxonomy): domain Eukaryota; kingdom Viridiplantae; phylum Streptophyta; class Magnoliopsida; order Poales; family Poaceae; genus Triticum; species Triticum aestivum. The sequence continues at coordinate 335,403,072 of NC_057801.1, forward strand.
AGGCCCAGGGGTGAGCAGCCCCTCCAGATCGCCCCTCCTTGTTTTTTTCTCTCCTGTTGGGCCAGCCGGCAGTTTCGGCCCGATAGTGTTTTTTTCCTGCATGCGAATTTGTCTAATTATCCCAGGATTTACATAATTGCAGAAAACCCCCCTATTGTTCATGCATATAATAACTCCTCAACCGTGCATCATTTTAAAATGATTTATACATGTAAAATGCTCAGAAAATTGTGTAGCTTAATAATATGCAATTTTCATCCCATGTTAAAATGTTTAAACTTGCTGTTTATTTAATTTTGTATAAATGCCATGCTAAAATGATTTATTTCGTAACCAAATAACCGTAGCTCAGATTTTAATAAACTTTATATGTATTTGGGGTGGAAAAATGCCTAGTTTAACATGGTCCACTTTATGTTGCTGTTTAACAACATTAAAATTGTGTTTAGGGCATAACAGTACTGAATCTAAAATATACACATGGGGATTTTTCGGAATTGTTGTTTGTTGTTCTGGCCTCATTTAAACTTGTCTAGATAGGTAGTTTTTCTCGTGCTTCACCCCTTGCCATGTTTAATAACATTTAATGTTGTTGGGTACATAACCGAGATCAAACTAAATAATTGCATGTGGTGCTTTGTCAATATGCAACTCGTTGCATATTGAGCTCCACTTAATTTGTAGTTTTGCTTGTTGCACTTTGCCATGCCATGCTCTTTAAACCGGACATGCATCATACTTGATTGTGCATCATGCCATGTTTATGCTTGTGCATTTACCATGTTGCTTGCTTCATTCCGGTGTTGCTTCTTAGTTCCGGTAGCGTTGCATTCGTGAGGGTTCGTTCGACTACGTTGGTTCGTCTACTTCATGGACTCGTTCTTCTTCCTTGCGGGATTTCAGGCAAGATGACCGCTACCCTGGATCTCACTACTATCATTGCTATGCTAGTTGCTTCATTCTATCGCTATGCTGCGCTACCTATCACCTGTTTATCGAGCCATCCCAAATTGCCATGAACCTCTAACCTTTGACACCATTCCTAGCAAACCGTTGTTTGGCTATGTTACCGCTTTGCTCAGCCCTCTTATAGTGTTGCTAGTTGCAGGTGAAGTTGAAGATTGCTCCATGGTGAACAGGATTTTTGTTGGGATATCACAATATCTCTTATATTATTTAATGCATCTATATATTTGGTAAAGGGTGGAAGACTCGGCCTTTTGCCTAGTGTTTTGTTCCACTCTTGCCTCCCTAGTTTCCGTCATACCGGTGTTATGTTCCCGGATTTTGCGTTCCTTACGCGGTCGGGTGATTTATGGGACCCCCTTGACAGTTCGCTTTGAATAAAACTCCTCCAGCAAGGCCCAACATTGGTTTTACCATTTGCCTCACCTAGCCCTTTTTCCCTTGGGTTTCCGGAGCCCGAGGGTCATCTTTATTTTAGCCCCCCCGGGCCAGTGCTTGTCTAAGTGTTGGTCCAAACCGAGCGATGTCCGGCGCCCCCTGGGCAACCAGGGTCTATGCCAACCCGTCGTCTTGCTCATCTGGTGTGCCCTGAGAACGAGATATGTGCAGCTCCTATCGGGATTTGTCGGCACAGCGGGAGGTCTTGCTGGTCTTGTTTTACCATTGTCGAAATGTCTTGCAAACCAAGATTCTGAGTCTGATCGGGTCTTCCTGGAGAAGGTCTATTCCTTCGTTGATTGCGAGAGCTTGTCATGGGCTAAGTTGGGACACCCCTGCAGGGTATAATCTTTCGAAAGTCGTGCCTGCGGTTATAGGCAGATGGGAATTTGTTAATGTCCGGTTGTAGATAACTTGACACCAGATCCGAATTAAAATGCATCAACTGTGTGTGTAGCCGTGATGGTCTCTTCTCGACGGAGTCCGGGAAGTGAACACGGTCTTTGGGTTATGTTTGACGTAAGTAGGAGTTCAGGATCACTTCTTGATCATTGCTAGTTCACGACCGTTCCGCTTGATCTCTTCTCGCTCTTATTTGCGTATGTTAGCCACCATATATGCTTAGTCGCTGCTGCAGCCTCACCACTTTACCCCTTCCTTTCCCTTTAAGCTTTGCTAGTCTTGATACCCATGGTAATGGGATTGCTGAGTCCTCGTGGCTCACAGATTACTACAACAACAGTTGCAGGTACAGGTTATGCGATGATCATGACACGAGAGCGATGCTTGCTTGCGTTGAGTTCTTCTTCTGCTTCTTCGATCAGGGGATAGGTTCCAGGTCGGCAGCCTGGGCTAGCAGGGTGGATGTCGTTTGAGTTTCTGTTTGTGGTTCATCCGTAGTCGGATAATGCTCTGATGTATTGTGATGTTGTATTCGAGTGGCATTGTATGCCTTATGTATGTATCCCCATCTATTATGTAATGTTGATGTAATGATATCCACCTTGCAAAAGCGTTTCAATATGCGGGTCTATCCTTGGTGGGACCTTCGAGTTCCTTTTGGATAGGGTCGCATATTGGGCATGACAGGTTATGAGGTGACCAAACGAGTGGCGACGCGCGGGGCGGCCGAGTGGTGAAGAGGTGACCAACCGATGGCGACGCGCGTGGCAGCCGAGTGGTGATGAGGCGACCAACCGATGGCGACGCGTGGGGCGGCCGAGCGGTGATGAGGTGACCAACTGATGGCGACGCGCGGGGCGGCCGAGCGGTGATGAGGTGATCAACCGATGGAGACGCGCGGGGCGGCTGAGTGAAGTAGATGCATCCCGCGGGGTGAAGAAGCGCGGGACGTCCGAGTGAAGTAGACGCGTCCCGCGGAGTGGCGATGCGCGGGGCGTCCGACTGAAGTAGACGCGTCCTGCGGAGTGACTATAAGCGGGGCGTCCGAGTAAGGTAGAGGCGTCCCATAGAATGATGATGCGTGAGGTGTCCGACTGAAGTAGACGCGTCCCGCGGAGTGAGGATGTGCAGGGCGTCCGACTGAAGTAGACGTGTCCCGCGTTGTGACGATGTGCAGGGCGTCCGATTGAAGTACACGCGTCCCGTGGTGTGACAATGTGTGAGGCGTTCGAGTGATGTAGATGCATCCCGCGGAATGACGACGCACGGGGCGTCCGAGTCGGACAAGTTGATGATGATGCGAGCAGCTTCATGACCGCGTGCTGGGTGGCTGAGGACATGTCCAGTTGAGCGATGATGTATGGGTGGCCGAGTGGCGGTGCACGAACGGCCGATCAGACGCCAGTGCTCCAGTTTGGTCCGAGCCAGCTAGTCCCATCCGAGTGATCATGCCGAGTTGCCGACTGAAGGGAGTTGTTGCCGAGTGCTGGGTCTTGTCGAGGCAGAGACAACATGTGGAGTGCCGGGTCTAGCGAACCACCGTGCCGGTCAGCAAGTACAGCAACGAAGGCTTGATGAAGCGGAGCCAGCGGAGCGGCGTACTGGTGGGAGCCAGTCCTTCCGTTTCCATTTTTCCTACATGCAGTTATTCCTCGAGGAGGTTGATTTGGTGCAGAGCTCGATCTGTTGGTTGTGGAGCAATAAATCACAAGTAATTAGGTGCGATTGCTCGGCCGACCAACACGTCGAATGAGTTGCCCACGTTCTGGACACGTACGCAGAATCTGCATGCAAGAGAGCGCTAATTAAGTGAGAGTTAGAGCCATTCATGTATGTAATAAACATTTCCCACGGCCATTTATCCCTGCATGCAGGAAATAAATGGGAAGGAATTAAAGGAATAAATGGGTAGGAATTAAGGGTAGAAGGAGTGGCGACGCGCCGTGCATCCGAGTGAAGCAGATGCATCCCGTGGACTAGCGACGCTCGAGGCGTCCGAGTGTTATAGACACGTCCTGCTGGGTGACGACGCGCGAGACGTCGAGTGACCATGCACGGGTGACCGAGTGATGCTGGCTTGACCAGTTGAACGACGGTCTGCCTGTCATCGTGTTATTCGCCTAAACAAAACGTCCATCCGAGTGAACTGCAGTCGGTGGACGACGACGGGACAAGTGATCCTGCAAGTTAGTAGGAAGTATAGCTACGAATATTATTTCTTTGATCCCAACGCTCCTGAAAGATAGCCAGTTAGCAAGCATAGCCACGAAACTAATGGCCAGGCGGTTGCACATGCATGCATGCATGCACCAATTACTGGCGTGTGAATAGCAGAAGTTTTGGCTGGAGTAATTAGAAATGTGGTACAGGAAATACTCACATGATGAGCCGCTTAATGATGCAATTACCTTAGCGAAACGGCCACCGCACGTTCTTCTGTTTCCTTGCGTGACGAGGAGGTGGGCTACGCTCGTGCGCGGTTAACACACTAAACGGGCGACAGGGGTGGTCCTGTGCTCCCGAACAACGGCTGCAGCGACGGGACTTGGAAACACCACCAGAGAGGCCGATCCGGCGCGGATGGACGAGCCAGAGGCCTGGGGTTCGCGCAGCAACCGAGCGTCCGCGTCACCGGAGTGACCGCTGAACACCTGCAGTCGCTGCAGCCAGTAGACGGGTGTGCTGGGCTCGACGGAGAAGATGGAGAAGACGAAGCGGGAGGTGCACTGGCGGCCGCCCCGGTCGGTCCGGTCGAGTGGGTAATTCGCCTCGCGCTCAGAGTCCTCGGTGGCATCGGGGTCATCGCCCGTGAACCCGAGGTAGCGGCGCGGGTCGTCGGCACCCATGGAGGCGGCACCGCCGGAGAGCTCGGCGAAGAGGAGCCGCACACCGCCTGGCGGCGGCGATGAAGCCCGCAGTGTAGAAGGAAATTTCCTGATGGACGCATTTGTGAATGGTCATGCACGCTGGCAGTGTCGGGTGAAGATGTATCTTGTCCTCCCCTTTTGCGGTGCTTCAGTTGTTCATATGAACTGCATGAACAAGAAATTAGGTGAATGAAAAACCATCTGCATCATGCCTCGATAAACGCCATGCCCCACGGTGGGCGCAAACTGTCGTGGGAACGATTCCGACAATAATAAGGTATAGGGTAACAGAGCATGATCTATCGAGATGCATATGGGTGACACGATGGTTTTAGCGAGTTCGGGCCTCTCGCGGTGGAGATAACAGCCCTATGTCTCGTGCTCCAAAGAGGCTTTCTTTTATCTGTATATATCCGGAGATTACAATGTATGCGGGAGAGAGAGGAACGGATCCCCATGCCTGAGCTAAGTCCTGAGACTAGAGAGAGAGTGGAAAAAAGCCCCTAGTCTAGTGGTGGGGGTGGCTTAGATAGAGTGTGCTACCCCTCACCTCCTATGTTACAAAGTGGAGCATCAATGCCATAATGCCTGCCTACTACAAAACCGTCATGCTGACTATTGTTCTTCGGATATCCTGGTCAGTTACATGGCCGAGTGGAATGAGCTCGTCGAGTGGAGTGCCGTGCTTCGAGTGGTCATTGTCGTCCGAGTGACTTTCAAGCTGCGGTACATCTGGACGGCGATCTGGCCCAGGGCCCTACAAAGTGTACGGTGTCCATGTGTAGGGTCTTTAGGTCAGGCTTGTTACCCTACGCCTAATACATGTCCTCGTCACCTGCCCCAAGTGGAGCCACCGTTTCCCCCTTCAGCTTCTTCACCGCAGGAGGTAGCCTACCCAAGTGACGGAGAATGTGAAGCCTCGGCAGCAAAAACAAGAGCAAAACGGAGTTCAAGTACTTACTGGTCAATCGCGGCGAGCTCTGCGGTCTCCTGCCGAGCTTAAAGCCTGTGAGCCTCTTGCTGGGCGTAGCGTCGGGAGGTCCAGAGGTAGAGGAGGGTGCACCAGAAGGGCTAGAGCTGGCTTCGACCAGTGCCTGGGCCGGGGTAGCCCTAGGGAGATCAGCCCCGACCTGTCCTTCGGGATCACAGGCGGATCATCTCCCCCTCGCCTGGTGTCGGCATCGTCATCGTCCGGCAGGGTGCGGAGGATGTTGGCCCTGCGCCGGGGGGAAGTCTCCCCCGTCCCTTCAGCGATCGCCTCCGAGTCGCGCTCCTCTTCCTCTTCGTCTTGTTCTCCCCCTCCGCGGGAATCATCGGAAGACAATTCCACTGGTGCCGCTGCCTCCAGGCCCTATTGAGGCACCTCCGGCACTAGGCTGCTCCCATTGAAGGTGGGCATGGCTTCCACCACTTGCTGCCAGTTCGCGCGAAGGAACAAGGGGACATGGCACCCTCCAGGCCTTCCACGTCCTCTCCAACCAGCAAGCGGAGAGCTATGGCCAGATCCTCATCAGCCAGGGCCTCGGAGTTTAGGCGAAGATCGTCATCCGCACCACCAAGCCTCAACAACGGGCGCGAGTGCACCTGAAGTGGAGCCACCCGCTGCGCCAGGAACTCTCTCACGAGTGTGGCCCCGGTAAGCTTCGCCGCCTTCATGTTGCCCGGCCTCAGGTCGGCGTTCATCTTCTCCAGCACCAACTTCGCCCGCCGGTCGTCGAGCTTCGCAGGAAACCATGCCTCGTCAGCCTGGAGCTGCTCCGTGGGCAACACTAACCGAGAGTGGGTGCATCTGGCATCCATCATGACCCACTTACTCTAGAAGCCATTGACCCTCTTCCCCGTCTTCGAAATCATGTTGGCCTTGGAGTACCCGACGAATCCGGCGCACGCTGAGGTATGGCTGCCGGAGATTCAGAGGGAGAAGAAGTGGCGCAGCAAGGCCACGAACGACATCACCCCAATGTGCGCCTCACAATAGTAGGCGAAAATCGACAGGAGGAGGACAGAGTTGGGATGGAGATGTAGAGCCTGCAGCTTGTAATGGCGAAGGACGACGTAGAAGAGCTCAGAGAAAGGAGGCACCAGGCCGGCGAAGACGATGCTCATGAAGAAGGGGTAGAAGGTACTCCCCTTGGCCTCTGGCTGGGCGGAGCCGGCCCGGAGCCCGGTCTCCCCCATCTCGTTGCCGTGCGCCGCCATCATCAGGTGCGTGGCGGTGAGATTATTCTCCATCATGTTGGGGGGATCCAGGGCCAGCGAGTACCAAGCCGGCGGAGCCTCGGCCACGGCCTTGCGCGGCGCCATCGCTCGCTGGAGGAGGAAGAATGAGGGAGATCTGGAAATTTCGGAAGCAAGAGAGCAAGAGCAAGAAAGGGGATCTGAAGCAAGGCGAATGACAGCAATGAACGTAAGCCTGATCCAGGCCAGCCTTTCGTCAGTCTGGGAGTTGCCGAGGCAGCATGGGGAAGCGGAGACGCCCACGTCCAATCAACCACCATGCGGCAACCAAGGCCGCAGGCTGTTGGGGCCCGCGGAGCTCCCCACTTGCCCTTTGGCTTTGCTGCTAAGCCAAGTCCGAGCGCGCCTTGGGCCCGGGGGCTACTATCGGCGTTCTGGGAATGGGGGTCCCCAGATGATACGGAGCATCCCACGTTCATCTCCATGTACACCTTCATAGCACATCAAGCCGCAAGTGGACCTACCGGAACTAAGGTGAACCCGCTCTTCTTTGAGAACATCATGAATATCTATTGGACTTGCTTGCTACCTCACCAAAGTGCTCTATGTGTCCTTAGGTACGAAGACCGACGACCACAAGCTGGTGAGGGACACCCCAAAGGAGTTGGAGAAGGACCACAAGGCCACAAGGAGGAAGAAGGAGTGCAACAGGATCAACATTGCACCTCCCAGGCGACCCCGTGCCCACGGGCCTCGAAGACCCCGTGCGCACGGGCTACGCAGGAAGTTGGCGCTGGAGCACCCCGTGCGCACGGGCATGTACCGTGCCCACGGGACCCCCGTGCGCACGGGCCCAACTTACCCCGTGCGCACGGGACCTACAGGATGGATGGCCGTGAGCTCCTGTTTGGGCCTCCTCTTCATCCACTTCGTCCCCATACCTATATAATCGGTACCTAGGCCATTTGTTAGGGTTAGCAAAGTAGTTGATACACATTTGTGAGCTTTGCTCCATGGATCCACTCCACTAGGAGATCAAGACCTCCTCTTGGAGTGACCAAACATCAAGACCTCGTTCTTGGGGAAGGATCCCAATCATAGGATCATCAAGCCCTCATCTCCTTCATAGGATTTGGGATGAACTCTACCATGTATCTTATTTCCCTTTGTTGTTCATGTACCTTGTGGATCTCATGTGTTTGAATGTCTAGTGGATGTGTGATTTGACTTGTTCTTGAGTGCTCCTCTTGTTTTCCCTCCTTTGTTCATCTTGTTCTTGGGGATTCCACCTCCAATTCGTGAAAGATCTTCCCTATAGGGTTCCACCCTACATCATATGGTATCAGAGCCATGGTTTCTCATGAAATTGGAGCCCCCCTCTTAGTTTTCTAGCCTAATTTTGCTTGTTCTTGCCCAATTTCGAAAATCCCCACACAAATCTACATCATATGGTATCAAGAGCCATGGTTTCTCACGAAATTGGAGCCCCCCTCTTTGTTTTCTAGCCTAATTTTGCTTGTTCTTGCCCAATTTCGAAAATCCCCACAAAAATCTACATCATATGGTATCATGAGCCTTGGTTTCTCACGAAATTGGAGCCCCCTCTTTATTTTCTAGCCTAGTTTTGTTTGATTTCGTCCTAAAATCCGAAAATCCCCACCAAAAATAGCCCCAAATTTTTTTGTGATTTGTTGGTTTAGTGTGATTTTGTTGGATTTGATCCATGGATTTGGTGTTTAGCAAGTAGATCCACCCCTCTACCATCTTCCCCTTCCTTCCACCTTTCGTTTTTGACCTCAAATTGGGTTTTCCCCATGGATCTGGAGCAGTTCGTCCGCTCTAAGAGGACCCCATGCACACGGGCCATCGGGACCCCGTGCACACGGGACCCCGTGCACACGGGCCAGCTAGACCCCGTGCGCACGGCCCTTCCAGTGCGTTTCGGCCACTGCCATACCATCCCATACCACCCCCATACCCCAGCTACTCCCCAGCCACGAGATCCATCCATTTGGCCGCCCAGATCGCAAGAAATCCGCCAAACCCGCAAGTCCCAAGTGACCCCGTGCCCTCGGTACGTGTACCGTGCGCACCGGACCCCGTGCCCACGGGCCCTAGACCCCGTGCGCACGGCCCCCCAGGCCAGCCACGAGAAGTTCACCCCGTTTTGCCCATAACTTCCACATCCGGAGTCTGATTTTCGTGTACTTTAGCTCGTTGAGTAGCTATTGACATACCCCATCCACCTAGAGAGGTTCCCACACCATTTGACTCCATAAATTTTTTGACATTTTGGCATCTTTGCCTAGGCCTTCCACCATATCATCCGCAAAACCACCATAGCCTTCCGCAACCTAACCCATTTTACTCCATTTAGCATTTGTGGTTGTTTGAGTGGCGACGTGAGTCTCCTAAGGTATTTCGGCTACTTAGGGACAATTGCTTCTTCACAAACCACCACTACTTCCACATTGCCATTTCCACTTCCACCATTTGACATTTGTCATTTGAGATTTTGAGTTTGCGGTTTTTTTACCGTTTCCTAAGGTGTTTCGGCTACTTAGGGACGGGTCTACATCATCTTGGTATCTACATCAAGAACACCGCTACTCATCATCGCAAAGGACGGTAACCTCGATGACACCATTGTATATTCCACTTGCAATTGCATTGTTAACCCCTAGCCCATTTTGCGTTACTTGCCTATCGAGACTAGCCATTTGAGTATTGCCGGCAATGTTACTTGTGCACATTAGTGATACACCATTACATTGCATACATGCCATATCATATTGGTATCCTATCATCCATTGTGTCACAATATCGTTCCTGCATATACACAATAACTATCTTGGTTTGTGCATTGTGCAAAAGTGGCCATTGAAAAAAAAGAGAAAAAGCTTTTAAGCAAAAAGAGAGCAAAGAGCTCGTGAGCAAGTGCCATAGCATCATACCCCATTGCACATAAGATTGTCATATCCGATCATCTTGGATCATCTTGAGAGAAACACCAGGAACCATACATACATAGCATACTTGGGATAGAAGTTTATCCATTTTGCATCTTATAGGTTGTGCACAAGTGTCGTATCCGCCTATTGAGCAATCGTGCTAGCGTCTCTCTTGAGTTGTGCACCACGAGCGTTTTTCGTGGACTCCACATTTTGTGCTCATTCCTTGGTTGCACGACCCCATTTATCTATCCGTGTGTCTGTTTCCGTGTACCTCATTTGCTATTGGTCTACTTGTTTCACTTGCGAATTTGTGAATCTTTTCCAACATTATTGACTCTTGCTAACATTTTGCATCAAATTTTTGTGCCACTATCCTCACTGAGCTCTACCATAAGCCTTTACTTGTAGGTGTGAGTGAACAAGTCCGGTACCAATTCTTTCACATTGAGTGATACAAGATACATCCTCAACTTTGGGAAAAGGTAACTTGGTATTGTTTATCTCATTTCCTACTCACCTCTACTCGAGTCTTGTGATGGATAGGCAAGGCATTTCCTCTCTGGTCTACAACAACAACGACGGCGTGAACGACTACATCACCAAAAGGTCCATCTTCGGACTACAACAAGAAATGCAAGGAGCACAATCAAGATTGCGAGAGCGCATCGAGAACCTCTCCATCGACATTCATCTCTCTGAAGCAAGGAAAAGGGACTACATCGACAACAAGCTTGCCGCACAAAAGAAAGACCAAGATGCAAGGATGGAGGAGATTAGAACCATGATCAAGTCTTCTTCCCCTTCGTCATATTCAAGGCGGCGACATTCAAGCCACAAGTATTCGGAGCGCGGCCACGACGCAAGTGCAAATCGTCCTCGTCCACATCTACATGACGACCACCATCACGTTCGTGATCAACATCATCATGAAGGGCAAGTCACCTCCAAGCAACATATGCACGACAACGACGAACACGTACGAGCTCCAGCAGGACAACGACATCATCATCATGAAGATGCTCCACAAGCGCAAGTGCACAAGTCCCAACAAGCCCTACTTCATGCCAAGTCGAAGCTTCATAAGCACAAGAGAAGACCGCGAGACGAGCACCACCAAGATGGTGCTACGGCTACACCAACCACTTTGGCATCTTCGCCAAGTGCTATAGAGGCATCTTCGCCTTTGGACTACACCAAGACGGCGACAAGACGGTCAAGCAAGGGCCATCCCCTTCGACTACGGCGACAAACTTGAACCTCTTCAACAACATGAAGATGGTGCCCATATTGGACTCATCCTCCGAGTCAAGCTACAAGACCGCGCATGGAGACATTTGCACCTACATCTCTCCGACACCCACATATGTCGAGATGCCACATTTGCCATGTGAGGAGAGCCACCACCACATGAGTGACATGAGTGACTCCACCATACGTGACATTGAGAGCATTTCCTATGAGAGGATGAGTGTGACCACCACTAGCCCCACACATGAGAGCATGCCACACATCCTATGTGAGGTTGAGCGACATTTGAGTGACTCCACCAACAATATGAGTGAGTGCATCCTTGAGGGAGTGAGTGAGCCACAACACTTAGTGAGTGAGGTAGTTGACACAGCATGTGAGGCCACCATGATTTCTAATGACTTCACCTGTACTCCTAGTGTGTTTTCTTCTTTGGTGCTAGGTCCCATATATGATGATGCGCCGATTCGCGACGACTATGTCCTCCCTTTGGACACGACGATGGCCATGGTGGAATATGATGCACCCCCCACATGGTTCCATCAAGATGAAGATGACAACAAGATGATCTTCAACACCTCACCTACAACACATGAGCGACGCTCCAAAGGTAACATAGGTGATGGTGCTTCTCTTGTCCCACTAGTGGACCCTCTTGATAATGATTGCTCCCATGATGTTGACCCGCCTATTACCATGCTTCATGCTAGTCAAACTTCTTCATGCCTTGACTTACCTATTTATGATGAATATGATGATGAGCATGTTGAGTTGCCTAGTTGTGATGCTATGCTTCATAGGATATCTTGTGAAAATTCTATTGGTCATGTCATGTTTGACAATCCATTGAACTTGTCATATGCTATGAGTGAGATCTCCCATATTGCATCATTTCAATCTCAACATAGTAACTATGCATGCCCCATTAAAATAAATCCCATTTGCACTTATGGCATAGATGACGAGATGATGGTCATTGGCTTTTGCTTCTCATGTGATGATATTGCCATGCTTCCTTTACATGATTTTCGCAATTCATCTACTATGCCATGCCATGATCACATTGCACCACATATGCTTTGTTTTGGATGTTGTCAATATTCTCCATGTGATGTTGCTACTCCTCCTCATGAGGAGACCCCCATAGTTTCCTCATACATATTAGGAGATTTTGATCCATCCTATCATTTGCATGATTTCCATGATTGCTTGCACCATATGCATTCCATGAATAACAATGCTCTAAATATTGGTCGTGATGCATTACACAACTTGAGTCTCCATTATGCTATACATAATAACAAACCTCTCATGATGGATGACATGTTTCTATATCACGCATCTCATTTGTTTGAGCATTGGCTATTTTGTGCTCACTAACACATGCATGTGCGCATCATGATGGATGATGTGTACATCTACCACGCACACACGATTTTTCCTTTGTCTTTGTTTTGTGTAGGTACTCATGAATACTTGTCAACCTCGCAATCCCACGAGTTGACAAAACGAGCTCTTGAGAGCAATGACGATTTGGGATCCCGTGGACTATACTCACCAACGTCCCCTTCGCGCAAGGACTACTCGCAACTCCTCTACTTGGCTCTCACACGGCTATGGGCCATTTACCACTTCTCACATTATGCTCATTTTACCGTGTTCACTTTGCATGCTATGCTTGCTTCTATGCCTTTGCCATGCAATTGTGACCCTTGCTTGCATCTACCCATGTTTCATCATTATGCTACCTCTATGTGTATTTGCATGCTTGGTGGAGATCCTTGTTTTTATTGCCATGTTTATCATGTGCCTCATGCTATTGATACTATTTTGCTCATATCTTGCCTTTATGCTTGTGATATGTCATGTGCATTATTCATGCCCACTATTTGCACCAATGACATGATTGCCATGATTCCTTCTAGTATGTTGCATCTTCGTACTACTAGCATACTTGACTTGATTGCTATGACTGCTTGCTATGTTGCATCACCCATGTTCCACTATCACTTGCTTTCTTGGGTTGATGACACATATGTTCATGCCTCTCACATGATATATCTTGATCATTGTCATCTGTGTCCATTAGTTGCCTCTTTCATATCCACTTGTATTGAGTGCAACCGAACTATGCTTATTGATCTTGGAGACTTGGACACTTTACTTGTGATGCATAATTCTCTCCTTGAGCCTCTTGTATTTGGTTGTTCTCGCATCATATGCCTACATACTATGAAATGCTCCCTTGTCCTTTCTTATGATGAGCATGATGCATACACTTGTTGGGTATGTTTCCCCTCAAATGATAGGTCTTGCTTTTGCACTAACCTCATTTGTTTTTCCAAGTGTTTCTCATGTTCTTTCATTTTGAAGGATTCACAAGGCGGTACCATAAAGACACATTTTGGTTATGTGAAGGCGTACATGGTGTGCACCACCAACATTTGTGAGAATCTCCTAACGGTGAACTCCTTCCCTTTGAGCCATCTTCAAATATGCATATTGGATGGGCCATTCTTTCATTGTTGTTTCCTTCTTGTTGTCTACATGATACATCTATTGGATGGAGGACCGGCATTGAAGGTGGACCCTATGGACCTTCAAGTTGAGGTCTGCCACGACATCGACCTATGGTACAACCATGCCTACCGTGTACATGGCGATACGGTTTACGATCCGAGGTTGGATCTTTCCAAAGTGGGAGGAGATGATACGGAGCATCCCACGTTCATCTCCATGTACACCTTCATAGCACATCAAGCCCCACGTGGACCTACCAGAACTAAGGTGAACCCGCTCTTCTTTGAGAACATCATGAATATCCATTGGACTTGCTTGCTACCTCACCAAAGTGCTCTATGTGTCCTTAGGTACGAAGACCGACGACCACAAGCTGGCGAGGGACACCCCAAAGGAGTTGGAGAAGGACCACAAGGCCACAAGGAGGAAGAAGGAGTGCAACGGGATCAACACTGCACCTCCCAGGCGACCCCGTGCCCACGGGCCTCGAAGACCCCGTGCGCACGGGCTACTCAGGAAGTTGGCGCTGGAGCACCCCGTGCGCACGGGCATGTACCGTGCCCACGGGACCCCCGTGCACACGGGCCCAACTTACCCTGTGCGCACGGGCCCTACAGGATGGACTACTTATGTCCATTGAATTACACAGTCACTTGGACTGACTATATTCCTCCTCTATACCATCCAACAGGCTATCTAGCTTACAATCCTGTTGGGAAATACTTTGCAGCTAACACCACCTGGTCATACACCAAACTCACGGGGATTTCTTGCCCATCTGGCCCCGCCGGTCCGACTTCGGCCATATGGTTCAGGTCAAGCATGGTGTAGCGCGTCTTCACCATAGCCCAGGCTTCTCTTGCACCTTGTCGGCAGGCTGACATCTTCCATAATCGGAAGCGCCCCTGTGACGCCCGGATAATCATGCTACAGTAATCTCACGTTAATGGTGCCACATCACCTCTGTCACTGTAGTTAATCTTGGGTTAATTCGAAACCGCTTCAAAATTCAAATTCAAATTAATGTCAACAATAAAAGTTTTCAAAAATTGAAACAAAAATGTTCGGACAATGCCAAATATGGCATAGGCAATTATGGTGTAGATGACACAAATTTATAAATTGCTTAAATGCCCAAATTAAATAAAACAGAACATAAAAAAAGAAAAGGAAAAGAAAGGGAAAAAGAAGAAACCCCCCCTTCCCCCCTGGGCCGAAAGGCCCAGCTAGCCATCGCCCCTGCCACCTGTCCCACCCGGCTGAACCGGCCCGCCTCCCCCTGCCGCCTCCTTTTCCTGTTCCCCCAACCCGGGTCGGAACAGGGGTGCGTCCCTGCCGCACCCTCTCGCCGGCGACGACGAGGGGATAAGATCGCCAGCTCCCCCCCCCCTCGCCTCGTCGATCCCGCCTCCCACTCACCCCCACGCTCGCCCTCGGCCCCCGCGCCTCTCCCTCTCCCCTCTAGATCCATCTCCCCCTCGTTCCCCACCACAACCGAGCGCCGCCATGGCCTCGCCGCCGTGAATCGCGTGGCCATAGTCGCCGCGCGCCGCGCCTGCGTGTCCGTTGACGCCTCCATCGTCTTCCTCGTCCACCGGAGGCCTCAGCTGGAGCGGGGGAGCCCCGAATCACCGGATCCCCTTCGTCCACATCTCCGGCTGCCGCGTTCTTCACCAACTCCGGCGACACCCCTCTGCTGCTACTAAGCCACCAAGGGCCACCGTGCGTGCCGCTAGGTGAGCTGCCTCCCCCCCGCTGCCCTCTAGCTCCCCTATCTCACGCTCTAACTAGCTCGGTGTCGCGCCCGAGAGCTCACCGCCGCCGATCACTTCGCCACTGTGGCCATGGCCTCTGTCGTGCTCGCCTGAGCACGGCATCGTGCTCCTGATGCTCACCGGAGCCCTACGCGCCCGCGCACTAGCCTCCCCGTGCCTCCTAACGTGTTGCCCGCCGGGAACCCGACTGCGCCGGCGCCTGCGCGCGTCGCCGGCGCCCTTCCGGTCACCAAATGGCCACGGGGCCGAGCCCTTTGTGCTCAGCGCGACGCGCAGCTCCTCCCTAGCCTTCCCGTCAGCCCCGACGCGCGCTGCGTCGCCGTCTTCCTCTCACGCCCGAACCACCTCGCTGCCGTCGAGCCTGTAGCGCTCGATTCCGGCCACCCCCTCCGACGTGCTCCCCTCCATCGGACGCGGCGCGAAGAGGCCGTTCCAGAGAGCCTGGCCGCACTCGATTTGGTGCCCCATGGGCAAAATCCGACGCTCGCCCGAGCCGCGCCGCCGCGAAAACAAACTCGCCGGCGTCTAAACGCCGGCCGGCTGACGTGGCATGCATGGGGCCCCACCCTGGGTCACTGCCAGTGGGCCTGGGGGCCCCAACTGGCCAAGTTAACCGGGTCAACTACGCTGATGTGGCAGCTACTGCCACTGACATGCGGGCCCCATCCCATAAAACAAATAAAAACAAATAGATAAACTGATAATTAATTAAATAAATAAATTAAAACCTAATCTCTCACTAACTACTGGGCCCTACCTGCTAATTAACCTATTTAGTTAGTTTTAAGAAAACTCTGTTAGTACCCTGTCAATGACATGTGGGTCCCACTGGACCCACCCATCTGGTTTGACTGGTCAACCGACCAGTTGACATGCTGACATCACTCTGATGTCATGCTGACGTCATGATTTACTATTCTGGATAATGTTGGATTTAAAATAATTAATTAAATTCCTGAAAATGAGTTAAATCTTTAGAAAATCATATCTTTTAATCCGTAACTTGGATGAAAATACTTTCTACATGAAAGTTGCTCAGAACGACGAGACGAACCCGGATACGCAGCCCGTTCGTCCACCACACACCTCTAACATATCAAACATGCAACTTTCCCCCTCCGGTTCATCTGTCCGAAAACGCGAAACACCGGGAATACTTTCCAGGATGTTTCCCCCCTTCGTCGGTATCACCTACTACCGCGATTGGGCACACCTAGCATCGTTACTTGTCATGTCATGCATCGATATGCATTTGTTTGCATTGTATTCATTGTTTCTTCCCCCTCTTCTCTCCGGTAGACCACGAGACCGACGCTGCTGCTGCCCAGTTCGACTACGGAGTTGATGACCCCTCCTTCTTGCCAGAGCAACCAGGCAAGCCCCCCCCCCCCCTTGATCACCAGATATCGCCTATTCTCCTCTATACTGCTTGCATTAGAGTAGTGTAGCATGTTACTGCTTTCCGTTAATCCTATTCTGATGCATAGCCTGTCATTGTTGCTACAGTCATTGATACCTTACCCGCAATCCTAGATGCTTAGTATAGGATGCTAGTTTATCATTATTGGCCCTACATTCTTGTCAGTCTGCCTTGCTATACTATTGGGCCATGATCACTCGGGAGGTGATCACGGGTATATACTATACATACATACATACTATACAGATGGTGACTAAAGTCGGGTCAGCTCGAAGAGTACCCGCGAGTGATTCACGGATTGGGGGCTGAAAGGACCTTTGTCCCGACGGCCCTCTGTGTGGATCTTTGTGGCGGAGCGACAGGGCAGGTTGAGACCACCTAGGAGACAGGTGGGCCTAGCCCTGTTCGGCATTCGCGGATACTTAACACGCTTAACGAGATCTTGGTATTTGATCTGAGTCTGGCCATTTGGTCTATACGCACTAACCATCTACGTGGGAGTAGTTATGGGTATCCCGGCATCGTGGTATCAGCCGAAGCACTTCAGACGTCAGCGATAGAGCGGCGCGTGCCGGATTGGACTGGAACGCCTGCTAGGCTAGGTCTGCTTCCGGCCGCCCTCGCAACGTGCAGGTGTGCTATGGGCGATGGGCCCAGACCCTTGTGTGCTTAGATTTAGACCGGCGTGCTGGCCTCTCTGTTTTGCCTAGGTGGGGCTGCGACGTGTTGATCTTCCGAGGCCGGGCATGACCCAGGAAAGTGTGTCCGGCCAAATGGGATCGAGCGTGTTGGGTTATGTGGTGCACCCCTGCAGGGAAGTTAATCTATTCGAATAGCCGTGATCTTCGGTAACAGGACGACTTGGAGTTGGACCTTGACCTTATGACAACTAGAACCGGATACCTAATAAAACACACCCTTCCAAGTTCCACAGACATCCTGGTGATCGCTTTTCCACAGGGCGACAAGGGGAGGATCTCCGGGTAGGATTATGCTATGCGATGCTACTGGAGATGCTACTTGGAGATGCTACTTGGAGGACTTCAATCTACTCTCTTCTACATGCTGCAAGACGGAGGCTGCCAGAAGTGTAGTCTTCAATAGGAATAGCTATCCCCCTCTTATTCTGGCATTCTGCAGTTCAGTCCACTGATATGGCCTCCTTACACATGTACCCATGCATATGTAGTGTAGCTCATTGCTTGCGGGTACTTTGGATGAGTACTCACGGTTGCTTTGCTCCCTCTTTCCCTCATTTTCCTCTTATTCTCGGATGCTGCAACCAGACGTTGGAGCCCAGGATCCAGACGCCACCTTCGACGACGACTCCTACTACACTGGAGGTTCCTAATACTACGTGCAGCCCGCTGATGACGACCAGGAGTAGTTAGGAGGATCCCAGGCAGGAGGCCTGCGCCTCTTTTGATCTATATCCTAGTTTGTGTTAGCCATCTATGGCTACTTGTTTGTTTATGTCTGTACTCATATATTGTTGCTTCCGCTGACTCGTCTATGATCGAGCACTTGTATTCGAGCCCTCGAGGCCCCTGGCTTGTATTATGATGCTTGTATGACTTATTTATGTTTTAGAGTTGTGTTGTGATATCTTCCCGTGAGTCCCTGATCTTGATCGTACACATTTGCGTGCATGATTAGTGTACGATTGAATCGGGGGCGTCACAAGTTGGTATCAGAGCCGACTGCCTGTAGGAAACCCCCCTTCCACACTCCTTGGCCGAAGTCGAGTCTAGTCACTACAAAACTTATACTAACTTGGCTGTGTGCCTTACGGGCCCACGTCGCCATTGGGTGGTATTAGGATCTTTTACTTCTCGACCTTTACTCTAGGGCTCTGAAATCTCTCCTACTCGGGTTAAACAAATTTACTAACTCTGACATTAGGATCCCGTTACCACGTTCACCCCAAAATTGGATAAGCCATAGTTATTCTGTAGGATAGTATTTCGAATAGTGCCCATATTGTCATTTGACTCCATTGAAACATCTTTCTTTTCAGATGGAACCCACGAGGCAGGTCGTGCGCCACACTGCGGCCATTGGTGCCTCAGGATCACCTGCTGTGCTAGCTGAGATGATGACCTATCTGGGTTATCGCTGGCACCCTAAGTACACCATCTACGAGGAGTACCAGGACTTTAACTAGGAGCAATACCGTGCCATCGTCCACCTCTACTCTCGGGAGTATGAGTCCACTACCGTGCTACACACCGCTCATGGTGTTGGAGTGACCATCGAGATGGCAGTCCATGATGCTGCTCATGCTGCTCTAACATGTCTTCATGGAGAGTATCAGGCGTTGGACACTTCCCCTTTCAGACACATTCCTATCGCATCTGACGTTGGTGCGGAGGGATACTACACTGCCGCCTACTCCACCGTCACCCGAGAGCCCTTCCACCATCAGCGCCTAGTTCTGCATGCTGATGGGCTAGACCGAGCTAACAGGGCTCTTCGCCACGAGTTGTACACCACTCGTCAGCACCTTTACAGGGCTCTGACGCTGCTGCACCCCTTTGTTCGGTCTAGACAGCTGCCGCGTTCTGCGATCTACCCAGCAAGGACCGTGATGCCCCATGGTGTCGGATGGCCAGAGGTGGGAGGCTACTCTCCCGCACTTGGTCCTCTTCTGGCACCTGAGCGTCGGGTTCTACACCAGAGTATCCGCGGCCCCTAGGCCACTGACGTGGAGGACTATCCGTTGCCTCACTACCAGCTGTCAGACTACAACTACCTTCACAGTACCTCCTGGGACTGATGTAGTCTTGCTCATTAGTATTAGATGCATTCGCAAGCCTGCGTGCCGCCTATGATGACTTAGTCTATGTACTGAACTCTATGTCCGACCCCTTTTGTAAGTTATGCCGACTAGCTATGTGGTATCTGTCGTGCTCTTTTCATTATGCATGTTTCATCATGAATGACTCTTGTCTATGAAAATTTCTCAATGCTGAACTACCCCTGTTATATATTAACAGGATGGTTAGACCAGCTGGTCGTGGTCGTGGCGGCAACGCCCCACCACCGCCTGAGTACATGGCTGGTATGGTCTAACAGCTCGAGATGAATCGCCAGTTCATGGAGAATGTGATGGCTCAGTTCCCTCGTCCCAATATGAACGAGCAGCCAGCCCACGTAACTCTGCAGGATTTCATGCGCCTCAACCCAACCATGTACCGCAGCTCAACTCAGCCGTTGGATGCTGATGACTGGCTCCGTGACATCACCTATGAGATGGAGTCTGCTGAAGTAGCCCCTGCCCGCTATGTCACCTTTGCTTCCTTCTTTCTGAAGGGACCCGCAGCTCAATGGTGGGACAGCCACAGGCGTACTCTGCCAGTTGGGACAATCATCACCTGGCCAGACTTTCAAGCTGCCTTCCGTGCCCGCTTCATTCCTCAGGGGATCATGGACAGGAAGAAGCGTGAGTTCCGCAACCTCACCCAGGGCAACAAAACTGTGTAAGCTTATCAGTGGGAGTTTCTGGACTTATCCCGCTATGCTGAAGAAGACATTGCAAATGATGCTTGCAGACAGGAGAAGTTCCATGAAGGCCTTCAAGCTGACATCAAGCTCGCACTTCTAGTGCATGACTTTGCCGATTTCGCCACCTTGGTGAACAAGGCCATCAATGTCGAGACTGGTCTGCAGGAACACCAGAGCTCTCAGAGGCACAACCGTGACACGGGCTCATCTTCGGGCCCGCCCTCGCAGAAGCGTAAGATATGGATCCTGAACAGCATGTACCATCCAAATGCACCTGCCCCAAGGCAGTCTTATGCTGCACCTCGTCTGCCGGCTGCTCCAACTAGGCAGCCAAGGCTTCCAGCTCCACCACCCCGAGCTCTTGCTCCCACTCCCAATAATGGTCTGTGCTTCAGGTGTGGTCAGCCAGGACACCGTGCTAGGGAATGCAACCAGAACCAGAATCAACTGGCCCTTCCAGCAGCTGGTCGTGGTAACAACCAGCCCCGCAACAACAATGCCATGTCTTATGGCTGTGTTCATGCCAACCACGTTGATCTGAACGAAGCTCAAGACCAGCCTGCTACTGTGATGGGTACACTCCTCGTAAATTCAGTACCAGCATCTGTTTGATTTGATACAGGAGCATCGCATTCATTCGTGTCAGAAGATTTTGCATTCATGCATGGCATTAAAAGTGAAGACATGGACACTTCTCTATTAGTGCACACCCCTGCGGGCCAATGTCGGACCTCCATGATTTGCAACAACGTCCCTGTTGAAATTGAAGGACTAGAATTCCTTGTCTCCCCCATCGTATTGAAGTCCTGTAGCATTGATCTCATTGTGGGAATAAATTGGTTAAAGGCGCATACTGCTTCTATCGTTTGCGCCACCAAGACCGTCCATCTGCTCGTCTAGTTCAGAATGCCGAGGCAAGGCTCTATGCATTGAATGCATTGAACGTTGCACCACTCGAGGGCATTGAAAACATTCCCGTCGTGCGTGAATTCCTAGACGTCTTTCCTGAAGAACTCCCAGGGATTCCCCCTGCTAGAGCTGTCGAATTCGTCATCGACTTGAAACCAGGCACCACTCCTATAGCCAAGCGACCCTACAAGATGCCGCCGCATGAACTCCTTGAGCTTAAGGAGGAAATTGACAAGTCTCTTCGCAGTGGTTTCATTCACCCAAGTTGCTCTCCTTGGGGAGCACCTTCTCTCTTTGTCAAGAAGAAAGATGGGACAAATCGATTAGTCCAAGACTACCGTCCTATAAACCAAGCTACCATTCAGAATAAGTATCCTCTTCCTCGGATCAATGATCTGTATGATCAACTGGCTGGTTCATCAGTGTTCTCTAAACTCGACTTGAGGTTGGGTTACCACCAGATCCGTGTTCGTGAGGAGGATATCCCCAAGACCGCATTCGTGACTCGAAATGGATCTTACGAGTACACCGTCATGTCTTTCGGCTTAACCAATGCTCCAGCCACCTTCTCTCGTCTGATGAATTATATATTCATGGATTACCTCGATAAGTTTGTCGTGGTTTATCTGGATGATATTCTGGTATTTTCCAAGAACAAAGAGGAACATGCTGAACATCTCCGTCTTGTGCTAGAAAAGCTACGAGAGCATCAACTTTATGCCAAGTTCTCCAAATGTGAATTCTGGCTTCCTGAAGTAACCTATCTTGGGCATGTCATCTCTAAGGATGGTATTGCCGTCAACCCTGAACGAGTCCAGGCTATTCTTGATTGGAGTCCTCCGAAGAACATTAAGCAAGTCAGAAGTTTTTTTCGGTCTCGCCAGCTATTGCCGTCGATTCGTCGAGAACTGCTCCAAGACAGCCAGACCTCTGACTAACCTGCTTCATAAGGGCGTCAAGTTTCAGTGGACAGATAAGTGTCAGGAAAGCTTCCAGGCACTCAAAGACAAGTTGACTTCTGCCCCAGTACTAGCTCCACCTGTACTAAGAAGGACTTCGTCATTTACTGCGACGCTTCCCGTCAAGGATTAGGCTGTGTCCTTATGCAGGAGCGCAAAGTGATTGCCTATGCCTCTCGACAATTGCGCCCTCACGAAGAGAACTACCCAGTTCACGACCTCGAGCTTGATGCTGTTATCCATTAACTGAAATAGTGGCGACATTACCTTCTCGATAATCGTTGCGAGATCTTCACCGACCACCAAAGTCTGAAGTATCTGTTTACTCAGCCAGACCTGAACCTCCGTCAGCAGAGATGGATGGAGATTGTTGCAGACTTTGACTTGGGTATTTCCTATACACCAGGCAAGGCTAATGTAATGGCTGATGCCTTGAGCCGCAAGTCTTACTGCAACCACCTCCAGATTCACAAAGTTCAGCCCTCACTTGTTGAAGAATTCAGAAAGATGAACCTCCATATTGTTCCTCTGGGTGCACTCGCTCCCCCTCCTGAGGAGTCTCGCAAGATGAATCTCCGTGTTCTTTCCAAGGGTTCCCTCTATACCCTGGCTGTCGAACCCGATCTCGTGAGCTCCATCAAGACATTACAGGGATATGACTCTGAAGTCCACAAGATTAAGCGCGACCTCAAAGAAGGAAAGCCATCATTCTTCACTATTGCTGATGATGGCGCCTTGTACTTCAAAGGCCGCCTAGTGGTGCCATGTAAGAAGGAAAACCTGAATATGACTCAGGAGGTTATGAAAGAAGCTCATGATACGCCTCTATGTATCCATCCTGGTAGTACAAAGATGTACCAAGACATCCGCCAGAGATTCTGGTGGTCTAACATGAAGCAAGACATTGCTCGTTATGTTGCTGAATGTGACATTTGTCGTCGTATCAAAGCAGAACATCAAAGGCCTGCTGGAACTCTGCAACCTATCTCTATTCCTGAATGGAAATAGGACCATGTCGAGATGGACTTCGTCACTGGATTTCCCAAATCGCAGAAAGGTAATGATGCTATTCTTGTCGTCATTGACCGACTTTCTAAAGTTGCACATTTTCTGGCGGTCAAAGAAACGATCACTGCTAGTCAGCTTGCAACTCTCTATATGTCCAGAATTGTTTCACTTCACGGTATTCCACTGGTTATCAGTTCGGACCATGGCAGCTTATTCACTTCAAGATTCTGGGCAAGTTTCCAAGAAGCTATGGGAACTCATCTGTCATTCAGTACTGCGTTTCATCCGCAGTCGCAAGGGCAAGTTGAACGTGTCAACCAAATTCTCGAAGACATGCTTCGAGCTTGTGTTATTTCCTTCGGCAAGAAATGGGAGGAGTCTCTCCCGTATGCTGAGTTCTCTTATAATAATAGCTATCAAGCTAGTATGAAGATGGCCCCCTTTGAAGTGTTATATGGAAGAAAGTGCCGAACCCCTCTGAACTGGTCAGAAACTGGGGAACGTTCACTCTTTGGTCCGGATATTATCTAACATGCCGAAGAACAAGTCCGCATTATTCGCGAGAATCTCAAGACTGCTCAGTCGCGTCAGAAGAGTCAGTATGACCGTAAACATAAGGACATGGTCTATCAAACTGGCGAAAAGGCCTATCTTCGAGTTACACCAATGAAGGGTGCTCACCGCTTCGGGATCAAGGGCAAACTAGCTCCTCGCTATATTGGCCCATTCATTATTCTCGAAAGGCGTGGGAAGGTGGCATATCAACTGGAGCTTCCGTCGAACCTTTCTCAGGTTCACGATGTATTCCACGTGTCACAGCTCTGTCGCTGCTTCAAGGACCCAATCCGAGCAGTGGATCATGAAGTGCTCGAATTGCAACAGGACCTCTCCTATAAAGAGCATCTGGTCCGCATTCTCGACCAAGCTGAACGCCGCACACGCCAGAAGGCGATCAAGTTCCTCAAAGTTCAGTGGTCACACCATTCTGAAGATGAAGCCACCTGGGAACGAGAGGATCGTCTGTGTGATGAATACCCCGCACTCTTTCCTGCTACCTCCTAAATCTCGGGAAGAGATTTCTTGTAGTGGAGGAGAATTGTGACGCCCGAATAATCATGCTACAGTAATCTCACGTTAATGGTGCCACATCACCTCTGTCACTGTAGTTAATCTTGGGTTAATTCGAAACCACTTCAAAATTCAAATTCAAATTAATGTCAACAATAAAAGTTTTCAAAAATTGAAACAAAAATGTTCGGACAATGCCAAATATGGCATAGGCAATTATGGTGTAGATGACACAAATTTATAAATTGCTTAAATGCCCAAATTAAATAAAACGGAACATAAAAAAAGGAAAAGGGAAAAAGAAGAAACCCCCCCTTCCCCCTGGGCTGAAAGGCCCAGCTAGCCACCGCCCCTGCCACCTGGCCCACCCAGCCGAACCGGCCCGCCTCCCCCTGCCGCCTCCTTTCCCTGTTCCCCCGACCCGGGTCGGAACAGGGGTGCGTCCCCGCCGCACCCTCTCACCGGTGATGACGGGGGGATAAGATCGCCAGCACCCCCCCCCCCCCGCCTCCTCGATCCCGCCTCCCACTCGCCCCCACGCTCGCCCTCGACCCCCGCGCCTCTCCCTCTCCCCTCCAGATCCATCTCCCCCTCGTTCCCCACCGCAACCGAGCGCCGCCATGGCCTCGCCGCCATGAATCACGCGGCCACAGTCGCCGCCTCGCCGCGCCTGCGTGTCCGTCGACGCCTCCATCATCTTCCTCGTCCACCAGAGGCCTCAGCTGGAGCGGGGGAGCCCCGAATCACCAGATCCCCTTCGTCCACATCTCCGGCTGCCGCGTTCTTCACCAACTCCGGCGACACCCCTCTGCTGCTACTAAGCCACCAAGGGCCACCGTGCGTGCCGCTAGGTGAGCTGCCTCCCTTCCGCTGCCCTCTAGCTCCCCTAGCTCACGCTCTAACTAGCTCGGTGTCGCGCCCGAGAGCTCACCGCCGCCGATCGCTTCGCCACTGTGGCCATGGCCTCTGTCCTGCTCGCCTGAGCACGGCATCGTGCTCCTGATGCTCACTGGAGCCCTACGCGCCCGCGCACTAGCCTCCCCGTGCCTCCTAACATGTTGCTCGCCGGGAACCCGACTGCGCCGCCGCCTGCGCGCGTCGCCGGCGCCCTTCCGGTGACCAAATGGCCACGGGGCCGAGCCCTTTGTGCTCAGCGCGACGCGCAGCTCCTCCCTAGCCTTCCCGTCAGCCCCGACGCGCGCTGCGTCGCCGTCTTCCACTCACGCCCGAACCACTTCGCCGCCATCGAGCCTGTAGCGCTCGATTCCGGCCACCCCCGCCGACGTGCTCCCCTCCATCGGACGCGGCGCGAAGAGGCCGTTCCAAAGAGCCTGGCCACGCTCGATTTGGTGCCCCATGGGCGAAATCCGACGCTCGCCCGAGCCGTGCCTCCGCGAAAACGAACTCGCCGGCGTCTAAACGCCGGCCGACTGACGTGGCATGCATGGGGCCCCACCCTGGGTCACTGCCAGTGGGCCTGGGGGCCCCAACTGGCCAAGTTGACCGGGTCAACTACGCTGATGTGGCAGCTACTGCCACTGACATGCGGGCCCCATCCCATAAAACAAATAAAAACAAATAGATAAACTGATAATTAATTAAATTAATTAATTAAAACCTAATCTCTCACTGACTACTGGGCCCTACCTGCTAATTAACCTATTTAGTTAGTTTAAAAAAAACTCTGTTAGTACCCTGTCAATGACATGTGGGTCCCACTGGACCCACCTGTCTGGTTTGACTGGTCAACCTACCAGTTGACATGCTGACATCACTCTAATGTCATGCTGACGTCATCATTTACTATTCTGGATAATGTTGGATTTAAATAATTAATTAAATTCCTGAAAATGAGTTAAATCTTTAGAAAATCATATCTTTTAATCCGTAACTCAGATGAAAATACTTCCTACATGAAAGTTGCTCAGAACGACGAGACGAACCCGGATACGCAGCCCGTTCGTCCACCACACACCTCTAACATATCAAACACGCAACTTTCCCCCTCCGATTCATCTGTCCGAAAACTCGAAACACCGGGAATACTTTCCCGGATGTTTCCCCCCTTTGTCGGTATCACCTACTACCACGATTGGGCACACCTAGCATCGTTACTTGTCATGTCATGCATCGATATGCATTTGTTTGCATTGTATTCATTGTTTCTTCCCCCTCTTCTCTCTGGTAGACCACGAGACCGATGCTGCTGCTGCCCAGTTCGACTACGGAGTTGACGACCCCTCCTTCTTACCAGAGCAACCAGGCAAGCCCCCCCCCCTTGATCACCAGATATCGCCTATTCTCCTCTATACTGCTTGCATTAGAGTAGTGTAGCATGTTACTGCTTTCCGTTAATCCTATTCTGATGCATAGCCTGTCATTGTTGCTACAGTCATTGATACCTTACCCGCAATCCTAGATGCTTAGTATAGGATGCTAGTTTATCATTATTGGCCCTACATTCTTGTCAGTCTGCCTTGCTATACTATTGGGCCGTGATCACTCGGGAGGTGATCACGGGTATATACTATACATACATACATACTATACAGATGGTGACTAAAGTCGGGTCAGCTCGAAGAGTACCCGCGAGTGATTCACGGATTGGGGGCTGAAAGGACCTTTGTCCCGACGGCCCTCTGTGTGGATCTTTGTGGCGGAGCGACAGGGCAGGTTGAGACCACCAAGGAGACAGGTGGGCCTGGCCCTGTTCGGCGTTCGCGGATACTTAACACGCTTAACGAGATCTTGGTATTTGATCTGAGTCTGGCCATTTGGTCTATACGCACTAACCATCTATGTGGGAGTAGTTATGGGTATCCCGGCGTCGTGGTATCAGCCGAAGCACTTCAGACGTCAGCGACGGAGCGGCGCGCGCCGGATTGGACTGGAACGCCTGCTAGGCTAGGTCTGCTTCCGGCCGCCCTCGCAACGTGCAAGTGTGCTATGGGCGATGGGCCCAGACCCCTGTGCGCTTAGGTTTAGACCGGCGTGCTGGCCTCTCTATTTTGCCTAGGTGGGGCTGCGACGTGTTGATCTTCCGAGGCCGGGCATGACCCAGGAAAGTGTGTCCGGCCAAATGGGATCGAGCGTGTTGGGTTATGTGGTGCACCCCTACAGGGAAGTTAATCTATTCGAATAGCCGTGATCTTCGGTAACAGGACGACTTGGAGTTGTACCATGACCTTATGACAACTAGAACCGGATACCTAATAAAACACACCCTTCCAAGTTCCACAGACATCCTGGTGATCGCTTTTCCACAGGGCGACGAGGGGAGGATCGCCGGGTAGGATTATGCTATGCGATGCTACTGGAGATGCTACTTGGAGATGCTACTTGGAGGACTTCAATCTACTCTCTTCTACATGCTGCAAGACGGAGGCTGCCAGAAGCGTAGTCTTCAATAGGAATAGCTATCCCCCTCTTATTCTGGCATTCTGCAGTTCAGTCCACTGATATGGCCTCCTTACACATGTACCCATGCATATGTAGTGTAGCTCCTTGCTTGCGAGTACTTTGGATGAGTACTCACGGTTGCTTTGCTCCCTCTTTCACTCGTTTTACTCTTCTTCTCGGATGCTGCAACTAGACGTTGGAGCCCAGGATCCAGACGCCACCTTCGACGACGACTCCTACTACACTGGAGGTGCCTACTACTACGTGCAGCCCGCTGATGACGACCAGGAGAAGTTAGGAGGATCCCAGGCAGGAGGCCTGCGCCTCTTTCGATCTGTATCCCAGTTTGTGTTAGCCATCTATGGCTACTTGTTTGTTTATGTCTGTACTCAGATATTGTTGCTTCCGCTGACTCGTCTATGATCGAGCACTTGTATTCGAGCCCTCGAGGCCCCTGGCTTGTATTATGATGCTTGTATGACTTATTTATGTTTTAGAGATGTGTTGTGATATCTTCCCGTGAGTCCCTGATCTTGATCGTACACATTTGCGTGCATGATTAGTGTACGATTGAATCGGGGGCGTCACAGCCCCCATGCTCCTTGGTGCATATCCACAAGCTCTCCCATACCCTTCAGCAGGAAGCTTGATGGCCACAAGGCATGCGCAATGCCCTGCATCACCTGCTTAGCTCGCTCGTGCAGTTGTGAGAGGTCTTGCAGCAAATCGCCTGCAGACGCGGGCATCTCTTCTTCAGGACAGCTACTACATCTTGCGCATGCGTTGGTTTTCCTCGAAGAGGAGAGGGTGATGCAGCAAAGTGTAGCGTAAGTATTTCCCTCAGTTTTGAGAACCAAGGTATCAATCCAGTAGGAGGCTCCTCAAAAGTCCCACGCACCTACACAAACAAACTAAGAACTTGGAACCAACGCAATAAAGGGGTTGTCAATCCCTTCACGGCCACTTGCGAAAGTGAGATCTAATAAAGATAGTATGATAAGATAAATATATTTTTGGTATTTTGTAATATAGATGCAAAAAGTAAAGATGCAAATAAAGTAGATTGAAAACAAATATGATAAGAGATAGACCCGGGGGCCATAGTTTCACTAGTGGCTTCTCTCAAGATAGCATAAGTATTACGGTGGGTGAACAAATTATTGTCGAGCAATTGATAGAAAAGTGCATAGTTATGAGATTATCTAGGCATGATCATGTATATAGGCATCACGTCCATAACAAGTATACCGACTCCTGCCTGCATCTACTACTATTACTCCACACATCGACCGACTCATGTCTGCATCTAGAGTATTAAGTTCATAAGAACAGAGGAACGCATTAAGCAAGATGACATGATGTCGAGGGATAAACTCCTGCAATATGATATAAACCCCATCTTGTTATCCTCGATGGCAACGATACAATACGTGCCTTGCAACCCTTTCTGTCACTGGGTAAGGACACCGCAAGATTGAACCCAAAGCTAAGCACTTCTCCCATGACAAGAAAGACCTATCTAGTAGGCCAAACCAAACTGATAATTCGAAGAGACTTGCAAAGATAACTCAATCATACATAAAAGAATTCAGAGAAGATTCAAATATTATTCATAGATAAACTTGATCATAAAACCACAATTCATCGGATCTCGACAAACACACCGCAAAAAGAGTTTACATCGAATAGATCTCCACAAGAGAGGGGGAGAACATTGTATTGAGATCCAAAAAGAGAGAAGAAGCCATCTAGCTAATAACTATGGACCCGTAGGTCTGTGGTAAACTACTCACAACTCATTGGAGGGGCAATGATGTTGATGTAGAAGCCCTCCGTGGTCGATTCCCCATTCGGCATAGTGCCGGCGAATGCTCCAAGATGATATCTCGCGGATACAGAACGTTACGGTAGTGGAAATTGTGTTTCGTGGTGCTCCTGGATGTTTTCGGGGTACGTAGGTATATATAGGAGGAAGAAGTACGTCGGTGGCCGCCCGAGGGGCCCACGAGAAAGGGGGCGCACCCTACTGTGGGGGGCCCTATCTCGTGGGGCCCTCGGAAGCTTCTTGACTTGCACTCCAAGCTCTCCGGATCACGTTCATTCCAAAAATCACGCTCCCGAAGGTTTCATTCCGTTTGGACTCCGTTTGATATTCCTTTTCTTCGAAATACTGAAATAGGCAAAAAACAGCATTATGTGCTGGGCCTCCGGTTAGTAGGTTAGTCCCAAAAATGATATAAATGTGTAAAATAAAGCCCATAAACATCCAAAAGGGGTAATATAATAGCATGGAACAATCAAAAATTATAGATACGTTGGAGATGTATCAAGCATCCCCCAGCTTAATTCCTGCTCGTCCTCGAGTAGGTAATTGATAAAAAGAGAATTTTTGATGTGGAATGCTACCTAGCATAATTCATAATGTAATTTTCTTTATTGTGGCATGAATGGTTAGATCGAAATGAATACAAAATAAAAGTTCATATTGATAAAAGAAATAGTAACACTTCAAGCATACTTATCAAAGTAATCATGTCTTCTCAAAATAGCATGGCAAAAGAAAGTTCATCCCTACAAAATCATATAGTTAGGCTATGCTTCATTTTCGTCACACAAAGATGTTCCCAACTTCTATACCCCCGATGACAAGCCAAGGAATTGTTTGATACTTAAATAATCTCAAAAAAATTCAACCTTCACGCAATACATGAGCGTGAGCCATGGATATAGCACTATGGGTGGAATAGAATATGATGATGGGGATTGTGTGGAGAAGATAAAAAAAAGAGAAAGTCTCACATTGACGAGGATAATCAACGGGCTATGGAGATGCCCATCAATTGATGTCAACATGAGGAGTAGGGATAGCCATGCAACGGATGCACTAGAGCTATAAATGAATGCTCAACAAAATAAAACTAGTGGGTGTGCATCCAACTTGCTTGCTCACGAAGACCTAGGGCATTTGAGGAAGCCCATCGTAGGAATATACAAGCCAAGTTCGATAATGAAAAATTCGCACTAGTATGAAAAAGACAACTTATGAGACTCACTATATGAAAAACATGGTGCTACTTTGAAGCACAATATATGAGACTCACTACATGAAGAACAAGGTGCTACTTTGAAGCACAAGTGTGGAAAAAGAGATAGTAACATTGCCCTTTTTATTTATTTTCTTTTTTTCCTTTTTTTCCTTTTTTTCCTTTTATTTTCTTTTTTTTCCTTTTTCTTTCTTTTTTTGGGCCTTTTTGGCCTTTCTTTTTTTCTTCCTTTTTTTTCTTTGGGCAATATTCTAATAATGATGATCATCACACTTCTATTGATTACAACATAAGGATTACAACTCAAAACTAGAACAAGATATGACTCTATATGAATGCCTCCGGCGGTGTACCGGGATGGTGCAATGAATCAAGAGTGACATGTATGAAAAATAGTGCATGGTGGCTATGCCACAAATACGATGTCAAGTACATGATCATGCAATGGCAATATGACAATAGTAAAGTATGTCATGAAGATGATGAGCGGAATGGTGGAAAGTTGCAAGGCAATATATCTCGGCATGGCTATGGAAATGCCATAATAGGTAGGTATGGTGGCTGTTTTGAGGAAGATATAAGGAGGTTTATGTGTGATAGAGCGTATCGTATCACGGGGTTTGGATGCACCGGTGAAGTTTGCACCAACTCTCAAGGTGAGAAAGGGCAATGCACGGTACCGAAGAGGCTAGCAAAGGCGGAAAGGTAAAAGTGCGTATAATCCATGGACTCAACATTAGTCAAAAGAACTCATATACTTATTGCAAAAATTTAGAAGTCATCAAAAACCAAGTACTACGCGCATGCTCCTAGGGGGGTAGATTGGTAGGAAAAGACCATCGCTCATCCCTGACCGCCACTCATAAGGATGCACAAGCCAGGTACACTTCATGTTTCAAATTTGTTACACAACTTTAACCATACGTGCATGCTACGGGACTTGCTAACTTCAACACAAGCATTCTTTAAATTCATAATCACCCAACTAGCATGACTTTAATATCACTACCTCCATATCTCAAAACAATTATCAAGTATCAAATTGATCATAGCATCCAATTCACTTCCTCTGATAGTTTTTATTATACCCAACTTGGATGCTCATCATTCTAGGACCAACTTTAAGATCATAGCAAATACCATGCTGTTCTAAAAGACTCTCAAAATAATATAAGTGAAGCACTAGAGCAAAAACTATTAAGCTCAAAAGATATAAGTGAAGCACATAGAGTATTCTAGCAAATTCTAATCAAATAGGCTTCTCCCAAAAAGTGTGTACAGAAAGGAATATTGTGGTAAACTAAAAAGCAAATACTAATATAATACATGATGCTCCAAGCAAAACACATATCATGTGGCGAATAAAAATATAGCTCCAAGTAAAGTTACCGATGAACGAAGACGAAAGAGGGGATGCCTTCCCGGGGCATCCCCAAGCTTAGGCTTTTGGCTATTCTTGAATATCTTGGGGCGCCATGGGCATCCCCAAGCTTAGTCTCTTGCCACCCTTTATTCCATAGTCCATAAAAGCTTTAACCAAAACTTGAAAACTTCACAACACGAAACTCAAAAGGAAATCTTATAAGCCCCGTTAGTGAAAGAAAACAAAACCACCACATAGGGTACTGCAATGAACTCATTATTTATTTAATTTGGTGTTAAACCTACTGTATTCCAACTTCTTTATGGTTTATAGACTGAATTACTAGCCATAGATGCATTGAAATAAGCAAACAACACACGAAAAACAGAATCTGTCAAAAACAGAACAGTCTGTAGCAATCTGTAACTAACCCAAACTTATGGAACTCTAAAAATCCTACCAAAACAGGAAGTCCTTGAAAATTTGTTTATTGAACATAAGCAAAAAGAATCAACGCAAAATAACGTTCCTGTGATTTAAAAAAATTATATTCGTGAGTGCAAAGTTTCTGTTTTTCAGCAGAATCAAATCAACTATCATCGTAGGTTATCCTATAGGTTCTACTTGGCACAAACACTAATTAAAAGATAAAAACACATCTAAACAGAAGGTATATGCAAGATTTATTACTAAACAGGAGCAAAAAACAAAAACATAAAGAAAATTGGGTTGCCTCCCAACTAGCGCTATCGTTTAACGCCCCTAGCTAGGCATAAAAGCAAAGATATATCTAAGTAGTGCCATAATAATAAGATAAATCTTGAAATCTCATCTCATATTCTCTATGTTCGGCAGCAAGTTTTCTTTGAGGCAAGAAAAAGTAATCGAAAGGGCTATATTTAGTGGGACAAAGGTCCCCATGATCAATCACAGGAGGAACGGGTTCCTCCTTTGGCCCTTCATAGTGCACAACTATTTCGTCACTAAAAGCATTCTTTTGGCAAAATCTTGTGAGCCTATACTCAAGAGAGTATCCTAGCTCATTGTTTCGAAGGGCAAAATCATTATTAAGCTCATTAAATCAATCAACCAAGACACTGGTAGGAACCTTTTTTCTAAGGTTTTCATTAAAAGCGACATAGTCCGAAGATTGAAAACGTCTAATTTCCTCTTGATCATAGAGGATCACTTCTATGGGAGGACGACCGGCATCCACCCTATAGTGCGCAAAGATTTCTTTGGCCTCTCTTATGATAAATCTAAACTCATGAGCCAAAAAGATAGTAACAGCATGCTTAACAGAAGAATGCTCAATATTAGAGAATTCTAGGAAAATTCTTTGTATGCAAGGATGCATATGCATAAATTGTCTTTCAAGTTCAACTACAAGCATAGCGATAGCATCCGCAAGACTACTAGTTCTATGAAGAATAGAACAACCCATGGAAGGTAAAGCACCGGCACAAGTAAAGAACTCTTGAATAACACCTTTGCCAATGATGTTACGACTACCGATTCGAAACTTTTTAGTATGCAGGATAGGGGGTTCATCGGCCGGAGCCTCGGGATTTTCTGTGTTATCATTATTGTCCATATCGATGATAATCTCCCCAATTTTAGACAGAGCGGCATACAAAAGCAAGGCGGAAGAAAGCGAGCGAAAATGAGAGGAGGAGATTCGGAAAGAGAGGACGAATAAAACGGCAAGGGTGAAGTGGGGGAGAGGAAAACGAGAGGCAAATGGCAAATAATGTAAATGCGAGGGAGATGTGTTTGTGATGGGTAGTTGGTATGTCTTGACTTGATTGAAGACCTCCCCGGCAACGGCGCCAGAAATCCTTCTTACTACGTCTTGAGCTTGCGTTGGTTTTCCTCGAAGAGGAGAGGGTGATGCAGCAAAGTGTAGCGTAAGTATTTCCCTCAATTTTGAGAACCAAGGTATCAGTCCAGTAGGAGGCTCCTCAAAAGTCCCACGCACCTACACAAACAAACTGAGAACTCGCAACCAACGCAATAAAGGGGTTGTCAATCCCTTCACGGCCACTTGCGAAAGTGAGATCTAAGAAAGATAGTATGATAAGATAAATATATTTTTGGTATTTTGTAATATAGATGCAAAAAGTAAAGATGCCAATAAAGTAGATTGAAAGCAAATATGATAAGAGATAGACCCGGGGGCCATAGGTTTCACTAGTGGCTTCTCTCAAGATAGCATAAGTATTACGGTGGGTGAACAAATTACTGTTGAGCAATTGATAGAAAAGCGCATAGTTATGAGATTATCTAGGCATGATCATGTATATAGGCATCACGTCCATAACAAGTAGACCGACTCATGCCTGCATCTACTACTATTACTCCACACATCGACCGACTCATGTCTGCATCTAGAGTATTAAGTTCATAAGAACAGAGCAACGCATTAAGCAAGATGACATGATGTAGAGGTATAAACTCATGCAATACGATATAAACCCCATCTCGTTATCCTCGATGGCAACAATACAATACGTGCCTTGCAACCCTTTCTATCACTGGGTAAGGACACCGCAAGATTGAAACCAAAGCTAAGCACTTCTGCCATGGCAAGAAAGACCAATCTAGTAGGCCAAACCAAACTGATAATTCGAAGAGACTTGCAAAGATAACTCAATCATACATAAAAGAATTCAGAGAAGATTCAAATATTATTCATAGATAAACTTGATCATAAAACCACAATTCATCAGATCTCGACAAACACACCGCAAAAGAGTTTACATCGAATAGATCTCCACAAGAGAAGGGGAGAACATTGTATTGAGATCCAAAAAGAGAGAAGAAGCCATCTAGCTAATAACTATCGACCCGTAGGTCTATGGTAAACTACTCACAACTCATCGGAGGGGCAAGGATTTTGATGTAGAAGCCCTCTGTGCTCGATTCCCCCTCCGGCAGAGTGTCGGCGAAGGCTCCAAGATGAGATCTCGCGGATACAGAAGGTTACGGCGGTGGAAATTGTGTTTCGTGGTGCTACTGGATGTTTTCGGGGTACGTAGGTATATATAGGAGGAAGAAGTACGTCGGTGGCCGCCGGAGGAGCCCACGAGACAGGGGGGCGCGCTCTACAGGGGGGGGGGCTATCTCGTGGGGCCCTCGGAAGATTCTTGACTTGCACTCCAAGCTCTCCGGATCATGTTCGTTCCAAAAATCACGCTCCCGAAGGTTTCATTACGTCTGGACTCCGTTTGATATTCCTTTTCTTCGAAATACTGAAATAGGCAAAAAAAATAGCAATATGGGCTGGGCCTCCGGTTAGTAGGTTAGTCCCAAAAATGATATAAATGTGTAAAATAAAGCCCATAAACATCCAAAAGGGGTAATATAATAGCATGGAACAATCAAAAATTATAGATACGTTGGAGACGTATCAACGGCCCGTCAACATACCAACAAATAAAAATTCTTTCAATATGCTTCCTCGCCGAGCTGTATTACAGTTCGTCTAGGCACTTACTATAAATGCCGCGACGAAGCCTTTTGTTCTCCTTCACAGAGTCCACCAGCTGAGCACGGACATCTTTTAATTCCACGTCCAGTCGGATATTGGCGTCTTGAAGATTGTTCTTCTCCTGCCTAACCTGCGTGAGAACACGCTCGCCAGCCTTTAGCTGCCTTCGGAGATGCGACTCGTCATCTCCTACAAACTCCGGATTCACACCGGGAACGTCTGCAAAATTTTTGTTAGACTTATCACACGAGCCACTTACTAACTGGTACATCTCCGTACAAATGAGACAAATATTACTAGATGAGGCCTTCTGGGATTCCTCTAACTTGGCAACCGTGGCCCTCAACTGGGTCTTGCACTCCTCCAGCTCCCGAGACAATTGCTCATTCTTATCTACAAGGACATGTGCATAAATTGATCCTTCAAATAGTTGTTCCAACCGTTTCAAGTGTCAGGGGCTACTGCTATACATGCTTATCAAATTTTCTTACCCGTATATATTTGGTATACTGGTCCATCACTCGGGCGAGCCCACCTTGAGCAGCTCGGATGTATGCGTCTCCCGAATTGAAAGCATTAAATGCCTCTTCGGAAAAGATGTTGTGGCGAAGCATGGCTCGTTGGTGCCAGTTATTCATGGATCTCTCTACTTCGGAATTCATGGTGGAGAGCATATCCGCGTCCTCTGTCGGAGGACAATGCGGCATCGGCCCCACGTCCACCTCCTCTAACGAAGCCGCCTCTGGAATCCGGCTGGTGGAGGCGTGGTTGTCAGGATCAACGGATATAGTCCGGCTACTCCTCTTCCTGCCAGGACACGAAGGGCGCTGTCACATTTCAAATACAATAATCATAGAATAGGTTTTCACCTTACCTATGTAATGGCGTTTCGGCCCTAACGACCTTCCTCTTAAGCCTGCCCGATCCGGACACTCGATGCTGACGGGCCCCTAGGGGCTCGGCCCTATGCTCTGATCGCCGTCTCCGCAAAAACACGACACTTCAGGTGCAAGGCATGATATTAGAAAGGAATCCTCTTCGGAGGATAGGGTTTTCGGCTTGGCTTACACGCGACGTGGGCAGAAGTTCGGGATAGTCGGCGGTAATGGCCACTGAGGCGCCATCGCAGCTCGCCTAATAAAATATCCCGTTGACGAGCTCTACTGTAATATCCGGATCTTCTTCGAGCCCTAGATCAAGGGCCCTTCCGGGGTCCTCTGGCTGCGGGGAGGGGCTGGAGATTCCTTCTACGGCCCTCCTTAGTTCCTGCTCGGAAATATCGAGGTAAATAATCTTGGCAAAGAACGCCACAATAAGTAAAGCAGGGGAAAGAATGATGACTTACCCAGTTTGGGGGGTTGTACATAGAAAACCCATCCCGCGGTTTAATGTGAAGGAATTCTTCTTCTTACCCTTTATATAAATCAGACAATATCCTTGCCAGAGCC
This sequence comes from Triticum aestivum, assembly GCF_018294505.1. Lineage (NCBI taxonomy): Eukaryota > Viridiplantae > Streptophyta > Magnoliopsida > Poales > Poaceae > Triticum > Triticum aestivum. The sequence continues at coordinate 335,440,032 of NC_057801.1, forward strand.
TTGGCAGAGTTCGGACCTTTGCGGCCACAGCAGGAGGCATCATCTTCCCCATTGTAGTGCCACATGGGCTTCCCCCGATATTGAAGCGGCTACACTCCCCGCATTATGCATATTTCCATGACCTCGACTATCGTCAGCCCGGATTTGGCCAGTAACTTGATCCGGCTCATCAGAAAATGTATGTCTCTGGTATCCTCCTCTTGGGGGCCCGAGGGCGCCAACTTCGACCCGCCTTCGGTGGAGCGTTGTTAAACTCAGGGAGACCTGTCCAGACTGGATCCAGAAGGGGAACATCGTCAACATAAAACCACTCCGAGGGCGAGTTCTCAGGTGCCTTCTTGGGAGTGCCGGATAGGTATCCCGTATCGGCGATGCGCCATACTTCGGCTCCGCCCACTTGACATAGGGTTTCTCCCTGGTTGCGAGGGACAAGGCAGAACAACTTCTTCCATAACCCAAAGTGAGCCTCGCAGCCTAGGAATAGCTCACAAAGGGTGAGGTATCCTGCTATATGCAGCACGGAGGCAGGGGTGAGGTTGTGCAACTGGAGGCCGTAGAACTCTAGAAGCCCACGAAGAAATGGGTGGATAGGAAACCCGACGCCCCTTAGCAGATGCGGGATGAGGCATATTCGCTCCTCTGGGGAAGGATTAGGAGATCTCTCCGCTTGCTCCCTGCCATTATAAGTGGCTATTCCGGCTCGGACGGAGACCATGAACGCCGGTGGGAGAAACCCTTGGGTCTGTAACTCTATCAAACGGCTATGAGGAACGGAACACTCTTCCCAGTCACCCGGCTCAGAGCGTGGAGAGCAAGAAGAAGAGCTGCGACGACCGGCCATGCTGGAATGGTTTTTTCCAGAGCGCTGTGTTGGATGCTTGCTCGACGGAAGAGGATGAGGTTTGGATCTAAGAATCCCCATCTCTTCAAATACACGGTCAACCTGCCGGACCAGGGGGTGGCAAATGCAAAAATGCCTCGGCCCCTCGCATTCGCTTGACACGTGGAAAGGGTCATTATTGAGGCACAGAAGCCGAGGATTATAACATTAATTGGAAGCCGGACACTGTTCGCCGTAACAGGTACTTTGGAGTATTCGGAGATGGAACCCGCCTTGCAATGCCGAAGACAAGACTGTGCACCGGACTCATCGTCATTGAAGCCTGGTTCAGGGTCTACTGACGGAGTCCTGGATTAGGGGGTATCCGGACAGCCGGACTCTATACTTCGTCCGGACTATTGGAGCATGAAGATACAAGACTCAAGACTCTGTCCCATGTCCGGATGGGACTCTCCTTTGCGTGGAAGACAATCTTGGCGATCCGGATATGATATTTCCTTCCTTGTAACCGACTCCGTGTAAACCCTAGCCCTCTCCGGTTTCTATATAAACCGGAGAGGTTGGTCCTTAGAAGGCCGATCACGATCACAACCATAATCATCATAGGATAGCTTCAAGGGTTTAGCCTCTATGATCTCGTGGTAGATCTACTCTTGTACTACTCATATCATCAATATCAATCAAGCAGGAAGTAGGGTTTTACCTCCATCGAGAGGGCCCGAACCTGTGTAAACATTGTGTCCCTTGCTTCCTGTTACTATCAGCCTAAGACGCACGGATCGGGACCCCCTACCTGAGATCCGCCGGTTTTGACACCGACACTACGCGCATGCTCCTAGGGGGGTAGATTGGTAGGAAAAGACCATCGCTCATCCCCGACCGCCACTCATAATGAAGACAATCAATAAATAAAATTGTGCTCCAACTTCATCACAAAGCGGTTCACCATACGTGCATGCTTCGGGAATCACAAACCTCGACACAAGCATTTCTACTAATCCACAGTCACCCACTAGCATGACTCTAATATCACCACCTTTATATCACAAAACTATTGCAAGGAATCAAACCTATCATATTCATCGATCTACAAGTTTATGTAGGATTTTATGACTAACCATGTGAATGACCAATTCCTGTCATCTCTCTAAATAGATATAAGTGAACAAGAGAGTTTAATTCTTTCTACAAAATATATTCCCACGCTCTAACAAATATAAGTGAAGAAAAAGAGCATTCTACAAATGGCGGTTTTCTATGTGAAGAGAAATAGGCAATCCAAACTTCAAATGATATAAGTGTAGCATGTGAAGCATTCTATAAAGCCATACTCGAAAGATTTAAGTGAAGTGCAATGAGAATTCTATAAATAAACCAAGGAATATCTCATACCAACATGGTGCATAAAAGAAAATGAAAACTAAATGCAAAAGACGCTCCAAGACTTGCACACATCGCATGAACGAAACGAATACGAAAACATACCGATACTTGTTGAAGAAAGAGGGGATGCCTTCTGGGGCATCCCCAAGCTTAGACGCTTGAGTCTCCTTGAATATTTACTTGGGGTGCCTTGGGAATCCCCAAGCTTCAGCTCTTGCCTCTCTTCCTTTTCCTCATATCGAGACCTCCTCGATCAAACACTTCATCCACAGAAAACTCTAACAGAAAACTCAGTAAGATCCGTTAGTATAATAAAGCAAATCACTACTCTAAGTACTGTAGCAAACCAATTCATATTTTGTTTTTGCATTATGTCTACTGTAATATAACTTTTCCATGGCTTAATCCACTGATATAAATTGATAGATTCAACAAAACAAGTAAACTATGCATCAAAAACAGAACCTGTCAAAAACAGAACAGTCTGTAGCAATATGAACATTCACCATACTTCTGATACCCAAACAATTCTACAAAAATTAGGAAAAATAAAAAAATTGTACAGCAAGACAGTTCAGAAATAATCAGAACCATTTGATGTTCCAGTTAAAAATGTAAAATCGCGCACTACAGCCAAAGTTTCTGTCCTGCACCATACAAACGATCAAGCATTGTAAACATCCTAAAGGCAAACCTTGGCACATTATTTTTATAATACAATGGAATTGTACAAGGGGATAATTATTTTTGATGAAAAGTTTATCTAATCAAGATTCACAAAGTTTTCGTGAGCATGAACAAAGTTCAAGGAGCTCTCCCACTTCAACAATGCTTGACTCTCTCACTTTCACTTTCCTTTTTGAAAAGTTTTCGGTTCCCCTCTCTATTTTATTTTGTTTTTAGACTATATGAAAGCACTCAACAGAAATAGATGACTCTATAAAACTTCTGGGTTGTCTCCCTGGAAGCGCTTTCTTTAAAGCCATTAAGCTAGGCATATAGTGCTCAAGTAATGAATCCACCCGGATCCCAAGGTATATCAAAGCTAATTTTAATTAACAATGATTTATAATTTAGTAGTGAGCACAAAGTAACATATATCATGCAAAAACGAAGTCTAACTCTCTTCCTATGCATCGGCATGTCATAAAAGAACAATTCATGCACACCAAGTAAATGCCAATGCATAGTATAAACAATTTCATGCAATTCTATTGTATTGGAAACATAGAGAGGTGGAGATATAGTTCCTCTCTCATAATAATTGCACGTAGGAGCAGCAAGCACATGCATATTATATTCATCTAAATTATCATGTGCAATGGTAAAAGGCAACCCATCAATAAAATCCTTAATAAGCACAAACTTCTCCGATATAGTGTAGTCGAGAGAATTCAAAAAGATAATAGGACTATCATGCGTGGGTGCAATAGCAACAATTTCATGTTTAACATAAGGAACTATAGCAAGTTCATCTCCATAAGCATAATTCATATTGGCATCTTGCCCACAAGCATAGCTAGCATCATCAAAAAAGGATATTTCAATAGAATCAGCGGGATCATAACAATCATCATAGCAATCATCCTTCGGTAAGCATGAAGGAGAATTAAACAATGTATGAGTTGATGAGTTACTCTCATTAGAAGGTGGGCACGGGTAGCTAATCCGCTCTTCCTCCTTTTGTTCTTCACTCTCCTCATCATCTTTTTTCATCTAATGAGCTCACAGTTTCATCAATTTCTTCTTCCATAGCTTCCTGCAAAATATTAGTCTCTTCTTGGATAGCGGATACTTTCTCAATAAATGCATCAATATTGTAATTGTATTCATAATTCTTATAACAATATCTAAGTATAGCAAAATTTTCAGGTCTATAAACTGAATCATCAAAATCATCAAACTCTTTAAACATAGATTAAATCTCATAAGCACCCATAAAAGAAACAAATTCTTCTATTTGTTCCACATCATAGTAATCATATACACCATTAGCATAAGAAGCTAAGGTTTTATTATCATTGAATTTGCATGAAAAGGGAAGGTGTGGAGCCTTCATCCTAGAGCAACAAGTATAATCATGTATCAAGCATAGTTGACGAGCATACCAACATAACATATGAATTTGATCCCATAATAGTTTCCCTTTTTGTATCAAGAGATAATCCCTAAAGTATTCACGTTGATCCAACATGTCTCCCATAACATAATTGAATGGGGTTTTCTCAGGATTATCAAAGTAGTACATAATATCTTGAACATAACGAGCATCCAGGGTTTTAGGAGGTTCCCCATCTCCATGAGTAGCAAGTACACCTAATTTTTTTTGGTATTTCGTGTTCCATATCCATAACTAAAGATAAAGAACAACTTAGAACAGCAAATAAAAATTACTTAGTGATAAAGCAAACAAGCACACACGAGAATATTCACCCCACGCTATGACTCCCCGGCAACGGCACCAGAAAAAGGTCTTGATAACCCACAAGTATAGGGGATCGCAAAAGTTTTCGATAAGTAAGAGTGTCGAACCCAACGAGGAGCTAAAGGTGGAATAAATATTCCCTCAAGTTATATCGACCACCGATACAACTCTACGCACGCTTGATGTTCGCTTTACCTAGAACAAGTATGAAACTAGAAGTACTTCGTAGGTGTTGGATAGGTTTGCAAGATAATAATGAGCACGTAAATAAAAAGTAGGGCTGTTTAGATAAGGAAGCAATAAAGTAAATATAGCGAGTGTGGAAAAGTGGTGGTAGGAGTTGTGAAATTGTCCCTAAGAAATTGACTATGTTAGTAGACCGGTAATCACTACTGCAATTCTATTTGAGGGAGAGGCATAAGCTAACATACCTTCTCTTCTTGGATCATATGCACTTAAGATTGGAACTCTAGCAAGCATCCGCAACTACTAAAGATCATTAAGGTAAAACCCAACCATAGCATTAAAGTATCAAGTCCCCTTTATCCCATACGCAAACAACCTACTTACTCGGGTCTGTGCTTCTGACACTCACGCCACCCACCATAAGCAAATCATGAACATATTGCAAACCCTACAACGGGAATCCCTCATGCTTGTGTGACACGGAGAGCACCATAGGATAGCACCAATAATAAAATATTCAACTCAAACCAATCATAGCAATTCATCAATCACCGGTAGGACAACGAAAATCTACTCAGACATCATAGGATGGCAACACATCATTGGATAATAATATGAAGCATAAAGCACCATGTTTAAGTAGAGGGTACGGCGGGTTGCGGGAGAGTGGACCGCTGAATATAGATGAGGGAAGGTGATGGACATGTTGGTGAAGATGGCGGAGGTGTTGGTGAAGATCACGGTGATGATGATGCCCCCCGGTAGCGCTCCGGCGCCACCGGAAGCAAGGGGAAGAGAGCCCCCCTTCTTATTATTATTATTATTCCTTGACCTTCTCCCTAGATGGGACAAGGGTTTCCCCTCTGGTCCTTGGCTCCCATGGCTTGGGAGGGGCAAGAGCCCCTCCGAGATTGGATCTATCTCTCTGTTTTTTTGCGTTCCCAGATTCTGCCCCTTCAGCGTTTCTTTTATATCCTGAGATCCGTAACTCCGATTGGGGTGAATCTTTCGCCCAGATTTTTCTCATAAAATTAGCTTTCTTGCGCCAAAATAAGAGCGTCAACCGCCTTATGGGGTGCCCAGGAGAGTCCAGGGCGTGCCTGCCCCTCTGGGGCGCGCCCCCCTGTCTCGAGGCCCCCTCGAGCACCGTCTCGCATTGATTCTTCCTCCCAAAAATCATAAATATTCCGAAATAATTCTCCATCCATTTTTATCACGTTTGGACTCCGTTTGATATTGGGTTTCTGAAAAACATAAAACATGCAACAAACAGGAACTGAAACTGGGCACTAGATCATTATGTTAGTCCCAAAAATAATATAAAAAGTTTCCTAAAGTATATGGAAGTTGAAGAATATTGGCATGGAACAATCAAAAATTATAGATATAATGGAGACGTATCACTACCAGAGTCCTGTTAGCCTGCTACAGCCCGGATTCTCTGGAGTCCTGTTAGCCCAGCTGCTACACCCAGGATTCACTCGCTGATGACCGACACGTTCGTTGCTGGATCATGTATGCCTGTCCCTATAAGTTAGTGCCACTTTGGGTTCATGAGAGCCATGTCAGCCCGGGTTCTTTGTCATATGGATGCTAGAGACACTATCATATACGTGTGCCAAAAGGCACAAACGGTCCCAGGCATGGTAAGGAGACACCCGTGGGAATACCGTTCGTGAGGCCGCAAAGTGATATGAGGTGTTACATGCTAGATCGGTGTGGCATAGAATCGGGGTCCTGACACAAGCATCTGACATCCTCAGTGTTCCCAGGGAGGTGATTGAGCACCACCTTGTTGTCTGTCCCCATGTGTGGCCCGTCAAACATAAGGTCAGAAAGCAAGCTTTGGAGTGACAAGAGTTTATCATCGAGGAGATTAGGAAGTTGGAAGCGGCAGGCTTGGTCAAAGGAGTGCTCCACCCTATGTGGTTGACCAATCCAGTGGCAGTGCGTAAGGCGAATGGAAAATGGAGGCTATGTATTGACTATACTGATATCAATAAAGCATGTCTGAAGGATCCTTTCCCATTTCCACGCATCGAGCAGATAGTGGACTGCACGGCCGGGTGCGACCTACTGTCGTTCCTTGACGCCTATTCAGGATACCACCAGATCTTCATGAAGAAGGAGGATGAAGAAAAGACCGCGTTCATCACCCCATGTGGTACGTACTATTTCGTACGAATGCCTTTCGGGTTGAAAAGCGCTGGTTCAACATTCACCCGAGCAGTCCAACTTGGTTTTGAGCCCCAGCTACATAGAAATATGGAAGCTTATATGGATGATATAGTGGTCAAAACCAAGGACAAGGCCACGCTCGTGCAAGATCTGGAGGAAACCTTTGCAAATTTGCGCAAGATCAATCTCAAGCTCAACCCAGAGAAGTGTGTGTTCGGCATCCCATCCGGCAAACTTCTTGTGTTCTTTGTGTCTCAATGCGGAATCAAAGCGAATCCCGACAAGATCAAAGCGATTGAGCAGATTGAAGCGCCAAAACAAGTCAAGGATGTCCATAGGCTTGCCGGCTACGTAGCCGTCCTGAGCAGGTTCATCTCTAAATCAGTTGGGTGCACCCTCCCCTTTTTCAAAATTTTGAAAAAGGCAGGTCCAATGAAATGGACTCTGGAGGCAGAGGCAGCGCTGCAAGATTTGAAGAGGTACCTCTCCTCTATGCCAATACTAGTCGCGCACAAACCACAAGAGTCGTTGCTGCTATATTTAGCAGCAATGAATCAAGTGGTCAGTGCTATGCTAGTGGCGCAGAGAGAAGTTGAGGAAGAGGCAACGGTAGCAGCGAGGCCGTTAGATGAGGAGCTGGGGCCGGGAGGGCCCGGTGCTGGCAAGACAGGACCCCAGACAGAGCTCGGTCCCGGCTAGACATAGTCTGTGCAAGTGAGCGAAGAAAGATAGAAGAAGAAGGTGATGCAGCACCCGGTCTATTTTGTCAGCTCCCTCTTGCAGGGAGCTAGATCAAGGTATTCTGGTATGCAGAAGCTACTTTTCAGCCTCCTTATGGCTTCGAGAAAGTTGCATCACTATTTCCAAGCACATGAGATTACTGTCGTCACTCGCCTCCCGTTGCAACGAATCTTGCACAACCCAGATGCAGCTGGGAAGATTGTGGAGTGGGCCTTAGAACTGTCAAGCTGTCACATCCCTAGTTCTGGTATGACCTAGACTAGCTAGTCATGTCTGTATCATGTTTAAATTCCATTTAATTCTGAAATGAGGATTTGTGAAACCCTCATAATCATTTCTGGAAATGACCCAGATAAAAATTGCTCCACAAGGGTCCAAGAAAATGTTCATGTTGCTCTCTGAAAATATTGGACAGAGATAAAAATCAAACCAATATTTTTAGGAGCTCATAAGTATTTATTTTGGGCATTTGGAATTAATGCATAATTATTTGCATTGGATATATATTTGTTATACATATAATATATGTCCAAAAATTATGCCATTTGTTGAGGAGGTCTGGAATAATACCACTAGTTCCTACAAACATTGGCATAAGGAAATAAAATGATTTAGTATTATTATTAAATCAAAACATATGTCAGAAAAATAGAAAAAAAAACAAAATGGGAAAAACCTACCTGGCGCTTACCTCCCTGTGTAGCCGGGCACTGTGCAGCCCAGCGACCCAACAGGCCGGCCCAGCCAACTGGTACTGCCAGTCGTCGTCTCCACCGCGCGAGGAGGACGCCTAGCACGCGCTCACCGCACGCGGCCATGCGCCCGGCCACCTCCTGCCTACCTGCTTGCTCCGCGACTCCCTGCAGCATCGCCATGCAACCCCCCGGACCCTCTCACTCTCCACCGTTCCTCTCCTCTCCTCTCCCTCGCTCTCTCTCTCACGGACGAGCACCACCGCCGCCACCGGCCACTGTTGCCACGCCCACAGCCACGGCCTCGCCACCCTGACGCGCTCCACAGCTCCTCCGCGACCCCCTCTCCCTCATCGTCGAGCCACGCACCTCCGGATGGCCTCCATCATCGCCACCGTCGTCTTCTTCACCGCCGGCCACCGTGGATCTCCACCGCCCGCCCGTCACCGTCCAGCCGCCCCCGAGCCTGCTTCGACGCCCGCTCCAACCACGGTGAGCTGCTGCTCCTCCTCCCCCTCTCCGTTCTCTCCCTCGCACACCGCAGCCGCATCCCCGCTTGCGCCCAAACTCCGGCCGCCGCCCCGAGCTCCGCTCCGGTGAGCTCCGGCCGTCCCCGCCTTCCCCATTTGCTCCAGATGACGCGGACGAGCGCTGGCTCCTCGCCAGTGGTCTCCGCCGCCCAAATGGTCGCCGGAGCAACAATCCCGAGCCCCTCCGCCGCCTTCGGCCTCGCCGGCGGCTAAACGCCGGCGGGATTGACCGGTTAAACCCCGCTAATTAACCCCCCCCCCCGTGACATTGACATGTGGGGCCCGACCCTGCTAGTTTTTAGTTTAAGATTAGCTTGACAATTGATTAACTCTGTTAATTAACCATGACACTGACGTATGGGTCCCACTGGTCAGGTTTGACCTGGACCTGGCCGTTGACTCGCTGATGTCATGCCTCTGTAATGCTGACGCAGTTATTCATTTTCTGGTATTAAAATAAATCAGGAAATCCAGAAAATGCTATAACTTCAATAAATCATAGAAATTCAACCGTAGCTCAGATTGAAATAACTTATATATGAAAAATTATCAGAAAAATGCAATCTATCCATCTGAACTAGTTTCATGCACGACAAACCAATCTAAACCTGCTGTATGGCTGAAAACATATGAATGGCATTTATAAATGTTAAGTTTGGAGTTGCATTTGAACCCTTGGTTCAAATGGACTTCATTCAAACAGAATGCTAGTTGCATTAGCTCAAACAGCATCACACCTACATGCCATGTTCATGCATCATATTGTTGCATATGCTTGTGTATTGATTGTCGACACCGTTCCTTCTCGATATGTCCTGCTCCGGAGAATGCTCTAGAATACCTGTCTGAGGAGCAGTGCCCCCTCTGTTGATCTACCAGGCAAGCAAACCCCCTTGTTCATCCTGATACGATCCTACTCTCTCGCTCCTGCTCTCAGTTATTGCATTAGGACAACAACGATTTATCTGCTACTTTGTGCTGCGGTAGTTGAACCCATTCCTCTGCATGACCTGTCATTGCCACAGTAAATAGTTGAAACCCACTAGCATGTGTAGGAGTTGATTGAAGCCATTGTTGTGTTCCTACCATGCTATGCCTGCTATTGCTTAGAGTGTGTCGGGTCTGATTCATTGGGAATGAATTGGAGTGTTACGAAATGTACTGATGCTGAGAGTGAAGTGTGTGAACACGATTTGGTAAAGGTAGAGGTGAGAGGCCATGTAGGAGTACATGGTGGGTTGTCTCACTAGAACCATCCTTAAGCACTGAGTTCTATGTATGTTGTCCAATGACTCGATACTACCACACATTGGGATCCTTAATTGACTCTCTCGACTTATTAACCGACTTGATCTCTGTCCAAGAGTCGCAACTAGTTTCTGGTGTTTGTAGGTAGTGCTATTTTTCTACCAAGTGGCAGCCGGCAGGGTGGGCTTGGGACAGACTAGGCACACGTGGCCTGGTGTACCGAGTGGCACCCGGATGGTGGGCTCGGGAACCCTGCACACATTGTTTGGGGCCGTGAGCGACACCCCGGCCGGATCTCCTTGCGGATGGAACCCGAATAGGCGATAAACCTGGGCTAGAGTCTTGTGTGGTTAGTCAGATCGTGGCCGACACCCTCGCCAGGTTTCCACTTGAAGGTTGCCGATATACATGACATGTACATGGCGGTAAGTGGAGAGAGCGTGTGTGAAGAAGTACACCCCTGCAGGGTTAACATGATCTATTCGAATAGCCGGGTCCGCGGTTATGGACTTCTTGGATGCTTACATGGTACATAGACAACTTGAAGTGGATTCTCTAAAATGCTCAAGACAAAGTGTGAGTACTATGGATGGCCTTCTCGTAGGGAGACAGGGATGAATCCATAGTAGTGTATTTTGTGGTGATTAGTGGACTCGTGTGCGCCATATCACCTCAAAGAAGTTCTGGTAGTCGTAGAACAGGATAGCCACAGAGTCAAAGCTGGCTTGCTGCAACTAAACCCCACATTACCCTCTTGATACAAATGCATGTATGATAGGATCTGATGTAAGTCTTGCTGAGTACCTTTGTACTCATGTTGCTTTATTTATGTTTTTGCAGCGGAGACTTCGGTCTTACTAGTGTTCTTGTGGACTTCGACAAGAAGCTTGTACCTCAGCTACGATCTTGATCGGATGTTGTAGATAGTCAGGCTCTTCAGCCTTTTTCATTTGTAGATGTCTATACTCAGACATGTAATGCTTCCGCTTGTTGCTTGTTTGCTCTGAATGTTGGGTCATGTGACCCCTGTTTGTAATAAATGGTATGATGGCTCTTCTGAGCCTTTATCTATATGAGTTGTTGAGTTATGCTGTGATGCCATGTTGTACAGCACATACTTGCATGTTATGCGTATGTGTAATGTGTATTGCTATGTGTGGGATCTGACTATCTAGTTGTTTATCCTTAGTAGTCTCTCTTACCGGGAAATGTCTCCTAGTGCTTCCACTGAGCCCTGGTAGCTTGCTACTGCTCTGGAACACTTAGGCTGTCCGGCATGTGTCCTTCTTCGTTCCTGTGTTTGTCCCTTCGGGGAAATGTCATGCGGTGTCTACTGGAGTCCTGTTAGCCTGCTACAGCCCGGTTTACCGGAGTCCTGCTAGCCTAGTTGCTACAGCCCGGATTCACTCGCTGATGACCGACACGTTCGATGTTGGGTCATGTATGCCTGTCCCTGTAAGTTAGTGCCACTTTGGGTTCACGACTAGCCATGTCAGCCCGGGTTCTTTGTCATATGGATGTTAGTGACACTACCATATACGTGTGCCAAAAGGCGCAAACGGTCCCGGGCATGGTAAGACGACACCCGTGGAATACCGTGCGTGAGGCCGCAAAGTGATATGAGGTGTTACATGCTAGATCGGTGTGGCATAGAATCGGGGTCCTGACAGCTTTGGTATCAGAGCCGGACTGCCTGTAGGATTACCAAGCCAAACTGGTCGAAGTTGAGTCTAGAAATTCTTTAGTTATGTAAGTGAATTGATTGTGGGAAGGAACGTAAGGCTCTTTTTACTCCTTTACCTCATGGCCTTCTGATCTGAGTCATCCTATCTTTCCTACGGGGTTAAGGAACTAGGCTTTCTCTCCTATCTATCAGGATCACGTGTTACTACTCTGTAGTCCCATAGGATTGGTTGATCAGAGTCATATCCCAGTTTCCGAGTATTTCCGGTGTAGCCTGTTAGTATGATCTCAGAACCTTGACTGGTGATGTTGAGTTGTTGTACTACCCCATTTTAGCAAGATGTCTCATTCTAAGCATTTTACTGTCGTTATGCTGCCGGAATTTCCCTAGGAGTTTGAGAGTTACTAATTTCCTTGTCCTACACTCTACAGCCTATAGTTGATGCTGATTCCGTCCTTGGTTTCGTTTGTCAGGATGTCATCAGCTAAGCGAAGTTCTGTTGCTCGTAGCCAGAACCACGGAGATGGTAGGGACGAGGATCCTCCCAACCAGCCTTCATTGGCAGAGTTCATGTTAGAAATGGAGAGGAACAAGCGTGAGTCTAACCGCTTGTTGGAACGTATCGAGGAGAACACCGCACATCAGTCCAATAAGTCTGCGACCATTCATGACTTCATTCGCTTGCACCCACCTACCTTTCATCATTCCATCGAGCCACTCGATGCAGATGACTGGCTCCGTAGCATCACTCATAAGCTGCGTTCCGTGAACATAGTTGAAGATGACAAGGTCACCTATGACACATACCACCTGGAAGATCCTGCTAGTCTTTGGTGGCAGAACTATGAGGCTATGCTTCCAACTGGCCAGATTCCTACCTGGAGGGATTTCACCGAGGCTTTTCGCGAGCATCACATTCCCGAGGCCCTCATTGATTGCAAGAGAGAAGAGTTCTGTAGTTTCACCCAGAGTAAGATGGTTCTTGATGCTTACAGTAGAGAGTTTGAGAACCTCGCTCGCTATGCCACAGAAGAGGTTCCATAAGGGTCTCAACCCCAAGTTGCGTCGTGATCTCCACCTACATCATTGTGATACATTCCAAGATCTTGTGAACAAGGCCATTAATGCAGAGATAGCTCAACTCACTTACGAGGAGTCCCGTAAGCACACCCGTGATTTGCGATCTTCCTCTGGCTCCAGTTCTCAGAAGCGCCGGATTTGGGTTTGAAACTCCGCTCTTCCTTCCGGATATTCACCGAGGCCATGTTATGTGGTGCCTCCCCCAGCTCAGTCGTATGTTCCACCCAGGCCTATTGGTAGACCACTTGTCAGTGCGGGTCAACGTCCAACCTCAGGGACTTGCTTCACATGCGGGAAGCCGGGACACTATGCACGTGACTGCTCTCAGACTAGTTATGTTCCACCCCAGCCCGAGAAGACTGTTGGCTGTGTTAAGCCATCAAGCAAGACGATCAGTGCCAAGCCAGCCCCCACTGAACATGGACGTGTGCACCACGTCTCAGCTAAAGACGCTCATGATGATCCGGATGTCGTTCTTCGTACACTCCTTGTCAATTGTCATCCAGCTTCGGTTTTGTTCGATACTGGAGCATCTCACTCCTTCATTTCTGAAGGCTATGCTCCTTTGCATGACATGTCATTTTGTGATATGCCAACTCTGCTTAAAATCCAAACCCCAGGGTCTAGATGGCAGACCACCAGAATCAGCTATGGTAATGAAATCCTTGTTGATAGACTTGTATTTCTTGCATCACTTGTAGCCCTCAAGTCCTCAGATATTAACATCATCTTGGGTATGGACTGGATGACAGCTCATCATGCCAAGATTGATTGTTACACCAGGTCTGTTAAGCTTACACACCCATCTGGCAAGATAGTCACTGTCTCCACTAGAGTTGCAAAGCGTCAGCTCTATTCTCTTAATGCCAGCCCTCTTCCAGACCTTGAAGATATCCCGGTAGTCCGTGACTTTCCGGATGTCTTTCCAGAGGAACTGCCAGGTGTTCCACCTGACAGAGATGTAAAGTTCGTCATAGATCTTATCCCAGGAACCGCTCCAATTTCTAGGAGACCTTACAAAATGGCACCTTCAGAACTAGCTGAGCTTAAGAAACAACTTGATGAGTCCCTGCAAAAGGGTTTCATCCGTCCTAGTTCTTCTCCTTGGGCTTGCCCTGTCCTCTTCGTCAAGAAGAAGGATGGTACGGACCAGATGGTTGTAGATTATCGTCCCGTTAATTTGGTCACGATAAAGAATAAGTATCCGCTCCCCAGGATTAACGACCTGTATGATCAGCTCACTGGATCCTCAGTCTTCTCCAAGATGGATTTGAGGTTAGGCTACCACCAAATCAAGATCAGAAATGGGGACATTCCTAAGACATCCTTTGTCACTCGTTATGGCCAGTACGAGTACACCGTCATGTCCTTTGGTCTAACCAACGCCCCAACCACTTTCTCCCACTTGATGAACTCGATCTTCATGGAGTACTTAGATAAGTTCGTCGTGGTTTACCTCGATGATATTCTTATTTACTCAAAGAACGAGGAAGAGCATGCAGAACATCTTAGACTTGTGTTAGAAAAACTCAGAGAGCACCGCCTTTATGCCAAGTTCTCCAAGTGTGAATTTTGGTTGCCAGAAGTGACCTACCTAGGACACGTAATCTCTGGTAAGGGCATTGCTGTCAATCCCGAGAGAGTTAAGGCCGTTCTCGATTGGACTCCACCTGAAACCGTTAAACAAGTTAGGAGTTTCCTTGGTCTAGCCAGCTATTGCCGCCGCTTTGTTGAAAACTTCTCCAATGTAGCCAAACCCCTCACGGAACTTATCAAGAAAGATAAAAAGTTTGATGGTCCCCATGGTGTGAGTACAGTTTTCAGGAACTGAAAAGGCGCCTGACTTCTGCTCCCATACTTGTGCCTCCGGATTTCACTAAAGACTTTGTTATCTACTGCGATGCCTCACGACAGGGACTAGGTTGCATTCTTATGCAGGATCGTCATGTGATTGCCTATGCATCTCGACAGTTGCATCCACATGAGGAGAATTATCCTACACATGATCTAGAGCTTGCACCCGTAGTCTATGCACTCAAGACCTGGCGACATTACCTTCTTGGTAAACGTTGCAAGATCTACACTGATCACCAGAGTCTCAAGTATATCTTCACACAACCAGATTTGAACCTTAGGCAAAGACGTTGGTTGGAGTTGATCACAGATTATGATCTAGGGATTACCTACACCCCAGGCAAAGCCAATGTCATGGCTGATGCTCTAAGCCGTAAATCCTATTGCAACAATCTCATGTTGCAGCAAGGCCAACCACTCCATGAGGAATTCTGTAAGCTTAATCTTCACATTGCTCCTCACGGATTCCTTTCTACCTTAATGGTGAAACCTACTCTTGAGGATCAGATCATAACTAGCCAGCAATACGATATGGGTATTTCTCGAATCAAGGATAACGTTAAGAAGGGAGCTGCTGGTAGTTTCTCTGTTGATGATCGAGGTGTTGTTTTCTTTGGGAACCGCCTGGTGGTCCCCAAGAAGCAACATCTTCGACAATTGATTCTTAAGGAGGCGCATGAATATCCTCTCACGATTCATCCCGGTAGTACTAAGATGTATCAGGACCTACGCCAGAGGTTCTGGTGGACTAGGATGAAGAGAGAAATCGCTCAGTTTATTGCTAACTGTGACGTTTGTCGTCGCGTTAAGGCAGAGCATCAGAGACCTGCTGGCACCCTTCAGCCTTTAGCCATTCCTGAGTGGAAATGGGATAAAGTTGGTATGGACTTCATCACCGGCTTTCCCAGGACCAAGAAAGGGAATAATTCTATCTTCGTAGTCATTGATCGTCTCTCCAAAGTGGCGCACTTCCTACCTGTTCGAGAGAGTATCACTGCTAGTCAGCTCGCTGACTTATACATTTCTCGAATAGTGTCACTTCATGGTGTTCCACTAGAGATCAATTCAGACCGTGGCAGTCTTTTCACTTCTCATTTCTGGGAGAGTTTCCAAACTGCCATGGGAACCCATCTTTCCTTCAGTACCGCTTTCCACCCTCAATCAAGTGGTCAGGTGGAAAGGGTCAATCAAATTCTTGAAGACATGCTTAGAGCTTGCGTTATCTCATTCAGTATGGATTGGGAGAAATGTCTTCCTTTTGCCAAGTTTGCTTATAACAATAGCTATCAATCCAGTCTCAAGAAAGCTCCTTTTGAGGTTCTCTATGGATGAAGATGTCGAACACCTTTGAACTGGTCAGAAACCAGTGAGAGACAATTCTTTGGACCGGACATGATCCAGGAGGCAGAAGAGCAAGTTCGCATCATTCGTGAGAACTTGAAAACAGCCCAGTCTCGTCAAAAGAGTCAGTATGACCGCCATCATAAGGATATGACTTATGAAATTGGCGACAAAGCTTACCTTCGGGTCACTCCTTTGAAGGGTACCCATCGCTTCGGTATCAAGGGCAAGTTGGCTCCTCGTTACATTGGTCCTTTTTGCATTCTCGCTAAACAAGGAGAGGTTGCCTACCAGTTGGAACTACCCCCACATCTTTCCAGAGTTCATGATGTCTTCCACGTCTCTCAACTCAGGCGTTGCTTCTCAGATCCTATCCGCGGAGTGGACCACGAAACGCTTGATCTCCAAGATAACCTCATGTATCGAGAGTATCCGGTTCACATTCTTGATCAAGCAGAGCATGTCACTCGACGTCATAACATCAAGTTTCTCAAGGTTCAGTGGTCTCATCATTCCGAGAGAGAAGCTACATGGGAGCAAGAAGATCGTCTTCGACGGGAGTACCCCGCTTTCTTTCCCTCGACCCCTGAATCTCGGGACGAGATTCTTTCAAGTGGGGGCGAGTTGTCACATCCCTAGTTCTGGTATGACCTAGACTAGCTAGTCATGTCTGCATCATGTTTAAATTCCATTTAATTCTGAAATGAGGATTTGTGAAACCCTCATAATCATTTCTGGAAATGACCCAGATAAAAATTGCTCCAAAAAGGTCCAAGAAAATGTTCATGTTGCTCTCTGAAAATATTGGACAGAGATAAAAATCAAACCAATATTTTTAGGAGCTCATAAGTATTTATTTTGGGCATTTGGAATTAATGCATAATTATTTGCATTGGATATATATTTGTTATACATATAATATATGTCCAAAAATTATGCCATTTGTTGAGGAGGTCTGGAATAATACCACTAGTTCCTACAAACATTGGCATAAGGAAATAAAATGATTTAGTATTATTATTAAATCAAAACATATGTCAGAAAAATAGAAAAAAAACAAAATGGGAAAAACCTACCTGGCGCTTACCTCTCTGTGTAGCCGGGCACTGTGCAGCACAGCGACCCAACAGGCCGGCCCAGCCAACTGGCACTGCCAGTCGTCGTCTCCACCGCGCCAGGAGGACGCCGAGCACGCGCTCACCGCACGCGCCCACGCGCCCGGCCACCTCCTGCCTCCCTGCTTGCTCCGCGACTCCCTGCAGCAACGCCATGCAACCCCCCGGACCCTCTCACTCTCCACCGTTCCTCTCCTCTCCTCTCCCTCGCTCTCTCTCTAACGGACGAGCGCCACCGCCGCCACCGGCCACTGTTGCTGCGCCCACAGCCACGGCCTCGCCACCCTGACGCGCTCCACAGCTCCTCCGTGACCCCCTCTCCCTCATCGTCGAGCCACGCACCTCCGGACGGCCTCCATCATCGCCACCGTCGTCTTCTTCACCGCCGGCCGCCGTGGATCTCCACCGCCCGCCCGTCATCGTCCGGCCGCCCCCGAGCCTGCTTCGATGCCCGCTGCAACCGCAGTGAGCTGCTGCTCCTCCTCCCCCTCTCCATTCTCGCCCTCGCACACTGCAGCCGCATCCCCGCTCGCGCCCGAACTCCGGCCGCTGCCCCGAGCTCCGCTCCAGTGAGCTCCAGCCATCCCCGCCTTCCCCACTTGCTCCAGATGACGCGGACGAGCGCTGGCTCCTTGCCAGTGGTCTCCGTCACCCAAATGGTCGCCGGAGCAACGATCCCGAGCCTCTCCGCCGCCTTCGGCCTTGCCGGCGGCTAAACGCCGGCGGGATTGACCGGGTCAACCCCGCTAATTAACCCCCCCCCCCGTGACACTGACATGTGGGGCCCGGCCCTGCTAATTTTTAGTTTAAGATTAGCTTGACAATTGATTAACTCTGTTAATTAACCATGACAATGATGTATGGGTCCCACTGGTCAGGTTTGACCTGGACCTGGCCATTGACTCGCTGACGTCATACCTCTGTAATGCTGACGCAGTTATTCATTTTTTGGTATTAAAATAAATCAGGAAATCCAGAAAATGCTATAACTTCAATAAATCATAGAAATTCAACCGTAGCTCAGATTGAAATAATTTATATATGAAAAATTATCATAAAAATGCAGTCTATCCATCTGAACTAGTTTCATGCATGACAAACCAATCTAAACCTACTGTATGGCTGAAAACATATGAATGGCATTTATAAATGTTAAGTTTGGAGTTGCATTTGAACCCTTGGTTCAAATGGACTTCATTCAAACAGAATGCTAGTTGCATTAGCTCAAACAGCATCACACCTACATGCCATGTTCATGCATCATATTGTTGCATATGCTTGTGTATTGATTGTCGACACCGTTCCTTCTCAATAGGTCCTGCTTCGGAGAGTGCTCCAGAGTACCTGTCTGAGGAGCAGTGCCCCCTCTGTTGATCTACCAGGCAAGCAAACCCCCTTGTTCATTCTGATACAATCCTACTCTCTCGCTCCTGCTCTCAGTTATTGCATTAGGACAACAACGATTCATCTGCTACTTTGTGCTGCGGTAGTTGAACCCATTCCTCTGCATGACCTGTCATTGCCACAGTAAATAGTTGAAACCCACTAGCATGTGTAAGAGTTGATTGAAGCCATTGTTATGTTCCTACCATGCTATGCCTGCTATTGCTTAGAGTGTGTCGGATCTGATTCATTGGGAATGAATTGGAGTGTTAAGAAATGTTCTGATACTGAGAGTGAAGTGTGTGAACACGATTTAGTAAAGGTAGCGGTGAGAGGCCATGTAGGAGTACATGGTGGGTTGTCTCACTAGAACCATCCTTAAGCACTGAGTTCTATGTATGTTGTCCAATGACTCGATACTACCACACATTGGGATCCTTAATTGACTCTCTCGACTTATTAACTGACTTGATCTCTGTCCAGGAGTCGCAACTAGTTTCTGGTGTTTGTAGGTAGTTCTATTTTTCTACCAAGTGGCACCCGGCAGGGTGGGCTTGGGACAGGCTAGGCACACGTGGCCTGGTGTACCGAGTGGCACCCGGATGGTGGGCTCGGGAACCCTCCACACATCGTTTGGGGCCGTGAGCAACACCCCGGCCGGATCTCCTTGCAGATGGAACCCGAATAGGCGATAAACCTGGGCTAGAGTCTTGTGTGGTTAGTCAGGTCGTGGCCGGCACCCTCGCCAGGCTTCCGCTTGAAGGTTGCCGAGATACATGACATGTACATGGCGGTAAGTGGCGAGAGCGTGTGTGAAGAAGTACACCCCTGCAGGGTTAACATGATCTATTTGAATAGCCGGGTCCGCGGTTATGGACTTCTTGGATGCTTACATGGTACATAGACAACTTGAAGTGGATACTCTAAAATGCTCAAGACAAAGTATGAGTACTATGGATGGCCTTCTCGTAGGTATACGGGGATGAATCCATAGTAGTGTATTGTGTGGTGATTAGTGGACTCGTGTGCGCCATATCATCTCAAAGAAGTTCTGGTAGTCGTAGAACAGGATAGCCACAGAGTCAAAGCTAGCTTGCTGCAACTAAACCCCAGATTACCCTCTTGATACAAATGCATGTATGATAGGATCTGATGTAAGTCTTGCTGAGTACCTTTCTACTCATGTTTCTTTATTTATGTTTTTGCAGTGGAGACTTCGGTCTTACTAGTGTTCTTGTGGACTTCGACAAGTAGCTTGTACCTCAGCTACGATCTTGATCGGATGTTGTAGATAGTCAGGCTCTTCAACCTTTTTCATTTGTAGATGTCTGTACTCAGACATGTAATGCTTCCGCTTGTTGCTTGTTTTCTCTGAATGTTGGGTCATGTGACCCCTGTTTGTAATAAATGCTATGATGGCTCTTCTGAGCCTTTATCTATATGAGCTGTTGAGTTATGCTGCGATGCCATGTTATACAACACATACTTGCATGTTATGCGTACGTGTAATGTGTATTGCTATGTGTGGGATCTGACTATCTAGTTGTTTATCCTTAGTAGTCTCTCTTACTGGGAAATGTCTCCTAGTGCTTCCACTGAGCCCTGGTAGCTTGCTACTGCTCCGGAACACTTAGGCTGGCCGGCATGTGTCCTTCTTCATTCCTATGTCTGTCCCTTCGGGGAAATGTCACGCGGTGTCTACCGGAGTCCTGTTAGCCTGCTACAGCCCGGTTTACCAGAGTCCTGCTAGCCCAGTTGCTACAGCCCGGATTAACTCGCTGATGACCGACACGTTCGATGTTGGGTCATGTATGCCTGTCCCTGTAAGTTAGTGCCACTTTGGGTTCACGACTAGCCATGTCAGCCCAGGTTCTTTGTCATATGGATGCTAGCGACACTGCCATATACGTGTGCCAAAAGGTGCAAACAGTCCCGGGCATGGTAAGGCGACACCTGTGGAATACCGTGCGTGAGGCCGCAAAGTGATATGAGGTGTTACATGCTAGATCGGTGTGGCATAGAATCGGGGTCCTGACACAAGCTTTGGCCTCAAGTTTGAAAGTATTTCGATGATCAAGAGCAGAGCCTTCGCGGAGTTCATACCCGAGTGGACTTCCACGCTCGACAAAGAAGTTCAACAGACCACTCTCCCCAGTAAAGAGGCAAGTAGTCATTGGATTATGTACTTTGATGGGGCTTTCTTGCTGCAAGGTTCTGGTGCCGGCGTGCTACTCTTCGCGCCCACCGGAGAGCTCCTCAAGTATGTGGTCCAGATGCATTTTCCTCGGGAAAGGTTAACGAACAACACTGCAGAATATGAGGGGCTGCTTGCCGGTCTCGGGATCCCAGCGGGCCTCGGAATCAGGAAGCTCATCATCAGAGGTGATTCATAGCTTGTTGTCAAACAAGTTAACAATGATTATCAGAGCCCATTGATGGAGGCCTATGTGGATGAAGTGAGGAAGTTGGAGGAGCGCTTTGACGGTCTACAAGCGGAGCATGTTCCTCGATCAGAGAACAAAATTGTTAATGACTTGTCAAAACGCACTGCCCTCAAGTTGCACGTGGTACCTGGTACCTTTGTGCTTCAATTAACCCAGCCATCCATTGAACCATCAGCAGGACAGAACAAGTGAACGAAAGCAGGCCCCAACAAGTACTTTCCTGCAGAACTCCTAGAAGCCACCGGCAAGGAAGTTGCCGGGTACCCCAAGCTTGTTGGGGAGCAGAAGGCTCCGGCAGGGCCCCAATCCCTTGCCATAGAGACGGTTGCCCCTGCGGCAGAAGACATGCCTTTAGCCCTTGCCGTCGAGCCTCAGGCTCCAGCATGGGCACATCATACTATTTATTTTCTCCAAACAGGAGAGCTCCCTGAGGAGCAGGAAGAAGCAGAGAACGTAGCCCGTCGGTCCAGCATGTACCAGTTTGTGGATGATGTCCTATACAGAATGAGACCGAACAGCGTGAAATTGAAGTGTATTCCTTGGGAGAACGGATTGGAGTCGTTGGCAGAGATAGATGTAGGCATATGTGGCTCCCACATAGGGTCAAGATCCCTTGCCGGCAAAGCATTCCAGCAAGGTTTCTTCTGGCCCACCGCTCTCCAGGATGCAACTGCACTAGTAACCCTGTGTGAAGCATGCCAGTTCCATTCAAAGAAGCTTCATCAACCAGCCTAGGTCCTTCAAACAATTCCTCTTTCCTGGCCATTTTTGGTCTGGGGGCTCGACATACTAGGCCCATTTCCCCGCGCTGTCGAGGGCTTTGAGTACTTGTATGTTGCGATTGACAAGTTCACAAAGTGGCCGTAAGTGGAGCCAGTAAGAAAGGTGACAGCACAATCAGCCATCAAGTTCTTCAAGGGACTCGCTTGTCATTTTGGTGTACCAAATAGAGTCATCACCGACAACGACACATAGTTCACGAGACGCACCTTCATGTAGTATATCAAAGACCTTCGCAGCAAAGTTTGCTTTGCTTATTTTGCTCATCCAAGAAGCAACGACCAGGCAAAAAGGGCAAATGCTGAAGTGTTGCAAGGCCTCAAAACAAGAACTTTCGACAGGCTATGCATGTGGGGAAGGCACTGGATTGATGAATTGCCAACGGTTATTTGGTCAATCAGAATGACACCAAGTCGAGCCACTGGCCAGACACCCTTTGCCCTGGTATACGGGGCAGAAGCAGTTCTCCCCACAGAACTCATATATGGGTCACCTTGAGTACTCGCTTATGATGAACTTGAGCAAGACAAGTTGTGCCAAGATGATGCAACGCTCCTTGAGGAAGATCGTCTTCAGGCTGCTGTGCGAGCCACTAGCTACCAGCAAGCCTTGCACCGCTACCATAGCCGCAAGGTTCATGCCCGAAGCCTTGAGGAAGGCGACCTTGTTCATCGGTGTGTTCAGTCCGCCAAGAATTCAAACAAGTTGACGTCAAAGTGGGAAGGCCCTTATCGGGTAATATGAGTCACCAGGACCGACGCAGTCCGCTTGGAGACCGAAGATGGCATTCCGGTGAGCAACTCCTGGAATATCAAACATCTTCACAAGTTTTGCCCGTAAGGCGCGGTTGCTGGGAGCCCCGGCATTCCCCTTTTGTACTAGCCTTGTCGGCAAGGCATGTAACCCTATGTACAGAGCCAGGCGCAGACCCTGTGCGCAGTGGAATAACTTTTAGTATGTAAAGTTTCCTACTAGTTTCCATGTTTATGTATATGCATATATGCATGCATGCTTATCCAGGATATTGTGCTATCTTAGATCCTAGCAGGTACCAACGAACTGCCAAGGTTCCATGCTCCTGTCAGGACCCCGATCCTAAGTCACACCGATCTAGCATGTAACACATCATATCACTTTGCGGCCTCACGCACGGTATTCCCACGGGTGCCACCTTACCTGGCCCGGGACCGTTTGCGCCTTTTGGCTCATGTATATGATAGTGCCGCTAGCATCCATATGACAAAGAACCCGGACTGACATGGCTAGTCGTGAACCCAAAGTGGCACTAACTTACAGGGACAGGCATCCATGACCCAACAACGAACGTGTCGGTCATCAATGAGTGAATCCAGGCTGTAGCACTGGGCTAGCAGGACTCCGGTGAACCGGGCTATAGCGGGCTAACAGGACTCCGGAATTCATCGTGTGATATTTCCCCGAGGGGACAGACACAGGAACGAAGAAGGACACATGCCGGCCAGCCTAAGTGTTCCGGAGCAGTAGCAAGCTACCATGGCTCAGTGGAAACACTAGGAGACATTTCCCGGTAAGAGAGGCTACTAAGGATAAACAACTAGATAGTCAGATCCCACACATACCAAGCATTTCAATAACATACACACAATATGCTCGATATGTGCAAATATAACATGGCATCACAACATGACTCTACAACTCAAGCATTTTATTCAATAGGCTCCGAGGAGCGAGACATTACAATCATGGGTCTCATGACCCAACAATCAGAGCATACAAGTCAAAGCACAAGCGGAAGCTTAACATGTCTGAGTACAGACATCTACAAATGAAAAAGGCTGAGAAGCCTGACTATCTACCAGATCCTGCCGAGGGCACAAGATCGTAGCTGAGGTAACAAGCTAAACGTCGAAGTCCACGTGGAACTATTAGCGAGACTGAAGTCTCTCTGCAAAAACATAAATTTAGCAACGTGAGTACAAATGTACCCAGCAAGACTTACATCAGATCTAACTACATATGCATCATTATCAACAAGCGGATGGTGGGGTTTAACTGCAGCAAGCCAGCTTTGACTCGGTGTCTATCCTGAACTACGACTGCAAGTAACTCTTTTGAGGTGGCGCACACGAGTCCACATATTCACCATATCAATACACCACTATGGATGCGCTCCCGTCTCCCTACTAGAACGCCATCCATAGCACTCACGCTTATCTTGCGTATTTTAGAGTATCCACTTTCACTTGTCCATGAACTGTACAGGCAACCCAGAAGTCCTTTACCGCGGACACGGCTATTCGAATAGATCATATTAACCCTGCAGGGGTGTACTTCTTCACACACCCTCTCACCACTTACCGCCGTTTACACGACATGTACTCGGCAACCTTCAAGCGGAAGCCCAACGAGGGTGTTGGCCACGACCTAACTAACCACACAAGTCTCTCGTCCAGGTTTATCGCCTATTCGGGTTCCATCCGCAAGGAGATCCGGCCGGGGTGTCGCTCACGGCCCCAAACGATGTGAGCAGGGTTCCCAAGCCCACTATCCGGGTGCCACTTGGTACACCGTGCCACTGTGCCTAGTCTGTCCCAAGCCCACCTGTACCGGGTGCCACTTGGTACACCGTGCCACTGTGCCTAGTCTGTCCCAAGCCCACCTGTACCGGGTGCCACTTGGTAGACTACTAACACTACCTACAAACACCAGAAACTAGTTGCAACTCCTGGACAGAGATCAAGTTGATTAATAAGCCGAGAGGGGCCGAGTTACCAAAACCCATTGTGTGGTAGTAGCTTTTCATGGACCACAAACACAAAACTCAGTTCCTGAGGACGGCTGCAATGAGACAACCCACCATGTACTCCTACATGGCCTCTCACCGCTACCTTTACCAAATCATGTTCACACCTCCGATTCATTCCCGATGAATCAGACCTGACTCAACTCTAAGCAGTAGCAGGCATGACAAACAAGCATGAATGAGTAGGAACATCAGGGCTCAAACAACTCCTACTCATGCTAGTGGGTTTCATCTATTTACTGTGGCAATGACAGGTCATGCAAAGGATAAAGGGGTTCAGCTACCGCAGAAAGTAACAGATGAATCGGTGTTGTCCTAATGCATTAAAAGAGAGCAGGAGCGAGAGAGTGGGATTGTATCGGAATGAACAACGGGGTTTTGCTTGCCTGGCACTTTTGAAGATAATATAGCTCTTCATCGGTGTCATCGATCACATCGTCGGTACACGTCTACTGAGAGGGGACAAGCACCGACAAACAAAGAAGAAACACAATCAATGCAATGCACAATATGATGCATGATCATGACATGGCAACATGCTGGTGTTTTGAGCTAATGCAGCTAGTAGCAGGTTAAATGAAGTTGGTTTGAATCAAAGATTCAAATTCAAACTCCATATGTGATTTATTACATGCCATTTAATTGAATTGTCCTAAACAGTAGTCATAAGTTGTTCTAACATGCATGAAAATGGTACAGATGGATAGATTGGATTTTTCTGATCATTGTTCATATATAATTTGTTTCATTTGGAGTTATGGTTGAATTTATATGAATTTTAGAAGTTTTGACTATTTTCTGAAATTTCCTGGATTTATTTTAAATCCAGAAAATTGTTAATTGCGTCAGCATGACGTCACTATGATGTCAGCAGGTGAACGGGCCGGTTCAGGTCAAACCTGACCAGTGGGTCCCGCGTTTTAGTGTGATTAGACTAACTAATGTTTAATTAGTACTAATCCAAGTTAATTAGCAGGGCTGGCCCCACCTGTCATTGAACCAGGGGGGGTCAATGGGCCCACCCGAGGTCAAACTGGGTCAGCGGGTCAAACCTGCCGGCGGTTAGCCGCCGGCTAGGCCAGATGCGGCGGCGTGCTGCGTGATTTGCCCACAGGGCGCCATTTGGTGCGCGAAGCAGAGCTACGGGATGCGGACGCTCGTCCGCATCCAACTATGGTGGTGGCGCGGCCGGGGAGTGGCCGTAGTGGTGCCGGCGACAAGCTCAGCGGCGGCCGAAGCTCGGGTGCAAGTGGGGATGGGGCTGTGGTGCGCAAACAAGCGCGGCGAGGTGCCACGGAGGCTCTACGCGATGCGGGGAGCGCGTTGGGCGCATGCCCGGGACCAAATGGTCACCGGAGCATCACCGGCGACGAGTGCGGGCGGCGGCGCGTCCGGGTGAGTGCGGTGTGGTCGCTACGGTACACGGCAGAGCGAACGGAGAGGGGGAGGATAGGCAGAAGCTCACGGTGATCGTCGTGGGGTGGACGGCGAGCTCGGGGAAGCACCGGAGCGTGCGTAGCGGCGAAGGGGATCTCCGACGGTCGGCGACGAAGATGACGGAGATGGTGATGATGCAGGGCCTCCGGCGCCGTGTAGCTCGGTGGAGAGGACGAGGAAGATGCGGCGGAGCTTCTGGGCACGATGGTGAGGCGAGAGGGTGACGGTGGCCATGGCAGCAGCGAGCGGCAGCGACGAGCACGCTCGGGTGTGCTACAGAGAGGAAGCAAAGGAGGGGAGAGGAGGAGTGGATAGGCTAGAGGGGTCAGGGTGGCGCCGAGGAGAAGTAACGCGGTGTCGCGCTGGCAAGGGAGGCAGACAGGCGAGCTGGTGGCGTGGCGAGCTCGGCGGCGTCGCGGTGTCCCTCCTCTGCCTACTGGCAGAGGTAGGCGATGACTGGCAACGGGCCAGTGGGCTGGGCTGGCCAGGTAAGTGGCCCAGGTAGGTCCTTCTACCTCTCTCTCTTTCTTTTATTTCTAATTTTCTTTTGTTCTGTAAGTTTGTGGCCTTACTAAAAATATCTAAGCACTTTCAAAAATCACCAAACTGTGCATGCCCAATTTTTAGAATATGTCCAACATGGAACATTTTGGTTTGGGATTATTTGGACATTTAAAATATTTACTAGCATTTAAATGCCCAAATGCAATTAACTAATGATTTAATCCAGTGACCTTAGGATGACCTAGAAAATTGTGCACCATTTTTGCCAGAGGTTTAAGACCAAGGCAAAGATGATGAACATTTTAGAAGGGCATTTCAGGTTCATTGAAAATGATTTTATGTTGAACCTATTTGATTTGATCTGGTGCTAGGGTTTGATCAGTCCCCATTTCAAGTTTATTTGAAAAATTAAACATGATGCACACATGAATGGCTAGCCTACTGCAGACCAGGACCAGGGATGTGACAGCTCCTGCCTTCTCCTCCTTTCAGCCGCAGTGACGACGCTCCGGCAAGAGGTCGAGAAGACTACCCGACATGGCGATCCTTGCTGAATCAAACAGATAAAGTTCACCTCTTGTCCATCCATGTTCATAACTTGTGACTTGTGCGTTAGAAAACCTCACCACTCTTTTTTGGACTTAGGTGCTCCCATCCCCAATCCGAACGTTGCTTCGGTCGGAATGGTCACAATAACCTTTGGTAAAAAGAGATTGGCGGGGGGCTGGACCTTGTGTCTATAACCCGGCAAATGTGATTCTCCGGCAGGCACAAAGGGCACCGGCAAGGTAGCTTGCCGGGAAAACTCATTTATTTTTATTAAAGAGGCATTTCGCCTCTGCACGGACATGTACGTGCGTGGGTTACTGGCAAAGCTCATATTTTTCATTGACATGCTGATACAAGTACAAATACTACAGAACATAAGCATGGACTCGAGAGATTACATTATTTGGAATTAAGACTTGGCAAGGTGCCTACAAATAGGAAAAAAAGTAAAGTGCCCCGTAATCCCCGTTCTTGCTCCTTTCCTCCCAGGCACAACAGGTGAAGAGAGGGACGGGCATGGGGAACGCATCGATGGAGTTCTTGACGGGGAAGCCCGCCGACCACCAACGCGAGGGCCAGCAGGACGCAACCCCAGGCAAGGCGTGTTGCCAAGGGAGGAGGCGGAGCAGATGATGGTGTTTCCACTAATGGTTAGCTCGAGTCGGAGTCATCGTCCTCCCGCCCTGCTAGCATCGTCGTAACTGGCGCCATCCTCCTCGTCACTGTCGCTCGAGGAGGAGCTTTCGTCATCCGTGGAACTCTCCACGTAGAATCCTAAGCGGATTCCTGGGCTCCCGAAGACCTTGACGGAGAGCAGGTCGTTCTCCATTAACTTGAACTGGAGAACATGCCCCTCTGACAAGCTATGGGCGCATGCAGAAGTTTTCCACCCACAGCAAAGATACATGACGTGACGGGCAGGGAAGTCGACATTGACCCACATGCTGCCATTCCCATCGCCCCTCATGTGCAGCCTCAAAGCCTGCGGCCGGATCCTGCTCCATCGCACAAGCAAACGGGTTAGGGAGGCGGAGATGATCGCACACACACTTGTACAACCTAATGAACAACTCGCGGAGTTGGTCTCCGACATGGCCGTCCATTGGAGGAGGGGCCGCCAGCAGAAGAGAAGTCGGTGCGCCGCCCCGTCCTCCTCTTCCCCGGGCACCACGACGACCTCGGCCTCGTCCGCTTCCTCTCCCTCTTGCGGTGCGCTCCGCCGCTGGGAGCTCTGAAGGAAGAGGAACGCACTATCGAGAAGAAGCCCTCGTCGCCGCCGTCGAAGCACTAGCACACCCTCTAACCATGGCGAATGGAGGAAGGATGCTAGGCAGAAGGGAGAGAAGAAGGCGAGTATGAAAGGGCATCATTCCTCTCCCTTTTTATAGAAGGGCAGGACCGAGGCCTGGCCTCCCAGCCCAAGGGGCGGCCACCTCGCTCGACCAGTGCGGCCTTTTGAAGTCTAGGGAATCAGGATGGACCCGCTACCCCAATCAGCGACGCCTGGTTTCATGCCTCGGCATTAATAACCATGCCCTCTGCATCCACCGCCCGCCCTTCTTAATGCATGGGGGACACGTGGCAAGCGAGTCGGAGGCATAAAGATGAGTGGGGCGACTATTTTCCACCCCGTGATTGTGGGGTGCGGCGCCATGCAGGCCACGACCCAAGTCCACTTAGTAAATGAGTAGCGCCCTTGCGAATTCCTCTTTTTATGAGGGAAGCGCGGGCCGCTTCTTTACTATCCCCTGCGAGAGGACGCAAGCGTTCTGCGATCATCCCACTCATGACCCCCACGTCACGCTCTCAATGCGGATCGTGGGGAAGCACAACCAGGAAAAGGGTCATGGAAGTTAAGTCTCTACCACGCGCGCCCGCGCACTACTTTGGGCCTCACCCAACTACCCTTGCGCTCATGTGTGGCCCAGGCCCAGGGGCTCCTATCGGTGTATAAAAGTATGGGCTCTTCTGAACCGCTTACTTGTGCATGGGCAGTTGTAGCCACGCCTGTGGCCGGGCCCGGTAGGACAGCAGAAGACAAAACACAAGAGTACCAAGACAACAATCAAGTCAAGGAACAAGGAGCAGAAGACAACCTGGACCTTCCCCGACAACATCCTTGCCGGGGCGGCTTGCGTAGCCCCAGCAAGCTCCTTGCCGGGGCCTCCTGTGAAGCACCAGCAAGGCCATCACTCATGAGGCTGAGAGTTTTGACACCATCGACAATGTTAAGGCCAAGATTTGGGAATGCATGCATGGTAGCATGCAGACCTTCATGAAGATCAATGGCCTACAGGTCCACATGGGACCAGAAGACGAAGACCCCCAGCAAGATCCTCGCCGAGGACGACCGCGAGGCACCCGGCAAGCCTTGATGGGGACGATTGCTGGGCCGCGGCCAAGCCCGCGCCTGGCGAGTATTTGCCACCTCACCACCACTCCAGTGCAATGACTAGCATGCCAACTAAGTAGGCGCCTGCATGGCGGCATCCAGATCTTCGTGGAGGCTCTACCACCGAGCCAACACAACAGCTAGCTAGCCATCGTGGCACTACATGCCTCGTCAGCCTGGACGCGTGTTAGAGCAAGGAGGGGCGGCGACGTACGGGACAGCTTCTGTTGCCATCCCTGATAAAGTAAGAGGGCACGTAGGCAGCACATCAAATGTGTTTTTCCTACGGTGCCGAGCGATAAGCTCATACACTATAGCTTGCCTTCCACCTCCTGTGTGCCGCTGTGGCATCCCCTTTGACATATAAAAGGAGGACCGAGGCATACTAAGAGAGGATTCGGACTTTTTGGACTGGGCAAGCACCGTAGCTAGTTCAAGAACTCAAGAACACTAATATACACACAAGCAGGACTAGGGTATGATGCATCTTTGCGGCCCGAACCAGGGTAAAAATCCCCTCGTACTGATTGCTAGACCCGCTCTTCGTGCAGCTCCTCTCCCCGCCAACCATAGAAGGGATCGCCCTTGATCCCATAGGTGTTCATTTCACCGACACAACACTGTGTTCAGAATTGTTCACAGTCAAATTGGGCATAATGATCATGATTATGTGGACGATATTGTGATCAAATCTAGGAAGAAGGAGACTCTCCTGGTTGATTTGAAAGAGACTTCTGATAATCTCCGGGTTTACAAGATGATGCTTAACCTATCTAAATGTGTCTTTGGCGTGCCTACAGGCTAGTTGCTAGGTTTCCTAGTCTCAGAACGGGGTATCGAGGCTAACCCAGAGAATATTAAAGATATCACTTCACTTTCTAAGCCAGCGTGTGTCAATGACGTCGAGCGCCTGGAGGGTCGTATTGCGGCTTTGAGATGGTTCATAAGTCGTTTGGGAGAGAAGGTGATTCCTTTATATCAGATGATGAAGAAGATAGATCACTTTGCCTGGAGTGATGCTGCCAAAGAGGCGTTTGAGGCGCTCAGAAAACAATTAGCTGAGCCGCCTATCCTCGCTGCTCCAATTGACAAAGAGCCTTTGCTCCTATACGTGGCGGATAATAATAAAGCAGTCACCATAGCAATTGTTGTGGAGCGCAAGGAGGCTGGTAAGGGGTACCCAGTTTAGTGGCCAGCTTACTACATCAGTGAGGTCTTGACCGAGTCCAAGAAAAGATATCCATATTGGCAGAAGCTGGTGTTTGGGGTGTTCATGGCAAGTCGTAAGTTGAAACATTATTTCCATGGGCATCCAATTACTGTGGTTAGCTCTCCTCCATTGGGGGACATTATTCAAAACAGAGAAGCCACAGGCTGGGCTGCTAAATGGGAAACTGAACTTGGTCCTCATAATTTGAAGTACATGCCAAGGACAACCATTAAATCTCAAGCTTTGGTGGATTTCATTAGTGATTGGACAGAGTTGCAAACGCCTGAGGAGAATCCCGATACCACATATTGGATAATCCATTTTGATGGTTCCAAGCAGTTGGAAGGATCGGGGGCTGGAGTTATTTTGACTTCCCCACGAGGTGATAAATTATGTTATGTCTTATGGTTAACGTTTCCTTGTACTAACAATGCAGCTGAGTATGAAGCTTTGCTCCATGGGCTTCGTATGGCCAAGGAGATGAATTTAAGTCGGGTCAGATGTCTGGTCGACTCAGACCTAGTGGCTCAGCAAGTCTCAGGCAAGTGGGATTCAAGAGACCCGCTCATGGTGGCTTATCGTCAGGTGGTTGAAAACATTGCTGGTCACTTTAAAGGTTACCACGTGGATCACATTGATCGACAGAAGAATGAGGCAGCTGATGCGCTATCCCATCTTGGGTCTCAGCGTAAGTTGGTACGTCCTAATATTTTCCTTGATGTTTTAAATACTCCTTCGGTCAAGTTACCATCTGAGGAGGATCTTGCTATACCTGACCCAGAGGGTCGGCTGGTGGCGGCTCTTCATGCTATTCCAGATTGATCGCTGCCTTATCTGGCTTATCTTACTCGTGGCAAGTTACCAGAGGATGAAACTTTGGCGCGACAGATAACCCAGCAGTCTAAATCCATGACTATTAGAGATGGCGAGTTACATCAACACAGTGTGACTGGTGTGTTCCAACATTGTGTTTCTCCTGAAGAGGGCCGTGAAATTTTGCAAGAGATACATGCAGGTGACTATGGTCATCATGTCGTCTCACGGTCATTGGTGGCTAAGGCTTTTCATCATGAATTTTTCTAGTTGACGGCTCATGCATATCTAGAGGATATTGTTAGTAAGTGTGATGGGTGTCAAAAAAATTCAAGGAAAGCTCATGTGCCGGCTCAGGAATTGGAGATGATACCAATCACTTGGCCATTTGCAGTCTAGAGGCTTGATATGGTTGGACTCTTCAAGAGATCTTAGGATAAGAAGACCCACCTTTTGGTCGCGGTTGAAAACTTTACCAAGTGGGTTGAGGTAGAGCCGGTCAGTAATTGTGAATCAGCTGCTGCAGTTCAGTTTGTTAAGAAGCTGATCTTTCATTTTGGTTATCCTCATAGTATCATCACTAATAACGGGACAAATTTGTCTAAAGGTGCCATGAAAGGGTTTTGTCAATGAGAGCACATCCGACTTGATGTTTCGTTAGTTGCACATCCTGAATCCAATGGTCAGGCAGAACATGCTAATGAGGAGATCTTGAGAGGTATCAAACCCTGGCTATACACCCTTCTTCATTGTTTATGAGGACCACGCCCAACAGATTGACGGGTTATACACCCTTCTTCATTATTTATGAGGCCGAAGCAGTGCTCCCCAATGATATTCGACATGACTCGCCTAGAATGGCGGCTTATGTGGAGGCTGACAATGAGACGGCGCGTCAAAAATCTTAGGATGCTCTTGAGGAGGAGCGTGACCTTGCGGTGGCTCGTTCAGCAATATATCAGCAATACCTATGTCGCTATCATAGCCATAGAGTTCGAAGCTGGACTTTTTAGGAGGGCGACTTAGTGCTCCGTTTGATTCAAGACTAGACAGGGATGCATAAGCTTTCACATCCTTGGGAAGGGCCTTTTGTGGTCAGCAAAAATCTCAATAACGGGTCTTACTACCTCATTCACACATGAGAACACAAGGATTCCCACAAATCTGAAGAGGAGACCCACCGGCCGTGGAATATTGCTCATCTTCGGCCTTACTACACTTGAGTCATTGACTCTCATCTTTGTATATACCTTCATTGATGTACATATCTTTTTATGATCAATATAAAGCTGGAATCCCCAAGATTCAGGGCCTCTGTCATTTCATCTCAAATCTTTGAGCAAGAGTCGTTATTGATTACTCATAAGGTCACTTGGGGCCTTCCTGCTCTATGAGCATAGCTACATAACCCTCCTGATCGGCTTTTATGCCATGATTAGGTCATTTTGGGGCTTCCTGCTCTATGAGCATAGAGACATAATCCTCTTGATCGGCTTTTATGCCATGATTAGGTCATTTGGGGGCTTCTTGCTCTATGAGCATAGCGTATAACCCTCTTGATAGGCTTTTATGCCATGTTATTGGTCGTTTGGGGGATTCCTACTCTATAAGTATAGCTTTATAATCCATTTTGACCGGCTTTTATGCCATGACTGAGTTAAACCTGCCTGTTTGCAACTTGCCACTCCGCTAGGTGACTCGTCGTACTTTTGACACTTAATCTTTTACATAAGACCCTGAACTTGTCAAAGTTTAAAAGGCGGCCTATGTCACGTGTGGGTCGGCTTACAGTGAGCTAGGATAAACTCTCCCATTTGTTGTAGTCTCTCCGTTATGTGGCCCATTTCATACTCTTAACATTTAATCTTTTACATAATACCCTGATCTGGTTAAGGTTTACACGACGGATATATGTCACGAGAGAGCCAACTTATAGGATGACAGGCTTTTATGCCAAGCTTCTTCGAAGAAAACAATTGACTTTCAAAAACCATTCTTTTTTTGTCATGCTTTATAAGCCGGATTAACATATATTTGAGTCATATATACTCTATGTTTCTGTTTTGCAGAAGTTTTTTGTAGGTGAAAATTTGTCGGGTCATATAAAGATCTGGGTTATATTACCCTATACTGGGCTCGTTGAGGCTATAAGCCGCCATAATGATTTTTCTCAAAGACTGGATCTGGTTGGTTGAGTTATTTGAGTCGCCCTGGATTGGGACTATAAGCTGCCAGTACAAGATACCGTTGGACCTTTCACAGATCATATATCAAGCTTACAAGACATTTTGGAAAAGTTGAAGGATTAAAATAAGGCAAGAGCAAAAAGATTGCATTACTGAAGCATAGATGGAAAAGCATGCATGACAGCATGACAGAGCAGATAAATTGTTTTTCAGCTACCTATTACAAGGCTTCAACTGGCCCAACAAAATTTGTGACCAAGTATTTTTTGGAGTTAAGTTACTCCGTTAAGCCGGTGTCAGCACCGTCTGGGTTGTGGCCTGGCGGGTTGTTGTCATCTTGCCACCTTGAACATGAAACCCCCAAATCATCCTCTGTCAGCTCTTCATCGATAACCATCTGAAGATTCGCTGAGTTCAGTTGATGCTGGTTAAAGCTTCAAATGTTGTTTCATCGTTAAGTATAACAGAAGGATCAAGATCAGGAGCAAAGATATGCTTACGCCTTGGTGATACGTCTCCAACGTATCTATAATTTATGACGTATTCATGCCATCTTTACAATAGTTTTATATGATTTTGGTATGATTTTATTAGAACTAACCCGGAATGACGTTGTTTTCAGCAGAACTACTGTGGTGTTGTTTTTGTGCAGAAATAAAAGTTCTCGGAATGCGCTGAAAATCAACGGAGATTTTTTTGGGAAAATATAAAAAATACTGGAACAAAAATCTACCGGAGGGGAGTCATGTGGGCTTCACGAGGGTGGGGGGGCGCGCCCCCGTGCCTCGTGGACTCCCTATGGGGCCCCTTGACTTGTCCTTGATGCCAACCTCTTCTATAAATACCCAAACCTCCAGAAAATAACCTAGATCGGAAGTTCCGCCGCCGCCTCTATAGCCACGAGAAATCAATATAGGCCCTCTCTGGCACCCTGCCGGAGGGGGCCATCATCACCAGAGGCCATGGGGAAGGATCTCGAAGGGTCCATCATTGCCATGAAGGCCAAGGACCAGAGGGGGAACCTCTCCCCATCCAGGGGGGAGGCCATGGAGGAGGATGCACAATGGGGAGAAGTTCTCCTCCTCTCTCTCGGTGGCGCTGGAGTGCCATCGGGAGGGGAATCATCACAGTAGTGATCATCCTCATCAACATCACAATCATCATCACCATCCTCATCTCTTTTACGCGGTCCACTCTCTCGCATCCCGCTGTAATCCCTACTTGAACATGGTGCTTTATGCCACATATTATTCCAATGATGTGTTGCCATCCTATGATGTTTTGAGTCGATTTCCTTTGTCTTTGGGTTGATTGATGATCTAGATTGGTATGAGTTGTATGTTTTATTTTGGTGCTGTCCTATGGTGCCCTCCGTGTCCCGCAAGCGTGAGGGATTCCCGCTATAGGGTGTTGCAATACGTTCATGATTCGCTTATAGAGGGTTGCTTGAGTGACAGAAGCATAAACCCGAGTAAGGGGGTTGTTGCGTATGGGATAAAGGGGACTTGATATGTTAATGCTATGGTCGGTTTTTACCTTAATGATCTTTAGTAGTTGCGGATGCTTGCTAGAGTTCCAATAATAAGTGCATATGATCCAAGAAGAGAAAGTATGTTAGCTTATGCATCTCCCTCATATGAAATTGCTATGACGACCACCAGTCTTGTTAACAATTGCCTAGGACAATTCTGCACACCGACCCATCATTATTCCACACTCGCTATTTATAATATTCAGTAATATATTATAACTTTATGATAACAGCACCTACTTTTATATTTTATCTCTCCGATACCATGCAAAGTTATCCTCTTCACACCCACAACATAGTTTTATTTCTCGTTTCTAGTTGGAAGCAAACGTTCGGTATACGTAGAGTCGTATCAGTGGCATATAGGTCTTGAGAGAATAATGATCTTACCTTTAGCTCCTTGTGGGTTAAACACTCCATGCCTATCACTTCCACCTTTGGAAATTGCTATGATGATTCCCTACACTTGGGGATTATCAAGCTCTTTTCTGGCGCCATTGCCGGGGAGCAATAGCGTGGGGTTGATATTCTCGTGTGTGCTTGTTTGCTTTCTTCACTAAGTAGTTTTTGTTTTCCCTTGTTGATTTGCTTAGTTGTGGGTGAAATATACAAAAAAATCAAAAAAATGAAAATACGAAAAGATGCACTTGCCTCATATGCCTAAAAAGTTTTTCAAGAAGAGAAGTGATTGGAAAGTTATGCATTGGAGAAGTGAGGGTCGACCTTGAGCACTTGTGTTCATGCTCATGGAAACAATGTAGAATTTTTCATGGAAGTTTCTCTGTAAATAATTATCCCTTGTATATATCCTTGCTATTATAAAAATAATGTGCCAAGCTTTGGTTTTAGGATGATTAGATTGCTTGTTTACTATGTGCAGTACAAAAACAGAAACTTTGGCTGTAGCGCGTGAATTTATGTTTTTTACTGGAAAGTCAAATGGGTCTGAAATGTCTTTCATATTACTTATGTACAAATATTATAAATTTTCATATTTTATTCAGAATTTTTGGACTTACAGAAGTTCACTAAATCTCCAGATTACTACAAACTGTCCTGTTTTTTACAAATTCTGTTTTCTATGTGTTGTTCGCTTATTTTGATGAATCCATGGGTAGTATCAGGGGGTATGAACCATGGTGAAGTTGGAATACAGTAGATAAAGTGCTAATATTAAATTGAAATGAGTTTGCAACAGTACCTAAAGGTAGTGATTTGCTTTATTATACTAAAGGATCTCACAAAGTTTTTGTTAAGTTTTGTGTGGATGAAGTGTTCGAAGAACGAGGAGTTATCGATGTGCAAAGAATAAAGAGAGCGAAGAGTTCAAGATTGAGGATTCCCAAGGCACCCGAAGTAAATACTTCAATGATACTCAAGCATCTAAGCTTGGGGATGCCCCGGTTGGCATCCCGTCTTTCTTCTTCAACAATTATCGGTATACCTCGGTTTTTGTTTTGTTCACATGATTTGTGTCCCTTGTGTTTTTATTTTTCTTTATGAACCATGCTAGTATGAGATAGACCTTCATTGATTTATAGAATGCTTCATGTGCTTCACTTATATCTTTTGAGTACGGTTTTACAGAATGCTTCGTGTGCTTCACTTATCTATTTTGAGCTTGGATATTGGTTAGTCTATATTAATTGTAGAATGCTCCATGATCTTCACTTATATCTTTTGGAGTATGAATAATAATATCATCTAAAGTGGGTTTGGAAGAGTGTCAACTTTAGGAATTTGTGATACCACTATTTTGGAGGGTGTTGAATCTTAGTGTGATATTTATGAAAGTGGATTTGGAAGAGTGTCAACTTTAGTTAGTAATGATTCCACTATTTCGGAAGAGGTTCCAATTGATTATGAGAACAAAGTTGCTATCTATGATGATTAATGTGATGACATGCATGCTATAAATAATAATGTTAACCATGAAACTTTTCATCATGATTTTAATTTTCAATTGGATTATGCCTCACATGACGGTTATTTTGTTGAGTTTGCCCCCAATATTCCGAATGAGAAGAATTTTTGCTTATGTGGAGAGTAGTAAAATTTCTATGCTTGTTGATCATGAAAAGAATGCTTTATGTGATGGTTGTATTGTTAAATTCATTCATGATGCTACCGAAAATTATTATGAGGGAGGAATATATGCTTGTAGGAGTTGCAATAATATCAAGTTTCCTTTCTATGTGCTTAAAGTTTCGAAGTTATACTTGTTTTGCCTTCCTATGCTAGTTGATTCTTGTTCCCTTAAATTGTGTGCTCACAAAATCCCTAGGCATAGTAAGTGGGTTAGTTTTAAATTTGCTAGTAATATTCTTCATGATGCTCTCTTTATGTCTCAATTCTTATCTTTTATGTGAGCATCATTGAAATCATCATGCCTAGCTAAAAGGCATTAAAGAAAAGCGCTTGTTGGGAGACAACCCAATATTTAACTTTACTGTTTTTGTGTGTACAGATGATTAAGCTATTGTAGTAATCATGTTTTATAGCTTTTGTTTCAATAAAGTGCCAAGTAAGACCTTTGGGAAGACTTGGGTGAAAGTTAATGTGATCTTGCTGTAAAAAACAGAAACTTTGCGCTCACGAGATTAGCTGTCATATTTTATAGAAGGGTGATTTTGAGTTGATTATTTTTTGCAGAAGATTACTAGACAAATTCCTCAAGTACACAAAGTTATTTCATAATTTTTGGATTAGCATAAGTATGGTTTCTGTTCAGAGCATTACAGACTGTTCTGTTTCTGACAGATTCTGTTTTCATTGCATAGTTTGCTTGTTTTCTAGTTTCTATGGCTTATATTTCTCAATATAAATTGTAGAAATGATATGGTACAGTAGGAATTGTGTGAGAACAATTATGAACCTTGTCTTTGACAGTAACAAAGTGAATGGTTTACTCTTTATCATACTAACCCATCTCATGAAGTTCCGTTAAGTTTCGTGTGATTGAAGTTTTCAAGCTTTGGGTGAGATATCGATATGAGGAGAATAAGGAGTGGAAAGACCCTAAGCTTGGGGATTCCCAAGGCACCCCAAGGTAATATTCAAGGAAGACTCAAGCGCCTAAGCTTGGGGATGCCCCGGAAGGCATCCCCTCTTTCGTCTTCCGGAAGGCATCCCCTCTTTCGTCTTGAAAACTATTGGTATACCTTACTCGGAGCTATATTTTTATTCGTCACATGATATGTGTTTTGCTTGGAGTGTATTTTCAATTTTACTTGCTGTTTGAATAAAATCACTGGATCTGAAATCTTGAATGAAAAAGAATCCTCCCATGGCTAGTTAAATATTTGACTACTCATTGTTCTTCACTTATATCTTTCTGGAGTAGTTTTTCATTTACTCACGTGCTTCACGTATATCCTATGAGTAAATGGTTGAATGAATTGAATATCATAAATATGAATTTATATACGTTTCATATGCTTATAACATGGGGAGTAATGACTTCACACATAATAAGTGTAGGTAGTAAACTTATTGAAAGTTAGCAAACGCAGAATTGGTCACTTGAACAATTCATGAAAGAATATTGATGGAAGAGAGATTTCACATATAAATATAATATCTTGGACATCTTTTTTAATTGTGAGCACTTATTAAAATATGACATGCTAAAAAGTTGATGTTGGACAAGGAAGACAACTTAATGGGTTATGTTTTCCTATATCCGAAAAGTTATATTGTCTTGGATCATACAACATGATGAGCTTGCCTTTCCCTCTCATTCTTTCCAAATTATTTGCACCAAGTAGAAATACTACTTGTGCTTCCAACAACCCTTAAACCAGTTTTGCCATGAGGGTCCACCATACCTACCTATGGATTGAGTAAGATCCTTCAAGTAAGTTGTCGTCGATGCATGCAATAAAAATTGCTCTCTAAATATGTATGATCTATTAGTGCGAAGAAAGTAAGCTTTATATGAACTTGTGATAGGGAAGAAATAAAAGCGACCGACTGCATAATAAAGGTCTTTATCACAAGCGGCAATATAGAGTGATGTTCTTTTGCACTAAGATTTTGTGCATCCAACCATAAAATCACATGACAACCTCTGCTTCCCTCTGCGAAGGGCCTATCTTTTACTTTTATCTTCTACCCTTATACAAGAGTCATGGTGATCATCACCTTTCCTTTTTACACCTTTTCTTTTCTTTGGCAAGCACTTTGTGTTGGAGCGATCCGGATATATATATATATCCACTTAGGTGTAGATTTTCATAAAGTATTATTGTTGACATTACCCTTGAGGTAAAAGGTTGGGAGGAAAAACTATAAGCCCCTATCTTTCTATGTGTCCGATTAAAACTTTGAGCTCATAAATATCACGTGAGTGTTAGCAATTGTGAAAGATTAAATGATAGTTGAGTATGTGGAGTTTGCTGAACCAAAGCTCTTACATAGACCCTTCCCGAAAATAAGATGAATTGAAATTGTTTGATGACTAAGAGCATGGTTTGTTAGTTTTCAAGAAAGTTTATGATCTATACTTTAAATTGTGAATAGCTTGTTACTTGATCATGAAAAGTTTTATGAGTTGAGCTACTGTTATGATATATAATGATGCTAGAAAAAGTTATTGAAACTATCATTGATCAAACTTAAGCGCTTGCCAGCATTCACACTTCATAATTTTTTTCTTTTATCATTTACCTACTCGAGGACGAGCAGGAATTAAGCTTGGGGATGCTGATACGTCTCCAATGTATCTATAATTTATGAAGTATTCATGCCATGTTTACAATAGTTTTATATGATTTTGGTATGATTTGATTAGAACTAACCCAGCATGATGCTGTTTTCAGCAGAACTACCGTGGTGTTGTTTTTGTGCAGAAATAAAAGTTCTTGGAATGCGCTGAAAATCAATGGAGATTTTTTTGGGAAAATATAAAAAATACTGGAACAAAAATCTACCGGAGGGTAGTCCTGTGGGCTCCACGAGGGTGGGGGACGCGCCCCTGTGCCTCGTGGACTCCCTATGGGGCCCCTTGACTTGTCCTCAACGCGAACCTCTTCTAAAAATACCAAACCTCCAGAAAATAACCTAGATCGGAAGTTCCATTGCCGCAAGCCTCTGTAGCCACGAGAAATCAATCCCTCTGGCACCCTGCCGGAGGCGGCCATCATCACCGGAGGCCATGGGGAAGGATCTCGGAGGGGCCATCATTGCCATGAAGGCTAAAGACCATAGGGGGAACCTCTCGCCATCCAAGGGGGAGGCCATGGAGGATGAAGCACAAGGGGGAGAACTTCTCCTCCTCTCTCGGTGGCGCCGTAGTGCCATCAGGAGGGGAATCATCGCCGCGGTAATCGTCTTCATCAACATCACCATCATCATCACCATCCTCATCTCTTTTACACGGTCCACTTTCCCGCACCCCGCTGTAATCCCTACTTGAACATGATGCTTTATGCGACATATTATGATCCAATGATGTGTTGCCATCCTATGATGTTTTGAGTAGATATCCTTTATCTTTGGGTTGATTGATGATCTAGATTGGTATGAGTTGTATGTTTTATTTTGGTGTTGTCCTATGGTGCCCTCCGTGTCGCGCAAGCATGAGGGATTCCCGCTGTAGGGTGTTGCAAATGTTCATGATTCGATTATAGTGGGTTGCTTGAGTGACAGAAGCATAAACCCGAGTAAGGGGGTTGTTGCGTATGGGATAAAGGTGACTTGATATGTTATACGTCCATTTTGCATCATGCTTTTATATTAATATTTATTGCATAATGGGTTGTTATTACACATTATATCTCAATACTTATGGCTATTATCTCTTATTTTACAAGGTTTACCATGAAGAGGGGGGATGCCGGCAGCTGGAATTCTGGCTGGAAAAGGAGCAAACATTGGAAACCTATTCTGCACTGCTCCAAAAATCCTGAAACTACAAGAAACTTATTTTTGGAATTAATAAGAATTATTGAGCGGATGAAACACCTCAGGGGGCCCACACCCTG
This sequence comes from Triticum aestivum, assembly GCF_018294505.1. NCBI lineage: Eukaryota > Viridiplantae > Streptophyta > Magnoliopsida > Poales > Poaceae > Triticum > Triticum aestivum. The sequence goes on from NC_057801.1 coordinate 335,481,325, forward strand.
GCCAGGAGGGTGGGGGCGCGCCCACCCCTACTGGGATCGCCCCCTTGTCTCCTGGGCCCCCTGGTGGCCCTCCAGTGTCCATCTTCTGCTATATGAAGGCTTTTACCCTGGAAAAAATCATGGGCAATCTTACAGGACGAAACTCCGCCGCCATGAGGCGGAACCTTGGCGGAACCAAACTAGAGCTCCGATAGAGCTGTTCTGCCGGGGACACTTCCCTCCGGGAGGGGAAAATCATCACCATCGTCATCACCAACAATCCTCTCATCGGGAGGGGGTCAATCTCCATCAACATATTCACCAGCACCATCTCCTCTCAAAACCCTAGTTCATCTCTTGTATCCAATCTTGTATCCAAACCACAAATTGGTACATGTGGGTTGCTAGTAGTGTTGATTACTCCTTGTAGTTGATGCTAATTGGTTTACTTGGTGGAAGATCATATGTTCAGATCCTTAATGCATATTATTACTCCTCTGATTATGAACATGAATATGCTTTGTGAGTAGTTACGTTTGTTCCTGAGGACATGGGTGAAGTCTTGCTATTAGTAGTCATGTGAATTCGGCATTCGTTCGATATTTTGATGAGATGTATGTTGTCTTTCCTCTAGTGGTGTTATGTGAACGTCGACTACATGACACTTCACCATTATTTGGGCCTAGAGGAAGGCATTGGGAAGTAATAAGTAGATGATGGGTTGCTAGAGTGACAGAAGCTTAAACCCTAGGTTATGCGTTGCTTCGTTAGGGGCTGATTTGGATCCATATGTTTAATGTTGTGGTTAGGTCTACCTTAATACTTCTTTTGTAGTTGCGGATGCTTGCAATAGGGGTTAATCATAAGTGGGATGCTTGTCCAAGTAAGGGCAGTACCCAAGCACTGGTCCACCCACATATCAAATTATCAAAGTACCGAACGCGAATCATATGAGCGTGATGAAAACTAGCTTGACGATAATTCCCATGTGTCCCCGGGAGCTCTTTTCTCATTATAAGAAATTGTCCAGACTTATCCTTTGCTACAAAAGGATTGGGCCACCTTGTTGCACATTATTTACTTTCATTGCTTGTTACTTGTTACAATTTATCTTATCACAAAACTATCTATTATCTACAATTTCAGTGCTTGCAGAGAAAACCTTACTGAAAACTGCTTATCATTTCCTTCTGCTCCTTGTTGGGTTCGACACTCTTACTTATCTAAAGGACTACAATATATCCCCTACACTTGTGGGTCATCAAGACTCTTTTCTGGCGCCGTTGCCGGGGAGTGTAGCGCTTTTGGTGAGTGGAACTTGGTAAGGAAACATTTATATAGTGTGCTGAAATTTTCTGTTACTTGTCACTATGGAAACTAATCCTTTGAGGGGCTTGTTCGGGGTATCTTCACCCCGACTAGAAGAGCAAAGAGTTGCTCCTCAACCTACTGAACTTTTTGAAAATATTTACCTTTAGATTCCTTCGGGGATGATAGAGAAACTGCTAGCTAATCCATTTGCAGGAGATGGAACATTGCATCACCACTTACACCTTATCTTTGTGGATGAAGTTTGTGGATTATTTAAGCTTGCAGGTATTCCCGATGATGTTTTCAAAAGGAAGGTCTTCCCTTTATCTTTGAAGGGAGATGCATTGACATGGTATAGGCTATGTGATGATACGAGATCTTGGAATTATAAACGATTGAAGTTGGAATTTCACTAGAAGTTCTATCCTATGCATCTTGTTCATCGTGATCGTAATTACATATATAATTTTTGGCCTCGCGAATGAGAAATCATCGCTCAAGCTTGGGGGAGGCTTAAGTCAATGTTATATTCATGCCCCAATCATGAGCTCTCTAGAGAAATGATTATTCAAAAAATTTATGCTTGGCTTTCTCTCAATGATCGCAACCTGCTCGATACTTCCTGTGCTGGTTCTTATATGCTGAAGACTATTGATTTCCAATGGGACTTATTGGAAAGAATTAAACGCAACTCTGAAAATTGGGGTTCCGACGATGGTAAGGAGTAAGGTATGACACCTAAATTTGATTGTGTTAAATCTTTTATGGATACCAATGCTTTTTGTGGATTTAGCGCTAAGTATGGACTTGACTCTGAGATAGTAGCTTCTTTCTGTAAATCTTTTGCTACTCACGTTGATCTCCCTAAGGAGAAATGGTTTAAATATAATCCTCCCATTGAAATAAAAGTAGTTGCACCTATTACAGTTGAAGAAAATACTGTCACCTATAGTGATCCTATTGTTCCTACTACTTATGTTGAGAAACTTGCTTTTCCTGTTAGGATAAAGGATCATGCTAAAACTTCGACTGTTGTTTGTAAGAGTAATACTAGGACTTATACACCTCCTGAGAAAATCAAAGTTGAACCTAGTATTGCTATGGTTAAAGATCTCTTGGATGATGATTTAGATGGGCATGTTATTTATTTCTGTGGTGAGACTGCTAATATTGCTAGACCAGATACTAAGATACATAGACCTGTTGTAGGCATGCCTGTTATTTCTGTTAAAATAGGAGATCATTGTTATCATGGCTTATGTGATATGGGTGCTAGTGCTAGTGCAATACCCTATGACTTATATAGAGAAATTATGCATGACATTGCACCCGTTGAATTGGAAGACATTGATGTTACTATTAAGCTCGCTAATAGGGATACCATTAAACTAGTTGGGATAGTTAGAGATGTTGAAGTCTTGTGTGGGAAGGTTAAATATCCTGCTGATTTTCTTGTTCTTGGTTCCCCACAAGATGACTTTTGTCCCATTATTTTTGGTAGACCCTTCTTAAACACTGTTAATGCTAAGATTGATTGTGAGAAGGATACTATCACAATTGGCTTAAAAGGTATGTCCCATGAGTTTAATTTTGCTAAGTTTCGTAGACAACCTCGTGATTGAGAATCACCCAGTAAGGATGAGATTATTGGTCTTGCTTCTATTGTCGTACCTTCTACTGATCCGTTAGAACAATATTTGCTAGACCATGAAAATGATATGTTTATGAAGGAAAGAAGGGAAATAGATGAAGTGTTCCTTAAACAGGAACCTATGTTGAAACACAACCTTCCCGATGAAATTCTTGGAGATCCCCCTCCACCCAAGGGTGATCCCATGTTTGAACTCAAACCATTACCTGATAATCTTAAGTACGCTTATCTTGATGAAAAGAAAATATATCCTGTTATTATTAGTGCTAACCTTTCAGAGCAAGAAGAAGAAAGATTATTGAAAACTCTGAAGAAGCACCACGCTGCTATTGGATATACTCTGGATGATCTTAAGGGCATTAGTCCCACATTATGCCAACACAAAATTAATTCGGAGGCCAATGCTAAACTAGTTAGAGATCCTCAACGACGACTGAATCCCAAGATGAAAGAAGTGGTAAAAAAGGAGATACTAAAGCTCCTTGAGGCAGGTATAATTTATCCCGTTGCTGATGGTGAATGAGTAAGCCATGTCCACTGTGTTCCTAAAAAGGGAGGTATTACCGTTGTTCCTAATGATAAAGATGAATTGATCCCACAAAGAATTATCACAGGTTATAGGATGGTAATTGATTTCCGTAAATTAAATAAAGCTACTAAGAAAGATCATTACCCTTTACCTTTTATAGATCAAATGCTAGAAAGACTATCCGAACACACACATTTCTGCTTTCTAGATGGTTATTCTGGTTTCTCCCAAATACCTGTGTCAGCGAAGGATCAATCTAAAACTACTTTTACATGCCCTTTTGGTACTTTTGCTTATAAACGTATGCCTTTTGGTTTATGTAATGCACCTGCTACCTTTCAAAGATGTATGATGGCTATATTCTCTGACTTTTGTGAAAAGATTTGTGAGGTATTCATGGATGATTTCTCTGTTTATGGATCCTCTTTTGATGATTGCTTGAGCAACCTTGATCGAGTCTTGCAGAGATGCGAAGACACTAGTCTCGTCTTGAATTGGGAAAGTGCCACTTTATGGTGAATGAAGGCATTGTTTTGGGGCATAAAATTTCCGAGAGAGGTATTGAAGTTGATAAAGCTGAAGTTGATGCTATTAAAAAGATGCCATGTCCCAAGGACATAAAAGGTATAAGAAGTTTCCTTGGTCATGCCAGTTTTTATAGGAGGTTCATTAAGGAATTTTCTAAAATCTCTAGGCCTCTGACTAATTTATTGCAAAAAGATATTCCTTTTGTCTTTGATGATGATTGTGTAGAAGCATTTGAAATACTTAAGAAAGCTTTGATCACTGCACCTATTGTTTAGCCACCTGATTGGAATTTACTTTTTGAAATTATGCGTGATGCTAGTGATTATGTTGTAGCTACTATTCTAGGGCAAAGAGTTGATAAGAAATTGAATGTTATCCAGTATGCTAGTAAGACTCTTGATACTGCCCAGAGAAATTATGCTACTACTGAAAAAGAATTCTTAGCAGTTGTGTTTGCATGTGATAAGTTTCGACCATATATTGTTGATTCCAAAGTTACCATTCACACTGATTATGCTGCTATTAAATATCTTACGGAAAAGAAAGATGCTAAGCCTAGACTCATTAGATGGGTTCTCTTGCTCCAAGAATTAGATTTGCATATTATCGATAGAAAGGGAGCTGAGAACCCTATTGCAGACAACTTGTCTAGGTTAGAGAATGTTCTTGATGACCCACTGCCTATTGATGATAGCTTTTCCGATGAACAGTTAGCGGTCGTTAATGCTTCTCGTACCGCTCCTTGGTATGCTAATTATGCTAATTACATTGTTGCTAAATTTATACCTCCTAGTTTCACATACGAGCAAAAGAAAAAGTTCTTTTATGATTTAAGAAATTACTTATGGGATGACCCACGCCTTTATAAATAAGGATTAGATGGTGTTATTAGACGTTGTGTACCTGAGCATGAACAAGAACAGATCCTATGCAAGTGTCACTCTGAATCATATGGAGGACACCACGCTGGAGATAGAACTGCACACAAGGTATTGCAATCTTGTTTTTATTGGCCTACTATCTTCAAAGATGCCCGTAAGTTTGTCTTATCTTGTGATGAATGTCAAAGAATTGGTAACATTATTAAACGTCAAGAAATGCCTATGAATTATTCTCTTGTTATTGAACCGTTTGATGTTTGGGGCTCTGATTATATGGGACATTTTCCTACCTCTAATGGTTATACACATATTTTAGTTGCTGTTGATTAGGTTACTAAGTGGGTAGAAGCTATTCCAACTAGTAGTGTTGATATAACACTTCTATTAAAATGCTTAAAGAAGTTATTTTTCCGAGGTTTGGAGTCCCTAGATATCTTTTGACTGATGGTGGTTCACATTTTATTCATGGTGTTTTCCGTAAGATGCTTGCTAAGTATGTTGTTAATCATAGAATCACATCTCCTTATCATCCGCAGTCTAGTGGTCAAGTAGAGTTGAGCAATAGAGAGCTCAAATTAATTTTGCAAAAGACTGTCAATAGATCTAGAAAGAATTGGTCCAAAAAACTTGATGATGCATTATAGGCCTATAGAACTGCATACAAAAATCCTATGGGTTTGTCTCCATATAAGATGGTTTATGGAAAAGCGTGTCATTTACCTCTTGAACTTGAACATAAAGCATATTGGGCTATTAAAGAGCTTAACTATGACTTCAAACTTGCTGGTGAGAAGAGGTTGTTTGACATTAGCTCTCTTGATGAATGGAGAACCCAAGCCTATGAGAATGCCAAGCTATTCAAAGAAAAAGTCAAACGCTGGCATGACAAAAGGATTCAAAAGCGTGAGTTTAACGTAGGTGATTATGTGTTATTATTCAACCCTCGTTTAAGATTTTTTGCAGGAAAACTTCTCTCTAAATGGGAAGGTCCTTATGTTATCGAGGAGCTCTATCGTTCTGGTGCCATAAAAATCGACAACTTCGAAGGCACAAGTCCGAGGGTGGTGAACGGTCAAAGAATTAAACATTATATCTCAGGTAATCCTATCAATGTTGAAACTAATATTATTGAAACCGTGACCCCGGAGGAATACATAAGGGACACTAGAACGTTGCAGACTACGAAAAGGAATAGGTATGTGGTACGGTAAGCAAACCGACTCCAAAACAACTCCAATGGCAATTTTTATCGGTTTTGGAATATTTAAGAATTTTAGGAAGAAAGAAGTAGTCTGAGAGGGGCACGAGGCCTCCACGAGGGTGGAGGGCGCGCCCACCCTTACTGGGCACGCCCCCTGTCTCGTGGGCACCTCGTGTGCCTCCCAGACTCCGTTTTCTTGTACGCTACATATTTTGGTCGGTAAAAATTCATTATATAAACTCCCGAAGGTTTTGACCACCGTATCACACAAATATCCTCTGTTTTCGTTCTGAGCTGTTTCTGTTGCAGATCTAGAGCACCATGACGTCGCCCTCCTTCAGCAATGAAGACAAGGATGCTTGGCTATTGAAGATAGGGCTGAAAAGAGAAGAACCGGAAGAGATCAACAAGGAGGAAGGGATCAAGAAGGTCACGGAGGTCCAAGCTCCAGCGGTGGAAGAAGAAGACATCCCTCAACCCTTACCTAACCTCTTTACTCCAACAGAGTGTGAAGCTATCAAGATGATTGAATTGGCTCGCATTAAGAATAAATATCTCACACAGGATAATATTTTGTTGAAGGATCATATCGCCGGACTCAAGGGCATTATCCGCAAGTTGGAGGAGCTTTTACACTCGATGTGCGATTATCCACCATCATCATCACCACCGCCATCACCTCCGAGGACATAATCACATGGGTATGGGCACTCCCCTTGGCAACTGCCAAGCTTGGGAGAGGTGCCCCGGTATCGTATCACCATCACACTCCTATCTTTACCATTTTAGTTAGTTCGATCCTTTTAGTAGTATCTTGATCTAGTAGATTGAAGTTTTAGTATCAAGTAGTTTTGACTTTTGCTTTGTGATCTCTTTATGTAATTGAGTCCGTGAGCTATCTATAATAAAGATTAGTGTTGACTCAAGGGCTTTGATATGTTTCTATGATCTTGAGAAAGTAGAGAATAAAAGAGTTCATATTGATCTTATGATTAGTGATGACTTCACACATAGAAAGTATGAGGCATAAAAGTTGTTGAGAGTTGGCAAACGTAGTTTTGGTCATCGCTGCAATTAATAGGAAGTAATAAGGAAAGAGGGGTTCACATACAAATATATTATCTTGGACGTCTTTTATGATTGGGAGCACTCATTAAGTATGACATGCTAAAAGAGTTGAGGTTGGACAAGGAAGACAACGTAATGGTTTATGTTTTCTCACATCTCAGTTAAAGTATATTGTCATTGACCTTCCAAACATGTTGAGCTTGCCTTTCCCCCTCATGCTAGCCAAATTCCTTGCACCAAGTAGAGATACTATTTGTGCTTCCTAATATCCTTAAACCCAGTTTTGCCATGAGAGTCCACCATACCTACCTATGGATTGAGTAAGATCCTTCGAGTAAGTTGTCATGTTGCAGGCAATAAAAATTGCTATCTAAATATGTATGACTTATTAGTGCAGAGAAAATAAGCTTTATACGATCTTGTTGTGGAAGCAATAAAAGCGACGGACTGCATAATAAAGGTCCACACACAAGGGGCAATATAAAGTGATGTTCTTTTGCATTAAGACTTTGTGCATCCAACCCTAAACGCACATGACAACCTCTTCTTCCCTCTGCGAAGGGCCTATCTTTTATATGTTTTTTACTTTTTGCTTGAGTCAAGGTGATCATCACCTTTCCCTTTTTGATTTTATCCTTTGGCAAGCTCCTCGTGTTTGAAAGATCATGATATATATATCCAATTGGATGTAAGTTAGCATGGATTATTATTGTTGACATCACCTAAAGGTGAATACGTTGGGAGGCAACACAATAAGCCCCTATCTTTCTTAGTGTCCGGTTGAAACTCCATAACCACAAGTATTGCGTGAATGTTAGCAATTGTAGAACACTACATGATAGTTGAGTATGTGGACTTGCTTAAAAGCTCTATTCTCGACTCTTCCTGATGTTATGATAAATTGCAATTGCTTCAGTGACTGAGATTATAGTTTGTTTCCTTCCAATGAAGTTTCAGAACCATGCTTGACATTGTGAATTGATCGTTACTTGAGCATAAGAAATCATACGATAAAATCTATATATGTTGCTGTTATAAGAATGATCATGATGCCCTCATGTCCGTATTTTATTTTTATCGACACCTCTATCTCTAAACATGTGGACATATTTTTCAATTTCAGCTTCCCCTTGAGGACAAGCGAGGTCTAAGCTTTGGGGAGTTGATACGTCGATTCATGCTTTTATATCAGTATTTATTGCATTATGGGCTGTTATTACACATTATATCTCAATACTTATGGCTATTCTCTCTTATTTTACAAGGTTTACCATGAAGAGGGGGAATGCCGGCAGCTGTAATTCTGGCTGGAAAAGGAGCAAACATTGGAAACCTATTCTGCAGTGCTCCAAAAATCCTGAAACTCCACGAAACTTATTTTTGGAATTAATAAGAATTATTGAGCAGAAGAAACACCTCAGGGGGCCCACACCCTGGCTAGGAGGGTGGGGGGCTCGCCCACAAATATTGGGCGCGCCCCCTTGTCTCCTAGGCCCCGTGGTGGCCCTCCGGTGTCCATCTTCTGCTATATGAAGGCTTTTACCCTGGAAAAAATCATGGGCAAGCTTACGAGACGAAAATCCGCCGCCACGAGGCAGAACCTTGGCGGAACCAATCTAGAGCTCCGGCAGAGCTGTTCTGCCGGGGACACTTCCCTCCGAGAGGGGGAAATCATCACCATCGTCATCACCAACGATCCTCTCATCGGGAGGGGGTCAATCTCCGTCAACATCTTTACCAGCACCATCTTCTCTCAAAACACTAGTTCATCTCTTGTATCTAATCTTGTATCCAAACCACAAATTGGTACCTGTGGGTTGCTAGTAGTGTTGATTATTCCTTGTAGTTGATGCTACTTGGTTTACTTGGTGGAAGATCATATGTTCATATCCTTAATGCATATTATTACTCCTCTGATTATGAACATGAATATGCTTTGTGAGTAGTTAGGTTTGTTCCTGAGGACATGGGTGAAGTCTTGCTATTAGTAGTCATGTGAATTTGGTATTCATTCGATATTTTGATTAGATGTATGTTGTATTTCCTCTAGTGGTGTTATGTGAACGTCGACTACATGACACTTCACCATTATTTGGGCCTAGAGGAAGGCATTGGGAAGTAATAAGTAGATGATGGGTTGCTAGAGTGACAGAAGCTTAAATCCTAGTTTATGCGTTGCTTCGTTAGGGGCTGATTTGGATCCATATGTTTAATGTTGTGGTTAGGTTTACCTTAATACTTCTTTTGTAGTTGCGGATGCTTGCAATAGGGGTTAATCATAAATGGGATGCTTTTCCAAGTAAGGGCAGTACCCAAGCACTGGTCCACCCACATATCAAATTGTCAAAGTACCGAACGCGAATCATATGAGCGTGATGAAAACTAGCTTGACGATAATTCCCATGTGTCCTCAGGAGCTCTTTTCTCATTATAAGAAATTGTCTAGGCTTATCCTTTGCTACAAAAGGATTGGGCCACCTTGCTGCACTTTATTTACTTTCATTGCTTGTTACTCGTTACAATTTATCTTATCACAAAATTATCTATTATCTACAATTTCAGTGCTTGCAGAGAAAACCTTACTGAAAACCGCTTATCATTTCCTTCTGCTCCTCATTGGGTTCGACACTCTTACTTATCGAAAGGACTATGATAGATCCCCTACACTTGTGGGTCATCAATATGTTAATGCTATGGTTGGGTTTTACCTTAATGATCTTTAGTAGTTGCGGATGCTTGCTAGAGTTCCAATCATAAGTGCATATGATCCAAGAAGAGAAAGTATGTTAGCTTATGCCTCTCCCTCATATGAAATTTGCAATGACGACCACCGGTCTTGTTAACAATTGCCTAGGACAATTCCGCACACCGACCCATCATTATTCCACACTCGCTATTTATAATATTCAGTAATATATTATAACATTATGATAACATCACCTACTTTTATATTTTAGCTCTCCGATACCATGCAAAGTTATCCTCTTCACACCCACAACATAGTTTTATTTCTTGTTTCTAGTTGGAAGCAAACGTTCGGTATACGTAGAGTCGTATCAATAGAAGATAGGACTTCAGAGAATATTGATCTTACCTTTAGCTCCTAGTGGGTTCGACACTCCATGCTTATCACTTCCACCTTTTCGAAATTGCTACGATGATTCCCTGCACTTGGGGATTATCACTTGGTGGGGTAAGGTCTATAACAGGATGGGCTGGCGGCTTAATCTTAGCATTATTGCTATCGTAAGCATGTTGGTACTTGTTTAAGTCTAGATCCTTCGCAAGCTTACACGCCAAAGGCCGCATCTCTCTGAAGCATTTGTTCAAGTCCTCCTCTTGAAAGATTGACCCGTCATCTTTGAACTCTGGACACTCGGTCACCATCTCTTTCGGGTCTAGCTCTGATTGCTAGGCTTTGGCCCGGCTTAGAGCAACAACGGCTCCTGCGCGGGCGGCTGATAACTTAACCTCTTCAACTTGAGACGGCACCATTGAGAGATGATCCAGCACAGTCTTGATGGGTTGGATGTTTTTGCCACTTGGTAAGGATACAAGGCTGCACAAAGTTCCAGCGTACAACTGTTCAGTAAATGAGTAAATTGCCTTCAACTTCAACAACATGTTTTGGCCAAGGTTGGCACTCCTGGCGCATGTCATACAATTGCAAAATAGGTCAGATGAGTTAGCAATTAAATGTTCTGAGTCAAGCGAGGTAGAAGTCATATATAATGAGTCACTAGGCAGGTTATAGAACTTTAAAGCAGATTACGCATTGCAATTTTTCAACTTACCAAAGATGGCAGTTGTCATTTGGGATACATGTTGTTTTAAGCCGACAAGCTCGTCAGTGACCGGTTTAAGTTTCTTTTCAGCTTCTTTGACTCTTTTTAGCAGAGCAGCCTTGTCAGTTTCCCAGGCGGTTCTTTCAGCGTCAAAGTCTGCCTTGATTTTTTCAAGTTCCTCCAATGAAGTTTTCAACTTTGACTCAGCTTTGGTAGTTTTAGCTTGTTGAAGTTCTACATTTTTCGTCAAGTCGCCAAGCTACGACTCTTTCATGTTCAATGCTTCCTGAAATAGCAGATTGAGACAATGGTTACAACATAATTAAGAGGGTTACTGTGATAAATTGTTCAAGTTCCAATCACATTGCAAGCAATCTACTTGGCACTTGGGGGCTAATGTAGGTCATTTTCAATATATATGACCCGGCTCATCTTATCAAGATAAGTCGGGCCTTGGGGGCTACAGATTTGGTTCTTAACGCAATGATTTGAAAGACCCGGCTCATCTTTTCAAGACAAGTCGGCCCTTGAGGGCTACACTTTGGAAGATTTTTATGAAGTCTCAAGCATACTCAGATATCTTTTCCTATACTTAAGATTTGGCGGCTACATAAGTATGTATATATACTGAGGAAAGGGGTTAAAAACATACCTCATATATCTGCTTTATCAGATTCACTAAGCCGGTCTCCATGTCACGGCTTGTATGGAGGCAGCTTAAGTAGCCTGTGTGGATTTCACTTGCACTATAAGATGAATAGTCTTCCAAGTCCAACTTAGCCTTGCCTTTCTCCAGTGAAGGTGTTTCTTTCTTGGCCGAGTGCTTGGCTAGGACTCTGGAGACCTCGGGCGCCTTAAAACTTGACCCGGTAAGAATTATGTCATCAATATTAGCATCGGCAGGACTCTTGTCAGTAGACTTGGAAGGATTGGGCGGTTTAGGAATTGGCGGATCATGATGGACAACCGAGTTAATCTCAGCATCCATTGTTCAAGGACCGTAGCATCAATTTGCGGTGGCTGGTCATTAACAGGCTCTTTGGGGTCTTGGATAGGGGCCTTAGCAACGTCTGTCGTTTGCTTCTCTGGCTCAAATACTTCAGGGGCTTTGGAAGAATCGTCCACCTTCTACTTCTTCCAGTTTTTGCTTTGGCCCGATGATAAAAATAACAAAGCTTATGAGTATACCATCACAAGTCCTTTATCAACAATTCAAAATAGTTACCCATGGGCAACAATGAAGGCGGGCATCTGGGTTCCACTTGAGTCGCCAGATGATGGTGGTGTTCCCTGATAGTTGGAATTAGAAGGAGTCAGAGGTTGGCGCGTCAGACCGGCCTCTGGAAGAGATAAATTTGGACTATGAGGCACCTCATTGTGACGCTTGCGAGGAGTTGGTGTGTTTGATAAGCCGACCATAAGATCTTCAGAGCCGCCGCTCCGGGGTGAAGTGCCTGGATTCATGTTGCTATGTCTTCAAAAGAAAGTTAGGTTCAAATGAGCAAGAGGATGAGAAAATCTTACTTTCCAGATGACCCACTATGTTTTCTTTCTTGGCAAAGGTTCTGAGTTGGAGGAGACAGGAATTACCTCTACTGCATCGGCGTGGCTTGTCTCTACCTCGCCCTGAGAAGAATCAACATCAATTAGTTGTATAAATAAAAGGCCAAGGGAGTCAAGTTCTAACTCCGGCATTTATCTCAAAGAGCTCTTGTGTTGTTGCTTTCTTGCGGCGATTCGTGCCAGAGGACTTAGCTTCCCTAGTCTTCTTGGTGGGCTAAGCAGTGTTTACCTTGTTCTTCAAGAAAGGAGAGTCGGCCTATACGCATATGAGCATAATCAATAGTTGAAAGTATATAAACCACAAGAGATGGATAAACAATATGAAGTTTTTGAATCCTCACTGGAGGAGCCGGGTTAAGAGCGCAGAAAGGGTTTAGACCCGCTTTGCTGCAGTTTTCTAGTGACTCCCCAAGCAGTGACTCCAGTTAAGTCGTTGGCGATCAAAGCCCTTATCTTTGAAAAAGTAGAGGCATAGTGACCGCGTTCTATGGCAGTCAATCGACCTGGGAGCACGCCATTGGTGGTGAGCCGGTAAGGGCGGTAACCTGGCAGGGACTTCTATCCAGCTGCGGATGTGTCTCTGCAATAAAACCAAGTATAGTTCCATTCCTTGGGATGGCTAGGCAGTGCGGCAGAGGGAAAGGTTACATCCGTTCGCCTCTGAATAGAAACACCTCCGAGCTCAAGACTGGGCCCATCTGACATCTCAGTCTGGCAGTTGATATAAAAATAATCTCAAAAGAGGTCAACAGTGGGCTCCTCTTGAAGATACACTTTGCAGAAGACTTGAAAGTGGCATAGATTTGATACGGAATTGGGTCCAATGTCTTGGGGGTGAAAGTTGTAAAAGTGCAGAGCATCTCGGAAGAACTTTGACCCGGGCGGTGAAAAACCACGGAGAAGGTGATCCGCAAAGATGACAACTTCACCCTCGTCAGGTTGAGGGGTAGTTTCAACACCTAGAACCCGCCAGTGGATGACATCCTTGGATGGTAAGACCCCCTTGTCTACATACTCGTTCAGTGAGAGCTCAGAGACTCTATAAGCAACCCAATGGCAAGAAGTAGGAGTCTTTGTCATGATTGGTGGGTTAAAAGCTACGACCTAGGAGTAAGAGTACGGTGTGTCAAGATTGCAATGGTGAGTTGCCCAGGTGATTACATGATGATTTTGCAATAATGAGCTAAAAACTACCGGCACAGTAAACCGTTAAGAAAATTATGAGCCGCCCTAGCCATGGATGGAACAATTATCAAGCAATAAGAATATAGCGGGTTGAGTTCTGAGACTATAAGCCAGCAGTATGATGACAAGGTAAATAAAATAATCAGCTTATGGATTTATTGGTAGATTACAAAGTCATTGTTAAGCCGCACGAAAAATGAAGGGCGGGTCAATTATCTACAAATCCTAAGTTGTTGAAATTTTGCTAACTATTGGGCAAACAAGTTTTGCAGATTGTGGTTGCATTTATAGATCTGTGGCAGTTCAGAAAAGATGCATATTTGGTAAACCTAGAATGTCGCAGTAGAAGAACTAGTAAGTTGGGTACTAAATCACAAAAAGAAGGGATCTATCCAAGATGCGAGATAAAAGCTAAAACTACTACCGCACTACTTCTACTTTTTTTGGATTAAAATACCACTTCTAAAACAGTGGATGGATGAACTTGGATGGGCTTGGATGAACATTGATGAACTACATGAACGCAAGTGCCCTAATGTGAATCTAAGAAAGGTGAAGAGCGGACGAGCACCGCAGATCTCTGGTTCAAACAAGTTGATGCAGCGGCCTTTGGCGGAGTTGTTAATGAAGCTTGGCTGGGGCGGCGGAGCTCCGGTCGTGACGAATGACACGAGGAAGAAGAAGAGGAGGAGACAGGGGTAAAAAGTGAAAAGGCAGGCCCCCCGTCCCTATTTATAAAGAAAAGGTGAACAGTGAAGCGGCAGGCCCGAAGATCGAGGAGGCGTCATAATTATCATAACAGAGGGAGCGCCTCGATTTTCGGAATGGCTGATTAATGCAAAGGTGAGTTGTGATGTCATAAGATTTTTTTGAATTTAATAATGTCATCATCTTTTCTTGTGGTGGGTCATGAAGGTATGTTCAAGGTAAAATTTAAGATGAATTGAAGAAGACTCGCCAACTAGAGGATGAAGATTGATATGAACAAGTTCAAATCAATCTAGGGCCTAATGTTGGGGATATAACCCCATGGTATGACCCGCCCAAGAGGCATCGGGTTACACTGTTGGCGACTCATAAGTGAAAGCCTAAGAAGGCCCAAGATTTAAGAGCTTGGATGCAGCTTACAACATGGGCCTATTGAAGGCCCAAGACCGAAAGATGGCGTCATAACCCAAAGGTATGCGCCGCCTGATGGCGACTTGCCTGGCAAGGAAAGGCGACTTAGAACCTGGGTCGGTCACGTTGAATGATCTGGCTTGGACTCTTGTAAGCCCAGGGCCTTGACCTATGTATATAAAGGCAACCCCACGGTGGGTAAACTTAAGGTACAATCAATTGAGAGCTAGGTTAAGCGATTCCCCTCCCTTGTAATCGATACTCAAACAATATAACACAATCAGGAAGTAGGCTTTTGCCTCGTTGGTGAGGGGCCGAACTTGGGTAAACCTGTGTCTCTCGTCCCGCTCAACCCCTTTAAGCTAACCTACGTTGCGATGGCTCCACACCTAAGTCCTTTCACAAGGGCATCTGCCATGACAAAACCATGACATTAACCACAGTTGAAACTTTAGCATGTTCCTTTATCCTAACAAGAAAAGGTGGTTTCTTAATATAAGCAGTAGGTACAACTGGATCAACATTGTAAATGATAGTTTCATCTTTAACTATAACAGGTTCGTCAATATTTTCCTTAATAGAGGGATGATATTTAAACCACTTCTCCTTAGGGAGATCAGCATGAGGAGCAAATGATTCACAAAAGGAGGCTACTATCTCAGAGTCAAGTCCATATTTAGTGTTAAACTTATGAAAAGCATCGGTATCCATAAAAGATTTAACCCAATCAAACTCAAGTTTTATACCTAACTCTTTACCTTTGTTGAGTTCCCAATCTTCATATTTGTGTTTAATTCTTTCCATAAGATCTCATCTGAATTCAATAGTTTTCCTCATAAAGGAACCATTAGAAGAAGAATCGAGCAGGGTTTGATCATTATGAGAAAGTCGAGCATAAAAAATGTGTAAGTAATTTCTCTTGAGAGCTCATGATTGGGGCATGTGTACATCATGTACTTAAGCGTCCCCCAAGCTTGAGTGATATTTTCTCCTTCACGGGGACAAAAATTATATATATATATATATATATATATATATATATATATATATATATAATTCCAATCATGTTGAACCAGATGAATAGGATAAAACTTTTGATGAAATTTCAATTTCAACCGATTCCAATCCCAAGTTAAAGTATCATCACATACCCTATACCATGTCAATGCATTTCCCCCCAAAGATAAAGGGAAAAGCTTCTTAATTCCATCTTCGGATAAATCTGTAATCTTAAATAATCTACAAACTTCATCCACATAGATTACGTGCATACCAGGATGTATTGTTCCATCTCCTGCATAAGGATTAGCTAGCAGATTCTCTATCATATCCGAAGGAATATCATTATAAATATTTTAAGTAGGTGCAGTAAGTTGAGGAGCAACTCTTTGTGCTCCCAGTCAAGGTGAAGATACCCTCAACAAACCCCTCAAAGTATTGTTTTCCATAATGACAAGTGATAGTATATTTCAGTACGTAATATAAATGTTTCCTTACCAAATTCCACTCACGAAATGCGCTTCACTCCCTGGCAATGGTGCCAGAAAAGAGTCTTGATGACCCACAAGTATAGGGGATCAATCATAGTCCTTTTGATAAGTAAGAGTGTCGAACCAAACAAGGAGCAGAAGGAAATTACAAGCAGTTCCCAACAAGGTATTCTCTGTAAGCACTAAAATTATTGGTAACGGATAGTTTGGTAGCAAGGTAATTTGTAAAGATCAAACGGTAATAAAGGTGCAGCAAGGTAGGCCAATACTTTTTGTAGAAAAGGATAGGTCGGAACGGTCTCTTATAATAGGGAAAGCGTTCTTGAGGACACACGGGAATTTCATCTAGTCACTTTCATCATGTTTGTTTGATCCACGTTCGCTACTTCTATAATTTGATATGTGGGTGGACCGGTGCTTTGGTGCTATTCTTAATTGAAAAAGCCTGCCACTTATGATTACCCCCTCTCGCAAGCATCCATAATTACGAAATAAGAATTAAGATAAATCTAACCATATCATGAAGCATATGGATCCAAATCAGCCCCTTACGGAATAGCGCATAAACTAGGGTTTAACCTTCGGTCATTCTAGAATCCCATCATCTAATAACTACTCCACTATGCCTTCCATTAGGCCCAAATATGGTTAAGTGTCATGTAGTCGACGTTCACATAACACCACTAAGGGAATCACAACATACATATCATCAAAATATTGAACGAATACCAAATTCACATGATTACTAATGACAACACTTCTCCCATGTCCTCAAGAACAAAAGTAACTACTCACAAATCATATTCATGTCCAAGATCAGAGGGGTATTTAATATCAATAAGGATTTGAACATATAATCTTCCATCGAATAAACCAACTAGCATCAATTATAAGATGTAATCAACACGACTAACAACCCACAAGTACCAATATGAGGTTTTGAGACTAAGATTGAATACAAGAGATGAACTATGGTTTGAGATGAGATGGTGCTGGTGAAGATGTTGATGAATATTGGTCCTTCCACATTGAGAGGGTTGTAGATGATGTCGATGGCTTTGATTTCCCCTCCCGGAGGGAAGTTTCCCCTGCATAATCGCTCCGTCGGAGAGCAAAAGTGCTCCTACCCAGGTTCCGCCTCGAGACGGTGGTGCTTCGTCCCGAAACCTTCCTTTTGATTTTTTTATAGGTCAAATGGCATCATATAGTAGAAGATGGGCATCAGAGGCCTGTCAGGGACCCCACAAGCTTAGGGGGAATGCCTGGTGGACTCCCTTCTATTGATTCTTTCGCCAATATTTTTTGTATATTTCAAAATAATTCTCCGTCAATTTTCAGCTCATTTGGAGTTGTGTCTCCGATATAGCCATTTCTAGTCTAGAATTCCAGCTACCGGCAATCTCCCTCTTCATGTGAAACTTGCAAAATAAGAGAGAAAAGGCATAAGACTTGTATTATAAAATGAAATAATAGTCCATAATGCAATAAATATTGATAAGAAAACATGATGCAAAATGGACGTATCAATTACCTTTGTCAAGTTCCCAATCTTCAGAATTGCGTTTAATTCTTTCCTGAAGACCCCCTTTGAATTCAATAGTTTTCTTCATAAAGGAACCAGTAGAAGAAGAATCGAGCATGGGTTGATCATTATGAGAAAGCCAAACATAAAAGTTTTGGATAATAATTTATCTTGAGAGCTCATGATTGGGGCATGTGTACATCCTGGACTTAAGCCTCCCCCCAAGCTTGAGATATACTTTCTCCTTCATGAGGCCAAAATTTATATATATAAATCACGATGAACTAGAGGCATGGGATAAAACACCTGATGAAATTCTAATTTCAATCGGTTCCAGTCCCACATCCCAATATCATCCAATAGCCTATACCATTGTAACATCCCAAATTTTCAATTTGGAATGTTATACATTAGATCATCAATGCATATCATATTTTATTTGCTTTTGGTTTTGATCCTAGAAATTCTACGCAACTCAAGGACCCACGGAGAGAGTTGGGGATTTCGTTATTTTCATATTTAAGTTTTCTCAAATTTTGGGAATAGGATCATTTGATTTTATTTATTTTATCATCAATTATTTCTATTACAAAAATATGAGAGAGGGAATAAAATGACTTTTCCAAAATACAGAAATATTGAGGATTTAATAATAAAATCAAATAAGATTTTTTTCGGAGTTTTTCGATATTTTTATTTGAATTTAGGAAAAATATATGTTTTTCAAAATTGAATTTAGGCCCCAAATAAATGTTTACTTTGTCGGGCTTGATTTTAGAAGTCCAGGAAAATTTATTTCGGGATTTCTGGAGTCCGTTTAGTATTTCTTTTTATTTTTTTCCTGAGCGTAATTATTTAAAAAAAACGAACTGACTTCGGGCCGTACCCGAGCGGGACACCGCCCGAGGGAAGCCTTTAAATAGCCGTGCCCCGAGCCGCCCCAGCCCAATAGCGCCGCCGCCAGCCCACCCGTGCCGAAACCCTAACCCTAGCCGCCGCCGCTGCCCGCCACCGCCGCCGCCGGACGCCGCCGCCGCCGCGACCCGCCGCCTGAGGTTCGTCGCCGCCTCGTTTTCTGCGCCATTTTTTTTAGAAAACCGATCGGTTTTCCGTCGGTTTTATTTTCGGTTTTTTTGTTTCGGTTTTGTTATTAGATCGGTTTTATTTTCGGTTTAGTTTAATTAGCGAGCATTCGCTCGTTCGTTCGTTTTAACGAACGCGTTCATCGTTTAGATCTGGATAAGGAACGTTCGTTCGTTAACCCGTTCGTCGTTTTTCTTTTTCTCGGATTTTCCGCGGTTATTTTCTGATCACGATTTCTGATCCGATTTTCGTTTTAGTATAACTTTTCGCTCGTTTATCGGAATCAGGCGATTCAAGCGCCTGGAGTTTCGTCTCGAAACTCTCTATCCATTTAACCAACTTGAACAAGTTTTTGCTACTGTAAAAATTGACTTAGATCTAGATTAGTAGAACGAAGTTGTTTTCTTTCGCCATTTGACTTTCGTATCTTCGTTCGATTTGATTCTTTTTGCAAACTGGAGTTCTTAAGTTGGACTTTCTGGTTAGATCTCTTAATTGAGTTTTACCTGTGCATTAGATGAGTACTTATTGTATGCTTGTTTGTTTGTCTGCGATAGAATACCCGGAGTGCGCCGGCTATTACTTCGAATCTCTAGGTTTCGCGGATCATCAGCAAGGCAAGTAACACTTTGATCATACCTCTTTTACTACCCAGTTTTATTGCATTAGATCAATTCTCAAACATTGCATGATTAGGATCTAATTAAACTGTGGGATGGATAGTAATTGAGGTAGTATCTATTACCTGTTTTACTATCAAACCTTTGGGAGTTACTTCTACGTTTGCTTATTATGCCATGCTATGCTAGTAGACGTGGATTGGGTGAGTGATATCCATGACAGATGTGAGTTTTGTTAATTTAATGGTTTATCTAAGGTGGAAACTTAAATACACATCTGGGTGGATTGAGGTACCTGGGTTTCCAGGATTTGCCTGTTTCTATTGGACCGCCACCCAGGCTCAAAGGGATCATGAGATTATTCATGCTAGAAACCTCCGTGTGCAGCCACAAGCCATTATGGGCTCTGGCATAGTTGATTAAGTCGTGCGAACTCTTACAGGGTAGACTAGCAGATGTAGGGGAAAGTAGGTGTACCGGTCTACCCATCGTAAGGTGCTAGCCCTTCTGAAAGACTATGTCTCGGTCATCCGTTTCTCAAACACCATGTAGTGCGAGAAATCCAACGGAGGCGATCGAGTCTTGTGGGGAAAAGTGCGCAAACCTCTGCAGAGTGTACAAACTAATCATGATAAGCTGTGTCCCCGGTTATGGACGTTTTGAGTATCTAGTACTTGGATATCATGTGAATCTCATCATGTTACTCTAAATTAATTTTGTTGGGTTTTTAATGATGATTGCTCTAATTGGGATTGAGGATGCTGTCAACCATTCTCAATGTTTAACAACCACCATGATAGTTAAATAAAATTTATTCCTTTGCAGTAGGGAAAAATTGGCTTTACGCAAAACTATAACCATAGAGCTTTCCACCAGCCAAATATGCATGTAGTATAGCTTACTCTTTCATTACTCTCTATATGTTACATTGCCAGCATATTCCATGTGCTGACCCATTTCGGGCTGCAACGTTTCATGTTGCAGACTTTTCAGACAACGAGTAAGGTGCCTTTAGGTCGTGGTTCTATACTCAGTGATGCCGTTGGAGTTGATGGACTCACTTATCTTCCAAGCCTTCCGCTATTATCGTTATTAGATGGCCTTAAGCCATATTTATTGTAATAAGTTCTCTTTTGAGACACTCGATGTAATAAGTGTGTGATTGCTACTCTGTTATAAATCCTTCAAGTAATGTGTGGTGTCAGCATTACTGATCCAGGGATGACACCTGAGCACAGAGATCAGACTGTTTGAGGTCTGGTCGCTACAACCATTTCAATGCCTTTCCCTCCAAAGATAAAGGGAAAACCTTCTTCTTAACTCCATCCTTGGATAAATCTGCAAGCCTAAACAATCCAGAAATTCATTCCACATAGACCAGGTGCATATCAGGATGTACTGTTCCATCTCCTACATAAGGATTAGCTAGCAGTTCGCCAACATACCCGAAGGAATTTCATAATAAATATTTTCAATAGGTCTAGTAGGTTGAGTGGCAATTCTTAGTTCTTCTAGTCGAGGTGAAGATACCCCTAACAAACCCCTCAAAGGATTATTTTCCGTAGTAACAAGTGACAGAAAATTCCAGCATGTAGTATAAATGTTTCCTTACCAAATTCCACTTACCAAAGGCGCTTCACTCCCTGGCAACGGCACCAGAAAAGAGTTTTGATGACCCAAAAGTATAGGGGATCAATGGTAGTCCTTTTGATAAGTAAGAGTGTCAAGCCCAACAAGGAGTAGAAGGAAATGACAAGAGGTTTTCAGCAAGGTATTCTCTGCAAGTGTTGTAAGTAACAGTGATAGATAGTTTTGTAGCAAGGTATTTCGTAATGGGTAACAAGTAGCATTCTTGACGACACATGGGAATTATCATTTAGTCACTTTCATCATGTTTGTTTGATTCACGTGCGCTGCTTTGATTATTTGATATGTGGGTGGACCGATGCTTGGATGTTGTTCTTACTTGAACAAGCCTCCCATTTATGATTACCACCTCTCGCAAGCATCCGCAACTAAGAAAGAAGAATTAAGATAAATATAACCATAGAATGAAACATATGGATCCAAACAAATCCCTTATTTAATAACGCATAAACTACGGTTTAAACTTCTGTCACTCTAGCAACCCATCATCTACTTATTACTCCATAGGCCCAAGGATGGTGAAGTGTCATGTAGTTGATGTTCACATGACACCACTAAAGGAAGCAACAACATACATCTATAATACCTAAATAGTTCATCCCACTAACCTATTTCTCTTGACATGTAGGCTATCCACATCAGTAATCGACATGCAGCCATCCACCTCAGCTAATCAGCCACATCATCAAGTTTTTTCTTTTATTTTTTCTATCCTCTCGACCATTCCATGTTTTTTTACACAGGATTCCACACCGCACCATTTTGTTGGGGCGTTTTCTCCCCGAGAGTTTCCCCGTCGACAATTCCTCTTCCCCACTCCCGCGACCTCCCTTTTCAATGCAGCGCCTCCTCCTCTTCCCAATTGCAACCTCTTGTCTTATCCACAACAACTTCTCCCCCACTTCATCTTCTCTAAACACTATTAAATCATGGCACTGGAAAGGATGCACCTCTATATTTACCCATTAATCGATCACATCGGAGCCATGAGATGGCAAGGTCCAGGTTCTGGTGTAGGTTGATGTCGAGGCAGAGCCACAGCTTGCTAGAGCAGTGGCCTTGTTAGTGGTCCTGTCTGAGCCGTTTGTGTCGCGTATCGCAGTCGTGGCCTCCTCCTCCTACTGGTCGCTCAACAACATCAGGCAACACCTGCCACAGACTGCCCGCTCCTCAATTTTGCTATGTTGGTGAGAGAGCCCAACAGGTGTATTCCCAACCATATCCTGCGTTACGTGGCGAAAGCAAAGATCAGAATTGTCACGTCGAGTAATCGCAGTGGATAACCTTGCGAACCCCCATGATCACTGGAATCACGGCAAGTAGTAGGTTGACCCCTGCCACTGTAAAGTGAGCAATTGTACCAACCCCTTTTGCAACCGAGCTCAGCCAGCCTCGCTCCCTTCCCGATCTTCCAAATTTTGCTTCAATGCAGTCCAAATAAAAGGTGAGAAAAATATGAGATTCTTTTCTGCTACATTGTTGGAAGATGTCATCCAAATTTGTCGGGTGTTGTAGAATTGTGAGTATCTAACATTTGACAAGGTGAGAATACGGTACTTTCTTTTCCTGAAGATGTCATGTTCAGAAATTTTGCCATGGTATTTTGGATAGAGCCTCACTGTTGTAGTTCAGTTAGAAACAAGCAACTACTTGTGCTTGCTTAACTCTTGGTTAGTCACAACAATAACCTACAAAACAAATAATTTGGTTACCATAGGTTTCACGTTTTATCCACTAAGCGTTGTTTTAGAGGATGTTGGCAGGCAAACAATGGTGATAGCAAAATAATTCTTAAGATAATATATCGAAAGGACCAAAGAATCAAGTACAGTACAAAGGTAATGTTATACTTGATGTTCTTATGGTGAAAACACGAGGACTGATTAATACATCTACTCATCAAACCATCATATTTTCATTCAGTTTGATGTGCACACTTACAGTTCAGGCATATAATTCGAGAGTTATTGGCATTCTACATTTTAATAGATTGTTTCATATTTCTTTTGGTTTTCTAAATCCCATTTGGAAAAATTAGCATAGCATGTATGGCCTTATATTACCTATCTTACCATAATTTGCTACACCTTTTTGGTAGAAATTCATGATGGTTGATTAATGGCACATATAAACATCCATGTACTTCCAACAATTGGCTTTTAACATGTATATCCTGAAGATGCATCTATATCCCTATTTTCCACCATGGATAGTTAAACACTGAGAAGTTTATATTGTGACATATATTAATGTAAGGATTTTCTGTAATTTGAAGCCCTCATACTTAGTTAGCTTTGAGAGGTATGCTATTATGAACTCCCTATCACAGCTACAGCCAGCAACTACATTAGCTTAGCACACATGACATGGAGCTAGCCAAAGTAGGTCTGTGGTGCAAGACAGTCTCGACGATATTGATGGTGCAAAATCCGTCTTATTTCTCTCGTCAATTGTTTTGTTTTTGGTGGCTCTTATCCAGTCACAAAAAATAAATGTATGCTTGTTGCTCATTATTAGGCTGGTAGACAAAGCAACTAGAAATAATCATCCTAGCCAGCTTCATCATTATTTTGCAGCCTCAAGTCCAGCCATAGAAAAAATATGCTTGCTGCTAATTTTTTATAGTGATTGTCTGTGGAATGAAGGAATGATGGGCCGACAACAGTGTGTACATCCATGCTAATCTCGGCAATGGAGTCGAGGATTTGACACAATTTGGATCGAATTAATTGCCATCTATCCAAGGAACTGTCCCTCCAAAGATCTTGGGAATTCGTACCTGGCATCGGTTCTCTATGCTTCAGAAAGTGGAATGGAGCCACTAATGCCTTGAGGTCTTATTTATTATAATTATAGTCAATGTAGTTCTGTTTACATACTGTGGACATATTCTTTACGTATGGTACATTTAGTTTATTCTCAATACTTTTTCAGCAATCATTTTGGTTAAAGTATCTATACGCCTACCATAGCCATACCGCATCTGGGATTAGTATTTCTCTTAGAGCCACGGTGCATCTGGGATTAGTATTTCTCTTCATGCGAATTCATTTTGTTAACAGGACTATCTTGCATTGCAATGGACTTGGCCTCGGATCACATTGTTTGAACAATTTTTCATATTTTAGCTCAGCATCCCACGGTGCTTTCAGTTATTGAGAATTATCAGTTATACTATCTGCATTCAGCCCTATCTTTGCATCTAAGAATTTCCATGTTTAATGAATTGTTTTTGTGGCATGCATTCCCACAACAACGCGTGGGGTGTCATCTAGTATCATCAAAATATCAAACGAATACCGAATTCACAAGGTTACTTATAACAATAGTAACTACTCATAAACACTACAAAAAATACACTTCCGTGATGATACACGTTTGTCACAGTAGGTCACGTTTTCTGTGATGCATGTACTTCCATGACAATTTTATGATAGAATCAAGATAGTCATACATGTGCTGTCGTAGAAGTGTTCCATGACGTTACCAAAATTATCATCACGGAAGTGTCCACTTCCATGAAGATAAATCACGCGTCACAGAAGTACTTTCGTCAAGGGTGACCGACATGTGGAATCCACAGGAATGGAACGCTGTTAAGCTATCGGGTCCGGTTTTGGATCCGATAACCCGTTAACAGCCTCGACCAATGGGGATTTTCCACGTGTAAAATCATCAATGGCTGGAGGAAACACGTGCCGGCTCATCATTGGGAAAGATGTCATCCACTCATTGGACCCAAGGCGCCTATGATACGTCGACACGTGGCACAGCCCAACAGAGGCCCATTCCTATGAAAAGGCCGGCCCGTTTGACTTGGTCAAAAGGTGGCGGGCCGGCCCACTAAAAGCCTGTTAAAGGCCTGTTTGCATATAGCCCATTTACAGCCCGCTAACCTAGGGCCCGTTACGACCTATCCGAATTAGGCCCAGTAGCATCATATGGGCCGTCCAATATGATTCCAGCCCATTTTAACTTCCGGCCCATGTATGGCCCATGACGGCTTTCGGCCCATATGAGGCCCTTTGTAACTCTTGGCCCATTAACGGCCCATGGTGAAACTGGCCCGTAATGAACGGTGTATCACTTTATACCCATTAACGGTCCATCATTTCATTGGGCCGTTTCCAGCCCATGTTATCTTTCGGCCTTCTCAGGGCCCATTTATTCTTGGGCTCATTTCCAGCATTCAGTTAATTACGGACCGTTACTGTCATTTCTTGCTTGTGGGTCAAATTCATCCCGTTGTTACAATTGGCACGTTTGTTGCCCGTTAATACGTTGGGTATCGGAGGCCTTCCAGGGACCCCACAAGCTTAGGGGGCATGCCTGGTGGACTCCCTTCTATTGATTCTTTTGACAATATTTTTTATATATTTCAAAATAATTCTCCGTCAATTTTCATCTCATTTGGAGTGGTGCAGATAAGGTGTCTCCGATATAGCCCTTTCTGTCCAGAATTCTAGCTACCGGCAATCTCCCTCTTCATGTGAAACTTGCAAAATAAGAGAGAAAGGCATAAGAAGTGTATTATAAGTGAAATAATAGTCCATAATGCAATAAATATTGATATGAAAACATGATGCAAAATGGACGTATCAATTACCTTTGTCAAGTTCCCAATCTTCAGAATTGTGTTTAATTCTTTCCTGAAGACCCCCTTTGAATTCAATAGTTTTCTTCGTAAAGGAACCAGTAGAAGAAGAATCGAGCATGGGTTGATCATTATGAGAAAGCCAAACATAAAAGTTTTGGATAATAATTTATCTTGAGAGCTCATGATTGGGGCATGTGTACATCCTGGACTTAAGCCTCCCCCCAAGCTTGAGATATACTTTCTCCTTCACAAGGCCAAAAATTATATATATAATTCCGATCACGATGAACCAGAGGCATGGGATAAAACTCCTGATGAAATTCCAATTTCAATCGGTTCCAGTCCCACATCCCAATATCATCCAATAGCCTATACCATTTCAATGCCTTTCCCTCCAAAGATAAAGGGAAAACCTTCTTCTTAACTCCATCCTTGGATAAATCTGCAAGCCTAAACAATCCACAAATTTATTCCACATAGATCAAGTGCATATCAGGATGCACTGTTCCATCTCCTACATAAGGATTAGCTAGCAGTTTCGCCAACATACCCGAAGGAATTTCATAATAAATATTTTCAATAGGTCCAATAGGTTGAGTGGCAATTCTTAGTGCTTCTAGTCGAGGTGAAGATACCCCGAACAAACCCCTCAAAGGATTATTTTCCATAGTAACAAGTGACAGAAAATTCCACCACGTAGTATAAATGTTTCCTTACCAAATTCCACTTACCAAAGGCGCTTCACTCCCTGGCAACGGCACCAGAAAAGAGTTTTGATGACCCAAAAGTATAGGGGATCAATCGTAGTCCTTTTGATAAGTAAGAGTGTCGAGCCCAACAAGGAGCAGAAGGAAATGACAAGAGGTTTTCAGCAAGGTATTCTCTACAAGTGTTGTAAGTAACAGCGATAGATAGTTTTGTAGCAAGGTATTTCGTAATGGGTAACAAGTAGTATTCTTGAGGACACATGGGAATTATCATTTAGTCACTTTAATCATGTTTGTTTGATTCACGTTCGCTGCTTTGATTATTTGATATGTGGGTGGACCGGTGCTTGGATGTTGTTCTTACTTGAACAAGGCTCCCACTTATGATTACCCCCTCTCACAAGCATCCGCAACTACGAAAGAAGAATTAAAATAAATATAACCATAGAATGAAACATATGGATCCAAATCAATCCCTTATGGAATAACGCATAAACTACAATTTAAACTTCTATCACTCTAGCAACCCATCATATACTTATTACTCCATAGGCCCAAGGATGGTGAAGTGTCATGTAGTTGATGTTCACATGACACCACTAAAGGAAGCAACAACATACATCTATAATACCTAAATAGTTCATCCCCACTAACCTATTTCTCTTGACACGCAGGCTATCCACATCAGTAATCGACATGCAGCCAGTCACCTCAGCTAATCTGCCACATCATCAAGTTTTTTCTTTTATTTTTTCTATCCTCTCGACCATTCCATGTTTTTTTACATAGGATTCCACACTGCACCATTTTGTTGTGGGCGTTTTCTCCCCGAGAGGTTCCCCGTCGCACGATTCCTCTTCCCCACTCCCGGGACCTCCTTTTTCAATGCAGCGCCTCCTCTTTTCCCAATTGCAACCTCTTGTCTTCTCCACAACAACTTCTCCCCCACTTCATCTTCTCTAAACACCATTAAATCATGGCACTGGAAAGGATGCACCAATATATTTACCCATCACTCGATCACATCGGAGCCATGAGATGGGAAGGTCGAGGTTCTAGTCTAGGTTGATGTCGAGGCAGAGCCACAGCTTGCTAGAGCAGTGGCCTTGTTAGTGGTCATGTCTGAGCCGTTTGTGTCACTTCTCGCAGTTGTGGCCTCCTCCTCCTACTGGTCGCTCAACAACATCAGGAAAAACCTGCCACAGACTGCCCGCTCCTCGATTTTGCTATGTTGGTGAGAGAGCCCAATAGGTGTATTCCCAACCATATCCTGCCTTACGTGGCGAAAGCAAAGATCGAAATTGTCGTGTCGAGTAATCGCAATGGATAACCTTGCAAACCCCCACGATCGCTGGAATTACGGCAAGGAGTAGGTTGACCCCTGCCACTGTAAAGTGAGCAATTGTGCCAACCCCTTTGGCAACTGAGCTCAACCAGCCTCGCTCCCTTCCCGATCTTCCAAATTTCGATTCTATGCGGTCCAAATAAAAGGTGAGAAAAATATGAGATTCTTTTCTGCTGCATCATTGGAAGATTTCATCCAAAAAATTTCGGGTGATGTCGAATTGTGAGTATCTAAAATTTGCTAAGGTGAGAATACTATACTTTCTTTTCCTGAAGATGTCGTGTTCAGAAATTTTGCCATGGTATTTTGGATAGAGCCTCACTGTTGTAGTTCAGTTAGAAACAAGCAACTACTTGTGCTTGCTTAACTCTTGGTTAGTCACAGAAATAACCTACAAAAGAAATAATTTGGTTACCATAGGTTTCACGTTTTATCCACTGATTGCTGTTTTAGAGGATGTTGATAGGCAAACAATGGTGATAGCAAAATAATTCTTAGGATAATATATCGGAAGGACCCAAGAATCAAGTACAGTACAAAGGTAATGTTAAACTTCATGCTCTTATGGTGAAAACACGAGGACTGATTAATACATCTACTCATCAAACCATCATATTTTCATTAAGTTTGATGTGCACACTTACAATTCAGGCATATAATTCGAGAGCTATTGGCATTCTACATTTTAATAGATTATTTCATATTTCTTTTGGTTTTCTAAATCCCATTTGGAAAAATTAGCATAACATGTATGGCCTTATATTAGCTATCTTACCATAATTTGCTACACCTTTTTTGGTAGAAATTCATGATGGTTGATTAATGGCACATATAAACATCCATGTACTTCGAACAATTGGCTTTTAACATGTATATCCTGAAGATGCATCTATATCCCTGTTTTCCACCATGGATAGTTAAACACTGAGAAGTTTATATTGTGCTATATATTAATGTAAGGATTTTCTGTAATTTGAAGCCCTCATACTTAGTTAGCTTTGAGACGTATGCTATTATGAACTCCCTATCACAGCTACAGCTAGCAACTACATTAGCTGAGAACACATGACATGGAGCTAGCCAAAGTAGGTCTGTGGTGCAAGACAGTCTCAACGACATTGATGGTGCAAAATCCGTCGTATTTCTCCCATCAATTGTTTTGTTTTTGGTGGCTCTTATCCAGTCACAAAAAATAAATGTATGCTTGTTGCTCATTAATAGGCTGGTAGACAAAGCAACTACAAATAATCATCCTAGCCAGCTTCACCATTATTTTGCAGCCTCAAGTCCAGCCACAGAAAAAAATATGCTTGCTGCTAATTTTTTATAGTGATTGTCTGTGGAATGAAGGAATGATGGGCCGACAACAGTGTGTACATCCATGCTAAGCTCGGCAATGGAGTCGAGGATTTGACACAATGTGGATCGAATTAATTGCTATCTATCCAACGACCTGTCTCTCTAAGGATCTTGGTAATTCATACCTGGCATCGGTTCTGTATGCTTTAGAAAGTGGAATGGAGCCACTAATGCCTTGAGGTCTTATTTATTATAATTATAGTCAATGTCGTTCTGTTTACATACTGTGGACATATTCTTTACGTATGGTACATTTAGTTTATTCTCAATACTTTTTCTGCAAACATTTTGGTTAAAGTATCTATATGCCCAAGGTTGGAAAAAGCGGTAGGCGTAAGTGAGGCGGTTGGCCTTTGCCTAGTGCCTAGGCGGTGCCTAAGCGCCCTAGGCGCGGCCTAGGCGGTAATATAGTTTTTACTCGTAGTGTATTTATGATTATTATATGGGTGTTGATAATAGTTTAGGACATATAAATAACTTAATTTCCGTCGACTACCATTGGAATATAACCCGTTTGGCAAATTAGTGAAGTATGTGGCATGATTTCTTGCTTGCATAGGCAATTCCTTACTTGCCTGCCTAGACCTCCATTTATGCCCTAGGCGAGGCGTCTGGCCATTGCCTAACGCCTAGGCGTGCCTAAGCGCCTCCTAGGCACTGCTTTTCCAACAGAGCGCCTACCATATCCATACTGCATCTGGGATTAGTATTTCTCTTAGAGCCATGGTGCATCTGGGATTAGTATTTCTCTTCGTGCGAATTCATTTTGTTAACAGGACTATCTTGCATTGCAATGGACTTGGCCTCGGATCACATTGTTTGAACAATTTTTCATATTTTAGCGCAGCATCCCACGGTGCTTTCAGTTATTGAGAATTATCAATTATACTATCTGCATTCATCCCTATCTTTGCAAATAAGAATTTCCATGTTTAATGAATTGTTTTTGTGGCATGCATTCCCGCAACAATGCGTGGGGTGTCATCTAGTATCATCAAAATATCAAATGAATACCGAATTCACATGATTACTTATAACCAGACTTCTCCCATGTCCTCAAGAACAAAAGTAACTACTCACAAACACTACAAAAAAATACACTTACGTGATGATACGTGTTTGTCAAAGTAGGTCACGTTTTCTATCATGATGTACATCCATGACGATTTTATGATATAATCAAGATAGTCATACCTGTGCTGTCGTAGAAGTTTTCCATGACATTACCAAAATTATCATCACGGAAGTGTCCACTTCCATGACGATAAATCGCGCGTCACAGAAGTACTTTCGCCAAGGGTGACCGACACGTGGCATCCACCGTAACGGAACGCCATTAAGCTATCGGGTCCGATTTTGGATCCAATAACCCGTTAACATCCTCGACCAATGGGGATTTTCCACGTGTAAAATCATCAATGGCTGGAGGAAACACGTGTCGGCTCATTGTTGGGAAAGATGTCATCCACTCATTGGACCCAAGGCGCCTATGATACATCGACACGTGGCACAACCCAACAGAGTCCCATTCCTGTGAAAAGGCCGGCCCGTTTGACTTGGTAAAAAGGTGGCGGGCTGGCCCACTAAAAGCTTGTTAAAGGCATGTTCGCATATAGCCCATTTACAGCCCACTAACCCAGGGCCCGTTACGACCTATCTAAATTAGGCCCAGTAGCATCATATGGGCCGTCCAATATGATTCCAGCCCATTTTAACTTCCGACCCATGTATGGCCCATGACGGCTTTCAGCCCATATGAGGCCATTTGTAACTCTTGGCCCATTAATGGCCCATGGTGAAAATGGCCCGTAATGAATAGTGTATCACTTTATACCCATTAACGGCCCATTATTCCATTGGGCCGTTTCCAGCCCATGTTATCTTTCGGCCTTCTCAGGGCCCATTTATTCTTGGGCTCATTTCCAGCATTCGGTTACTTACGGCCCGTTACTGTCAGTTTCTGCTTGTGGGCCAAATTCAGCCCGTTGTTACAGTCGGCACGTTTGTGGCTCGTTAATACGTTGGGTCATTTTCATAGCGTCATCAAATACGGCCTATTAACGACGGCCCATTATGGTCGGCCCATGAACGGACGATTCCAACTCTAGCCTGTTTACGGCCATAATGCGGTCTGTTATTGGCCCATGTTTGGCCAATCGATCATACGACCCATATAAGGCCCATTGATGATACGGCCCGTAGAAGGCCCATTGTGTCTACGGCCCGTAGAAGGCCCATTGTTTCTACGGCCGGTAGGAGGCCCAGTGTCACTACAGTAAATATGTAGCCCATGGTTATTGTGGCCTAGTTTAAAAAAATAGGTTATTGCGGCCACTAGCAAACCGCGGAAAAAGAACTGCACTGACTACAAGCAAACAAATAAACAAGACAACAAGGAAATAAATAAGCAAGCAACTTACGCTAGGCTATCACGGCTATTACACATATTACATCCACTGGGCATCAAAGTTCGCCTCCAGTGAAAATATAGGGAACAAAGCAGCATATCATATACAGTGGTTGCCAAAGTTGGCGACAAGCGCAAATAAACGCCGCAGCAAAACAAGTCCAGAACTGAAACCACTTCAGAAGATCTCAAGAAACAATATCCTGGGTACCCATAATGCTGGCAAGATGCTTAGCAAGCTTATTAACTTTCTCTTGTTTGGCGCTTAAATCCTCCAGCGCTTGCTGTTGCACCAGGAAGTATGCATCTGAATTCTGCAGGGACTTCCTCAGTCCTTCAGCTTCCTGTCGCAGCACATCTGATCGATGTCTTTCAACTTGAAGTTGAGACTCAAGAAGACGAACTGATTCAGGCAGCGAGTTCGAAGAGCTTGTGCCAGCAGTAGTGGCCAGTAACTCGAACACTACATCAAGACAGGACTTTTGGGTTCTCTCACTGTCGTCAAGATAGTTTTTATCAGCTTTCTTGGAGACCAACAGGGATGTCTCACTATCTTGAACCTTATCTGCATTACTTCCTTTACCATTGCATAACGGGGTACTGTTCTCCAATATTTTGTCCGCATTCTAAAAGAGAAACAAGCAGACACATCACAGGTTTACCATGTTGTATATGAAACTCATTTTGGTAAATGAGTTCAGTAGTAAAGTGGACAGGATAACAGCATGAAACAAACATATATCTATGTACCATGGTCACTTTATGGTCTATATCATTCTAGTTTTTGTTGCCAAATCAAGATAGAGACACAGTTCAAATAATATTTGTTCAAGACAAAGCAGAATAGACAGAATATAAGTGTGGGAAACTATAGAGCAATAACAACACTTGTAATGTGCATGACATGAGAACATAACTGTTTATTCAATTGAAACTGAAATCAACATAGAGCAGGTTACAACAGCAAACCAGTTAAAGAAACAGGTTTAAAACATACCTGTTGCACCATTGGAGTTTCAATTCCATCCTTCAAATTTGAAAATAGTTGGTATGAGTAAATACAGTAATGCAAGAGCAAAGGAGTATGAACCATAGCTACAGAACCTGACCTGAGAACAAATCTTCTTCTCCTTTAAGCATTGAGTTGGGATTCAGAGTGGTGGTCCTCGTGCTTTGGGCACTGCAGTTCCCTTACTAACTGCTCGTGTTTGGGTGCTCTGTGGTGGAGACGGTGCTGTGTCAACTGGAACTGGGTTACTATCTGCCGGGGTTGGGGTTAGAAGGGGTGTAGCTGGTTCTCTGTCCAACTGGGTAGGGGTACAATCTGCGAGAGTCTGGGTTATGTGTGGTGGATCTGGTCCTTGGGCAAGTACAACCGTGGTTCTATCTGCATCAACTGGTAGCACTATCTTTTCTGAAGACCGTGTTGTTACTCCCTTAGATACTGCCATCACCCTCTCCAATTCAAATGGCTGATAAACAAGAAAAGTAATTGAAAGTACAACATTGTATGATAGACAGGTGCAATGGATAGTGGGGAATAAAAGAGGGCATGAAATAATTCACATTTATGTTGTCTAACCAAACAGGATACATGACACAATTTCACATATATGATGGCTAACTAAACAGGATAGCATGACACAATTTCACATTATGATGGCTAACTAAAAAAGATGGAAAGACATAGTTCAAAATATGATGACTATGTAAACAGGATGACATGATATAACTATATAATGTGTTTATTAAATAGGTTGGCATGCCATAATTCACATACATTCACGGATAGAATGCCATAATTCAAAATATGATGACTGTAAACACTAAACAGGATGAGATGATATAACTATATGATGTCTTTATTAAATGGGTTGCCATGCCATAATTCAGATAGATGATGTGTATGTACTATGTAAACATGATGGCATGATATAATTCAAATATATGATTTATATAGTAAGCAAGTAAGCAGATGGCAATCCATATATGATGTAAAAACTAAGCAATGCAAGACAACATGCATGACATGGGTAATATAACCCTGCCAAGTTTGAGCATAGACCTCAGGGGGGAAATAGGACTGGTCATCAGTCTCTGAATCCTCCTCTGAGGAGCTCTCTGTAACCAGCAAGATGTCTGCTTCAGCAGGTAGCATTGTCTGCTCTGAATACCTTGTTTTCACTCCAGATACTTCCATCACCGCTTCAAATGGCTGATGCACAGGAAGAGTAGTTGAATATACAAACGTTGTCGACAAATGGAACACGTAATACAAAAAAATGATAGCATGATATAATTCACATACATGATGATTGGCTAAACAACATGGCATTGCATAATTCACATATATAATGCCTTTGCAACAAGATAGCATTGCATAATTCACATATATAATGTCTTGCAACAAGATGGCAATGCATAATTCACATATATGGTAATTAGACACTGAACAGGTGGCATTCACACAAAGCATGTCTAAACTAATCAAATGACATAGCAATGCAAGACACCATACGCACGATATGAGCAACATAACCCTGCCAAGTTAGAGCATACACCTCGGGGGGGGGGATAGGACTGGTCATCTGTCTCTGAATCCTCCTCTGAGGAGCTATCCGTAACCAGCGAGATATGCGCTTCGTCAGATAGCATAGTCTGCTCTGAAGACCTTGTTTTCACTCCAGAATTTTCCATCACCGTGTCAAATGGCTGATGCACACGAAGAGCAGTTGAATGTACTAACATTGTTGACAAATGTAATACGTAACGAAAAAAAGGATGGCCTGATATAATTTACATATAAGATGACTGGCTAAGCAGGATGGCATTGCAAAATTCACATATATGATGCCTGGCTAAACAAGATGGCGTTGCATAATTCACATAAACGATGAATAAACTAAACAGATGGCATTCGCACAAAGGATGTCTAAACTAAGCAGATGACATATTTGATGTATAAAGTAAGCAATGCAAGGCACCATATGCATGATATAACCAACATCAGCATGCCAAGTTAGAGCGAAGACCTCAGGGGGTAAATAGGAGTGGTCTTCTCCTTCTGAATCCCCCTCAGAACAGATATCTTCCTCTCGATTACAATCCGAAATGGGTGGAGGGGGGCTGCCTTTGCGCCTACCATGGAGCGACGTCTGCATGAAATTTTATTGCCACGCAAGGCTCGTCTCTTTTGCTCTACATGTTCAGTTCCATTGTTTACAATAACTGTCATGCATAGGAATAAAACATAGTGAGATTATGTAAGGAGTGCATGCAGAAATCCAGAGTGATGGTAGCAACCTGTGGATAGACCCAAAACCAATAATAGCAGGCAGATAATGGCTTCAGTTAAAAAATACAGATAATGGCTTCTTTACTGTTTGTTTCCCACCCAACATGAAACTCATAGTAGACACCGGAGATTAACCAGATAGTAGATAGATACTATTGATTGCGGCCCCGATATGTACCCCACAACCATTTAAAAACTCAAGTTTGACCATTAGTTTGGAGCTGACTCAGAGTCTAATCGGTGAACAGGACGATAAAGTAGCATGTAATATTAAGCGATGCATAACGTAAGCAGACACGAAAGAGTGCGACCTCTCTTGCGGACCCGTGTAGTCCTCGAGGTCATCTGCTCGGTTGATGATGGTAATGCAGTTTTCATGGCTGCCGCGGCGGGGAAGAAGATCTGAGGCGGCGAAAGACAGTCTGGAGGCCGGATCCCTGCTGTGCTGGACCCTTCTGTCGTTGGAGCAGCTGAGCTGGGGTGGACGACGGCGCAGCAGGAGCGGGACAAACCACGCAAGGTTTTCTTTGACAACTATCTGTAAGAGAAGTAATTCTGTAAGGGCTCGTTTGAATTGGAGGATTCCAACAATGCAGGGATAGGAAATAGACAGGAATAGGATAGGAATGCACGTGCAAAACAGAGAATTTAAAAACACAGGATTTCTGCCAATCTGGGTGTTTGATTCACAAGAATTGGAAGATCACAGGATGCAAAGAAGCATGGTGAGATTAAGTCAAACCACAAGAAAATGTACGGTTATAATGCTATTATGCTACTATCTCTTAGTCTTGTGCTTCATGAATAGGAATTTGAAAAGGAGGACAAGTGAAAATTAAAATTCCTACGGTTTTTCTTTCAAGGAGACACTAAAGGAACAAATCCTACAGTTTTCCTTTGCTCCATTCCTTTGAACCAAATTCATGAATAGTAGTACCATAGGAAACTTTCCAATTCCTATGTTTTTCATTCACTTTTCCTTTCAAGCACTGGCGATTCTAGTAGGCAGGCTTGAGCAAGGAAAAGCCTACACTAAAAAATGTTCTTGTGCTACTTCTATTACTTTGGAACCAGGCCACTGCCCTACTAGCTCAACTCCCAGGGCCATCGACAAATGCACAGCTCAAACGCGCAGAGATAACTAATGATGGCATTCAAGAGAGTCCATCACGGATAGCTAAGTTGCCTGGTACCTCACTGCGTGTCATATAGTAGGATAAAATAATCGTATTTCCCGTTACTCCGTGTGCTCAGTAGACAATATATATAACATGTAGAGTAGAAAAGAGATGCCACAAGTGTACAACCTCTTTGGCGAAGCCATGTCGATCTCAGCGTGATTGGGTTGGTCGGTGAGGATGCTCCGGCTGACTTGGCTGTCGGAGGAGGGGAAGAAGATCTTAGACATCTAGAGATGGAGCCCGAGGTACTGCTCCGCTGTGATGGAGGGTTTCGTCATTGGAGCAGCTCCGGTGAGTTGTACGACACTGAGGCTGAAGCAGGACAAGAGAAACAATGTTAACCTGAGTGGAATTCTAATAGCAACTCCAATATATGACTTAAAATACATAACCACAAAGTGCTAGATGTAAAATACATCAGCCGCTCATCTCTGAACTTAACTGTCGAAACTGAATTTAACTGTCGAAACTGAACTTAACTGTCGAAACTGAATTTTGCTGTCGAAACTGAATTTTACTGTCGAAACTGAACGCACCAGAGGTGAGGCTACATGTCAGTCGACTGACTTTGTCATCTCTGGTCAGTCGATTTTGCAGCCATTGGATACGAAATCAAGGGCCTGCAGTTCATCTTCAACCTCCACCTCCTGAGTCGCCAGCCCCCACCGGCCAAACAGCCGCCCCCCGCCACCTACGGCCGGTGGTGCACCGCCCCGCCCGCCCTGAAAACACTCCCCACCACCGGGCCGCCGCCGCCCCGGCCATCCCTCTAGGGCCCCCCGTGCTGAGATTTTTCTCCGCCGATCTCCATGCCACAGCCCCACCACCGCCGGCCACCACCGCCCCCACCCTGAACCCTAAGATAGATAGTAGGGTACCTCTCCGACAGGCCCCCCTCCCAGTTGTGGCTGGTTCTTCCTTAACTCCGACGAGCCCCCCACCCCCTAAAAATCGACTGACACAAAAGTGGTTCAGTCGACTGAAGTGTAGCTAAATCGGAGAAGCATCGCAAGCAAGAGCAGCACCGCGAGCAAGAGCAATAGCAAGAGCAGACCAGGCAGGGGATCGAGAGCAAGAGCAGACAAGGTAGGGGACCGAGAGCAAGAGTAGAGCAGCAGCAACAGCAGCTCTTACTGATGTGGACGTCACTTCCGAGGGAGTGGCCTGCGACACCGTGGAGGAAGTGGCCGGCGACGCCGCCGTGGATGGAGCCGCGACGTGTCAGCTCGGGACCGAGCGCCGGCAGCACCGTGAGATTGAATCAAGAAGAAAATGCGGCGATTAGTGTACAACCTCTTTGGTGGCACCGATTAGGCCGTGCTTCATCCGAGGAAACGGTGATGATGATGCTCTTCCGGTGGTGCAGGTGAAGACGGTGGTGTGGGAATGGAGGTGGTGCGAAAGACGAGGGGAACATCGAGGCAGCTCCTTGGAGGTGGAGGATGGAGTGGCTGAACCGGCGGGACGACCAGATCAACGATGGATCCTCATCCGGTACGGTGTATGAGGGACGTCGAGGTGTTGCTGTGGACGACGTTGTCGGGGAAGAGGCTCCTGCTGGGTGATGGACGGAGGAGGGTGTGGGGCTTCACGGGTTTTCCCGGCCTCAGTGTACGAATGGGTGGGCAGATGGGATGGGAGTGGGGAACCAGCTTAGGGACGCGCTTTTCCGAAATGTGGGGTAAGTTACGAAAGTACCCCCACCGATTTGAGGCGGTTCTTTCGGTTCAGGGGTATCACGGGCATTTCACGTGTCGGGATTTCACAGGAGGTGGGAGTTTTAGCACGCGTTGTAATTTTGGTATAGCAAGGCGCGGGTTGAGACGGAGGGTGTTGTCGGAGCACAATGAGAGAAAGATATATCTTAAATATTTCGGGCTAACAAGGCGCGGGTTGAAATTTCCGGACAAGCCTAACATGTACTGTACCAAATCAATTCGCACTACAAATGTCATTTAAAACTTTGAATTCATGTTATGTTCAATTAAAATATTTCGCTACGTGGATAATGCATGCAACCTACTACTCAAATGAACGTTTTAGTGCATTCCAAACGTATATACTACCGCTTCAATATGAACTAAATTTGAACTTGTTTATCTATTTGAATAAGATCTACAATAATGATTGTTGTGAAGTCAAAGCATTTGAATTCGTTTCTCTATTTTAATAAGATCTACAATCATCATTATTGTCAAGTTAAACCATCATTTGTGTATTATCTTCACAGCACACCACATGATTAGTCTCGAGTTACATATGAACTATGTGTACTATATGAACTCGAACTCGATTTTTTGAATCCACTTTATGTTGATTTCAAATCACAGTACATTTCAAGCTCTAGCTAGATCTTCATAATCTAAACCATGTCTCATATGTATAATGTGTTTATCACATTATGTATGGTGCCCCGCCCCCTACGCCTACAAGTATTTAGATGTGAGTTGCAAACACCACACATTACCACAAATTCAAATAAAATGTGAGAATGTTCGATATATAGTATTGTTTAGATTGTTCGATATTTAGTTGTAAGCTGCAAATGCCACACATTATCACAAATTCAAATAAAATGTGAGATTGTTCGATGTATAGTATGGTTTAGATTGTTCGACATTTAGCTGTGAGTTGCAAACGCCATGCATTATAACATTATGGTATAACATGTGCAAAACCACAGCACGCATATCACCGCTATATTCATGCATGCATATGTTTAAAACATTATGATCTCCTATTCAAATATATGAATCCACTTTCATATCAAATTATGATCTTTGTTAGTCTCTTACACCCACACAATCCTCTAACCTTTGTAGCTACCACTAACTTTCTCTCGTGCATGCACACGCCCTCCTCGCCCTCCCCCTCCCTCAGCATTCTATCCATCGCACACATTCATTTTTTTTCCATTAGCTCATTCTCCCACAGTCTCCACAACTCCTTTCCAACACACAGCGATCGATAAACCTCTCCAGCGATGTCTGCCTACAACATACACACGCACCTTCAATCTCCTCCTTTATGTGTCCTTGCCTCGTGTCTCTCATACGGTCCCACACACGTGTAAACTCTCGCCCCTCTTTTCATCGATCTCACAACCGCACACTCCTCCCCTATCTAGCTAGTAGCTCGGCCTCTCGCACCACCTCCTAGCTCCATTCTCTCTATCTATCCGTCTCGCTGGGCCTTATTTGCCTCTAACAAATGGACGTACACCGACCGATCTCCCGCTATACATATAGCTAGCCTTATAACTCGTTTTTTCTCCCGTGTCGATCGATCTACCTCATTAGTTATGTCTCTCCCTTCATCCCACAAACAACAATTGATCTACCGATCTAGTTAGGTTTGCTTACCAAACACATGGTTCCCCTTCATCATCCATGGATGCGTCCCGACAGATCTATCACGCACAGGCACACACAGAAACACATCCCCGCTCTTATTGATAATATTGCAGTTCCACCCTCAGTTTGTCTAGCAGGCCTCTCCCACCATCTTCGAGAAGCAACTCCATCACCCATCCAGCAATCTACCCCTCTTCCTCCCTCTCTCTCTCCTCTCTCTCTCTCTCTGTCCCATCCTATTTCCCGTCCTTCAGTTATGTATGGATGTCCACCGATCTCTCTCAATACATAGCTAGGTCTCTCCTTCTCATCACATATACGTGTCGTTCTACCTCTATAGTTAGGCATCTGCCTACCCCTCCCCCACCCCTCCCCCAAACACACAGCGATACATCGAGCGCTCTAGTCATGTCTCCCTGCCACACACAAACTTGACCTGTGCCCTTAGACATTCCGGTAGGTCAGTCACCCTATATCTTTGACTTGCACACACACACAATTTCGATGGCTCTCTTCATTGATCTCGTACCCACCCACTTGATCCTCTCTTCGACTCTATCGATATCTATAACCCCTCCCTCCCTTCTTGTGGATCGCCCGACCCTCTATATATGATATGGATAGGCCTCCATTTCACACACATTTCATGCAAAATTTTGTTTGAGATGTCATCGACACATATTCCCACAAATACATTCACGAAATCAACCCCCCAAAAAAACACTCATGAACGCGGTTTGTATCTCTCACACACACCCACGTAGGTGGGGGACGTGCACGAAGAGAAGAGGTGCACGCACGGCTCACGTACTCCCGTCTCTTTCCCGACCACACCCGCGCTGGCACGCGGTGGAGCTCATTTCTATACAAAAAGGCAGCCCACGTGGTAATTTGACACGTGTACTGGTTGTCCACTTGATGGGGGGAGGATCGTCTACCACGGGTGAACAATAAATTGCGACTTGACACGTTATGGTAAAAAAGAGGCAAACCATGTGGGGCCTACTTTAGAGGCAAGGCTCTATACACTGGAGTACTTTTGATGTGTCCCGTCAACTCGCAGAACAAGGAGAAACTTGCTTAGTACGCCGTCTCATCCGCCCATGAGCGCGGTGGCTCGCCGGATGAGGTGAAGCTTGCTTACTAGTAGTAGTACTACTGTACGCCTTACACCCGCTCCCTCTCCCACGCGCGCGGTGGCTCGCAGGACGAGGAGAAAATTTTACTACTCCCTCCGTTTACTCCTCGTCCCTACTACCTTGGTTAGAGAGATTATCATATTGTTTGGAATATATATGTCCTTTAGTAGATTACAATATGAACTACTAGTACATACTCCAAACACTGATGTATATAGACGTATTTTAGAGTGTAGATTCACTCATTTTGCTCCGTATGTAATCCATATTGAGGCCCTATTTGGTTCATAAGTCCTAGGACTTTTTCTAGTCCCAACTAAAAAGTCCCTACTCCTTAAAAATTCCCTCCTTGTTAGTTTTTAGGGACTAAAAATTCCCTAGTCCCTCCGTAGAGGTTATTGAATGACCATGTTACCCCTTGTATACAGAAAAATAACAACCAAACAACACCATGGGGTAGCGGGGCAATGGGTGCAGGGAGGGGCATTGTTGGAAAAGTCCCAAAAGAGACTCTCCTTGAGAGTCTTCTTCATTAAGTCCCAAAAAGCAAGTTTTAGTCCCTAGTAGTCCCTCCAGTTTGGTTAAAAAGTCTCTAAGAGGGACATTTTCATGTCCCTATACTAAAAAGTCCCTGAAAACAAACACCCCCTGAAATGGACGTGATAGTACGCACTCTCTCTCGCCCCACCCTTGCCCATGTGGTGGACGTGCAGCAATTCATTCGGTCTCATATAGCCAGAACGATATATACTGCAGTACCATTATTGCTCAACCTCCCGAAGAGGCGAAGAGCCAATCGCAAGGTTAATATTTTGGAGATGCCAAGCACAAGGTTTAAGGAGAATGAGTAGTAGGTGCCGCGTCATTTATAAATAGTTTTATTTCTTCAGTGGCACTTACGCAATATGATAGGTTCGTATGGAGAGAAAAGGAAACCGCTCCACTATATACATAGTCAGGACGGGCCAGCCTACACGGTTGCTTGTTGGGTTGCTCTCTTCACACTCTCTCGCACAAAATGACTGTGGCCACATCTCTAACATCCCGGTGGATCACGTCCGCCGGGGGAAGGGGTGGATGCTTAGTGTAGATGCGGTCGACCTTGCCGACGGTGAAAACCCACTGTCGGCACGTCCCAATCAGGGGTCCCCGCCGTTCTCTCTCACAAAGCCGGTGAGGTTGCCTTCATCCCTTGCTCACTGCCACGACGTGGGCAGTTTCCCCCTCCCGCCGCCCTCCTCAAGGTTGAGCTACGTCCCGGCATCCCTTAGGTACAACTCCCTTTATAGCCGGCTTGCACCACTGCTCCAGCTGTCCACATCACTCCATGTGGATATTTCTCTACTTCTTTGCCCCGCACATACCTCTACTGGCTTCTACGTACTGTATTTGTGATGATTTTATGTCTCATCAACTAGTCCCAGTAATCTTATTCTAATCATGCTTCTTTAATTTCTTTGCCACAGGGATGCTCATCTCGATTTTGGTGAAACTGCACAAAATGATTCGATGGTCAAAAGGTTGCAAACTTCATTTCTTAGGAACCTCGAACATTGCTAGCAAATTAAAGCATGTTTAGGGTTTAGGGTTCAAGGGCTAGGGACTGCATGGATCGTTTTTTTCTTTAGCTGCCTCTGTTCCAAAATAAGCGTCAACTTTAGTAGTATTACAACTTTGTACTAAAGTTTGCATAAAGTTGAGACACTTATTTTGGAACGGGGGGAGTACATATTTGTTATGATCTGTCAATCAATGAGATGCAACAGCATGCATGTTAGTCTCCTTTGTATTTGATGAAATGTTGCAAGGGGCAACGTTGGACGCAAGATACATGTAACAGAAGTTGGAAGCTTCATAGCATTGTACAAATTTATCTCACTCACAAATTACAGTACGTACTATACTAGTACTTCCTCCATTCCTAAATATAAGTCTTTGTAGAGATTTCACCATGAACCACATACGGATGTATATAGATGCATTTTAAGTGTAGATTCATTCATTTTGTTCCGTATGTAGTCCACCTAGTGGAATCTCTAGAAAGACTTATATTTAGGAACAGAGGGAGTACTATGTAAAGAGTTAGGTGTCACGCGATGTCCAGAAAATATGGTGATAGTGTGAGGTGGGCCATGTAATCATTGAGCCTATGTGTTTCCACTGCTCTTGCACTCCTCCGCTATAAGAATGGAGAAAAATGTAATCTAGTAGTACCTCCTTTCGCCGAAAGTGTGGGACATCCAGCAGTCCTACCACCTCAGTAATAATGACCAATGAGTCGTCAAATCACATAGACCCAGCAGTAAGTTGGACGGACGAAGCAACCATCACTCTTGAATCCACTTCTCCCTTCAATGCAGGCGCCAGTGAGAGGTCGCGTCCGCTATGCCCGGGCATGAATGTGACACCGATTCTTTGGAGCGACGCTGACCGTTTCGGGCAGGAAGCGCGCGCGGGTGATGGAGGGGCTTTGGGTGGGCCAGGCTAGTCAGGAGCGGGCGTGGCAGCTGTCCGCCTGTCCCTACCGGATGCCCAGAAACAAGAGGATGCACCGACTCTCGTGGCTAAAATCGTACACTACACACCATCTCTCTGTAGGAGTAGGTCGATCTGTCACTCTCTCTAACACACACATGCTGTTAAACACACACACACACACACACACACGCATGCACACGCGCACACAGGTTCATAGAATAGGAAAATCGTGCAAGTGCGAAGCCACAAGAAGTGAGATATAAATGGAGTACGTACAAGAAGAGAAGAGGTGACGAATATTCCATCAAACCTGGACTGAGGAGTAGTACTCCCTCCGTCTAGGTGTTAAGTCATCTTACGGAAATCAGATATTCCCAAAATGTTTAGGCGTCGTCCATTAACTTTGCATCTCAATCCCCTCCTGGCCTCATTGCTAGCGAGCGTTGTTACTTAGGGAGCGTTTGGATCCTTGGCAAGAACAGCTTATAGCATAGCCGGGCAAGGTTAGGCGTTTGGAACTTTTAAAATATGTTAGCTTTTGTGGGCCAGCTAGCTTGGGTGGGCTAGAAAAACCTTGCTAGCTCAGGAGAGCGAGATCAGCTCGCTTCCGACGGCAAACTTTGCGTAGTAGTAACATAGACTTGTAACATATGCATGTTACTAGTCCAAGTTACTCACCACTATGACCAGCCTAAGCAATTTAACCAAACGCTCCTTACTCTGCCTTGTTATCTCCCCCGGAAACCCAATGCATGGAGCGCAACTACGTGTTGATCAGTCAAGAAATTAAGGTCGGCTTGCGTGCGAGTTAATACGTGGCCCTTCATGGTAGCTAAAATGGCATCTCTTGGTTGTTTGGATTAATTGTTGCGTTTAGAGACATAAATCAGGGCTTTGATTGGAGGAATGGCCGGTCAAGTTTCTCCTCCTCCAATCTGCTTGCACTTGGTCCCGCTGCACCTTCTAACGTGACTTATTACACCTAGATGGAGGGAGTAGTACGAGATACGGTGGCACACTGACTTAGGCCGAATACAAGTGCCCAAAATTGTGTGCATGTTATAATAAGGATTCACTTAAAATAGTACGTGAGCAAAGAGAGGGATCAATTGGACAGTGTTCCCGAGCAGTAGCGAGATGTGTGAGGTAAGATACACCGCTGGCGCTTTTAATTTTTCTTATTAATTTTTTTGTTTCACCCTCTGACTGGTGGGACCCAACGTACTACGTGGAGAGAGGTAAGGTGACTAAGGTTGCATTATTTCTGCACCACTATGGATAGTCTTACCACCAAAGCCACATGACACGATTATGATTTAAATCCCAATGACTCCCACACAAAAAAAACACGGCATGCTTGTCACACGAATGTAGGAATGTATAAAAGGTTATTTTCCTCTCGTTGAACATAACGGGAGGGTTGTGTAGCTGGTTAGCTTGTTCTCTCATCAAACTTGAGGTCTCGGGTTCGATAACTACACGTGAGCATAATTCATGCCAGGAGGATTCTTTGACAGGTCAAAATGGATGCATACGGAGCTATACAATCTCGTAGTGACCGTATAATCACCTCATCACATATAAGCTGCAGCCTCGATGCTTGTTTTCTAGGGTTTGCACTCTTCACATTCTCTCTCCAGTATATATATACACGTTGGAGCCTCGGCGCTTGTAGTTGCTCTCTTCACACTCTCTCACCCTCTCCAGATCTAAACAAGACTTCGTTGGCCTCTCTCTCTCTCCCCT
This sequence comes from Triticum aestivum, assembly GCF_018294505.1. NCBI lineage: Eukaryota > Viridiplantae > Streptophyta > Magnoliopsida > Poales > Poaceae > Triticum > Triticum aestivum. The sequence continues at coordinate 335,526,094 of NC_057801.1, forward strand.
CACTGCTGATCAAAGAGCCGGCAGGATCTGCTCGCTGGGAAGGGAAGGAGGCTTAACGCTGTCGCCGTCGGCGAGGGAGGGAATCCACTACCGGCGAGCTGTTCACTTTCACCCAGCGGCAGCGCTGGAGGGCCTCCGACCCCTTCTTCTTCGTCACCGTACATAGTGTGGGCCAAACGGCCTTCGGCCGCCCACCGAACCACACCCCAAGAACCTTAAGGTATAATTTACTTATTCCACATGCATTGCTCTAGTTGCATGTGGGCTTTTTCCGCTTCTGCACTCATATCTAGGTGTTGGATCAAACAGGAAAGTAGTGGGGAAAGTTGTATACCATGAATCTAGGACGTGGTTCAAAGAGGAAAGGAATGGGGGAAAGTAGTGGGAAAAGTTGTATAGCATGAATCTAGGACGTGGTTCAAAAAGGAAAGGAAGGGGTAAAGTAGTGGGGAAAGCTGTATCGCATGAATCAAAGACGTGGTTCAAAGAGGAAAGGAATGGGGGAAAGTTGTGTGGAAAGTTGTATAGCATAAATCTAGGACGTGGTTCAAAGAGGAAAGGAGGGGGGAAAGTACTAGTACAGACTGGCTATCCAGCACCTACGTTGGTCGAAAAGGGAAAACAATGACAAATGCAGTACGCACATCCGTAACGAACTGATATTTTGTTTTGGGGGACAAGGCTGTAGAGTTTGAGCAGGACTAGATTTGCTGCGCTCACATAGGGAAAGGTGTCTAAAGATAACAAAACTGGGACCAACACAAATATGCTCCTTGGTTGTTGTTCTTTATTGCAACAGACTGTGCATCACCCCAGTACATCGGTAGATGCACATGGTGCTGGTGCCTCCACTGTCCCGTGCAACTCTTTAGCTGTTGTTAATCTAAGGCCATGTTTGGTTAAAAACTCCCTAGTCCCTACTTGCTTGGTTCCAGGGACTAAACATGGACTAGAGGTTATTAAATGACATGCTAAAAGACCATGTTACCCCTAGTAATGAACTAATAGAGACAAGGTGCGATGCGTGGCAGGGGCAACTGTTGGAAAAAGTGCCAAAAAGACTCTCTCTCAGGGTCTTGTTTCTTTAGTACCAAATGCCCACTTTTAGTCTCTAAAAGTCCCTCCTGTTTGGTTTAGATGGGACTGACACGGAGTTTTTTTAGTCCCTACACCAAAATGTCCCTGTAAACAAACACCCTCTAATAATGCCACTGGAAAATTAATGCAATGCCACAGTTAAAAGCAAATTACATGTTTAACAAATTTTATTGCTAATATAATCTCTCTGTTAATATTATCAATGCCACCGTTTGAGAAATGCTACTGTCTTGCTTTATTTCCCATTTAGATATGGTAGATGCTTCTTTTTGTGTGCTTCTGTGTCATCCACCGTTATTGACCACTAGTTGTTTCCTTTGCACCTCTGTGTAAACAGGGTTATCTACTTCACCTCGTTGCCGTTGTGACCTTTTGTTGCACTGCACAAAACACTTTTGTTTTAAGAGTGTTTTGTGCAGTTCAACCAAAATGTCACACCGACAATGTTGCTTGATTGCTTGATCTTAGTGGGACTGCACAAGAGGAGATCTTACTTCCTATCCGTGTTGGAAAATTTGGTTCAGATCTTCTTCTTATGAGTTGTTTGAATTCCGCGTCATGAGAGGTCAGTACTAGCCTTCTTTCACATGATTCCGTAGTGTGCTTTCATATGTTGTGCTACTTGTACAGTAGTGTTGCTTGATTTTAGTGAACTACACAAAATGGAGACAAGACAACCAATCTTTATGTGCACTGTAATATCCCATTGAGGTAAGATAAGGATATTTCACAACTGTTGGCCTATATTTTGCCACTTTCATCAGAAAATTAATGTCATTGTTTAGTGCTATACTTGTGCTCCCTAATTGACCTGCCAAATCTTACATTGAAGGCGAAGCTTGTCTGTTATTGAACCAAATGATGAAGGGGAAGAACAAGCGGAAGAAAAACAAAAATCAACTCCCGGTGCTGTAATGAAGCACTAGAAGTGTGATGACACAATTAATGATATAGTTTTGCATCTTAATTTATTGCTGTGGCTGGAACGAGCAATTGTTTTGCCACTAATTTGATGCCACTCTTAATGTAATATGTAATTATCTCTACTAGTGGAAACAGGGATCGTCTTTGAAGATACAATATATTTTAGTGGAACTGCACAAGAAGATGTTGGAAACATTGAACTAATTGATGAGTATATAGTAAGCATGGCCACCACAGTAGATAGCAACAGATGGTTCCTGAGAAGTGCTTCATCTGTATGCTCTACACAATAAGCCTCCTGACAAAGGTTGGTACTCGCCCACTGATCTCATACATATGATTGAGCTTTGTCATCTCTATTAGTGTTGTGCTACTGTTTAGATACTGTCATGAAAAAGTGGTATTGTCCTTGAGAAGTGCTTCATATGTGCTATTTTAAATATCTCCTTTCCTTTTGTCAAGCAAACAAGGATGCTAGCATTTAGTTGTCCTCTTGTCTCTGCACAATAGGATCATCCTCCTCTGAAGAAGAAGAATATGGAGTACATGAAGTGTCTAGTTCCGATTATGATAGGATGAAGAAGCCCTGTCTATCTTCTCATCAGAAGGAGCAGTTGAAGGATGGTTACATTACTCCCCACAAGACCAAACTAACTTCATCTCAGAAGGACTGACAAATCTCGATTTTTCCTTCTGTGATGCGCGAGTAAAATGTTGTTCTAGGATTCTTTCCGATGAGTTCCATTTTTCTAAAAGTGCGCTCTACATGGACCATGTAGCTGCCTGTTTAAACTGTCAATTCATAGTATAGTTTGCTTTATACTAATCACTTTTTTGTATCTGTGCAAACAGGGGTGCTCAGCTTGATTTCAATGGGAACTGCACAAAATGTTCATGAATACATCAAATCATTCATTCCCACCACAAGAAAGGAGGTGCTGATAAGTTCAAGGCGTTGCAACATATAAGGGCGAAATCATACAAGCTATGCGCGAATTTGGTTGATTTTGGTGGAACTGCACAAAAAAGAACAGCTAGTTTATTTAGCACGAGGTGCCATGTCAATGTCCGAACTGATGGCAAACCCTGCCCATTCCACGATCGTAGGCATTTGATATTTTGGAATTGGACAACCTTGTCAAATTTTGCTCATTGATTTTAGCAAGAAGACACGCGTTTGATATTTTCAAATGGGACGCCCTTTGCTATTAGCAGCGTCGATCAATTGTTTCTTTATTCTTTAGTTGTGAAGTAAATATTGGCTCTAACATGTGAATCGCTGAGATGCATAATCATCGATTTTTTTGAATGTTCTCTGTGAATTGCCAGGCCTGTGAGTTTGATTGCAATGTACAGGAATGCTAAAAAGCTGATCAAACTCTTTGTACTCCTTCTGTTCCTTTTTACTTCGCACTTTGTGAAAGTAGAGATACTTTGACTGCAGACAGAACTTGTATGCAGACTAGAAAGGACCGGAGGGAGTACATGTGAAACTTCTACAAACGAGGTGATCACCCTGGGAATAATGCTAGTACGTATTGTTTTGCTTGTTCATCCAATGCCAGTGATACAAGAATTCAAACTAATCGAAATAAATTCATTCATACACGGTCGGATTTCATATAAACATGCCGGATTTTATTACATTTCATACATTCTTCAACTAAAAAGGGGTGCTGAGGGAGTCCCGGACTAGGGGGTGTCCAGATAGCCGAACTATCATCATCGGCCGGACTCCAAGACTATGAAGATACAAGATTGAAGACTTCGTCCCGTGTCCGGATGGGACTTTCCTTGGCGTGGAAGGCAAGCTTGGCGATACGGATATATAGATCTCCTACCTTTGTAAGCGACTCTGTGTAACCCTAGCCCTCTCCGGTGTCTATATAAACCGGATGGCCTTAGTCCATAGGACGAACAACAATCATACCATAGGCTAGCTTCTAGGGTTTAGCCTCCTTGATCTCGTGGTAGATCTACTCTTGTAACCCACATCATCAATATTAATCAAGCAGGACATAGGGTTTTACCTCCATCAAAAGGGCCCGAACCTGGGTAAAAACATCGTGTCCCTCGTCTCCTTTTACCATCCGCCTAGACGCACAGTTCGGGACCCCCTACCCGAGATCCGCCGGTTTTGACACCGACATTGGTGCTTTCATTGAGAGTTCCTCTGAGCCGTCACGATCAGGAAGGATGCCTTCTCCCGCCTTTAAAGACGGCACCGTCGTCAAGAGAGCTTTGGCCGCCGGCCAAACTGTCCGGCTAGGTGGTTTTCTTATGACCGCCTGTTCGGCCACCGCTCCGACGATGACCTCTCACGTCATCAAAAGCGATCTTCACGTCAGCCCGGAATTCGCCGAGCAGTTAGATCTGACTGAGCTCTCCTCTGTAAACGAGCTCTTGGATCGCATCGCCGCCCTGGGAGTCGCCACAGACTACGATCAGATTGGGCTTAAACCCGATCTGAGAGAGATTAACTCTCCTCAGGCCACCCACAATGCGGCAACCCTTCTTCTACGTTGAAAACCAACTATGTCCGGATTCCCGATTCCTCGAAGCCGGATTCCCGCGAAGGGACGGACGCTAATCAAATACTGAACTTAGAGTCAGGCATCGAACTAGATTCGTTGGAAAGCATCCAGCAAGTCAAGCTTCCAAATCCGGAAACTTCTTGGCCTTTGAGCCTCAGATCGGGCGGGGTTCCGAACTTGATTCCACCCGCCCACCCAAACATAAGCGATCTATCTCAAATACGGAAAGAGCCCGATGAAACAGTACAGCATTACTGGGCCAGATTCCTCCTGGTTATGAACAGGATAAAGGACTGCTGCGAAGAAAGCACGATTTCAACTTTCCGCGACAATTGCACGGACAAGGGAATCATGACCACAACCCTAGTCCGAAGTAAAAGGGTGTGCCATACTCAAGCACCTGGGCTAAAAACCAAAAAGCAAAGACCCCCTAAAGGGCATGAAACCGTACTAGAGGGTTGGCTCAATGGACCCTGCAAAATCCACAGTACGGAGGGTGCCACTCCAACACACAGCCTTCGAGCATGTTGGATACTACGGCAGGTGGACAAAAGTGGCGAAGGCTTTTTAGCCCCGGGCAAACAGCCCAGCAGTACCGGTACGGTATTAACAGTCTTCGAGACTTTCGCATCAAATAACATGCGAAAACGAACAATCCGCGGCCTCGCCGAAGTCTACCAAGTAGAAACAGCAAATCCATGGAGTGACACGGCTATCACCTTCAACGCCAGCGACGAACCTAAATTCCGAACAGCTAGAGCACCAGCCGCATTGGTCCTCAGTCCGATAGTGGACGGCTTTCGCCTTACCAAGGTACTCATGGATGGCGGCAGCGGATTAAACCTCATCTACGAGGAAACCCTTCAAAAATGGATATTGACTGGAGCCGCATCGAGCGAAGCAGCACAACCTTCAGAGGGATAATCCCTAGTCGAGAAGTATGCTGCACAGGAAAAATCACACTAGACGTAGTGTTCGGCTCGCCGGACAATTACAGGTCCGAGGAGGTCACGTTCCAAGTGGCCCCATTCGGCAGCGGATATCACGCTTTGTTAGGGCGAGAGGCATTCACAATCTTCCAAGCTATACCCCACTACGGGTACATGAAGCTCAAAATGCCCGGACCCAATGGGATAATCACCCTTACTAGTGATCCAGATACAGCACTCCGCGCTGAAAATAAGACAGCCGCACTAGCCCTAGAGGCATTGTCCGAAGCCCTAGCGGCAGAGGAACTAACCACGCTGCGCTGCACGGTGGATAGGGACGATGTGATACTCGATAAGAGGTCCAAGTCCACCTCTTTTAAACCAGCAGACGAAATAGTCAAATTTCAGGTCCATCCAACGGACCCCACAAAGACGGCCTCCATTAGGGCACAATTAAGTCCTGATGTCAAAGCCGCACTACGAGAATTCCTTCGGGAAAATTGGGACATTTTTTCCTGGCACCCTTCAGACATGCCAGGAATCCCACACAGGCTGGCAGAGCACAGCCTAAACATCTTAAAAGAATTCAAGCCAGTCAAACAAGCTCTTCGGCGATTTTCCGAACCCAAAAGACAGGCAATGGGAGAAGAGCTAGCCAAACTCTTAGAAGCCGGATTCATCCGAGATAAAAAACATCCGGATTGGCTAGCCAATCTAGTAATGGTACCAAAAAAGGACAAATCCTGGCGCCTTTGCGTCGATTTTAAAGACCTTAACAAGGCCTGTCCAAAGGACCCTTTCCCCCTCCCTCGCATCGACCAAATCATCGATGCTACCGCAGGGCACGATTCATTGTGCTTCCTCGACGCATACTCCGGATACCATCAAATCAAGATGGCAGAGAAAGACTAGGCCACAACGGCATTCATTACTCCATATGGGCCATTCTGCTTCAACACAATGCCCTTCGGACTCAAAAACACCGGCGCAACATATCAGCGCATGATTCAAACATGTCTGGCTACCCAGATAGGCAAAAAAGTAGAGGCATACATAGACGATGTGGTCGTTAAGACCAAACACGTCGAAACTCTAGTAGAAGACTTGAGGGTGACATTCGACAACCTCCGAGCATATGACATTAAGCTCAATCCGGAAAAATGCGTCTTCGGCGTACCAGTCGGAAAGCTCTTGGGCTTCATCGTATCCGGTAGAGGAATTGAAGCAAACCCGGCCAAAATCCGAGCTCTGTCACAATTGGATATTCCAAAAGACCTCAAGCAAATACAAAAACTAACCGGATGCGTAGTGGCCTTAAGTCGCTTCATCTCCCGTTTGGGAGAAAAGGCTCTGCCCCTCTACCGCCTCCTCCGGCGCACCGAACATTTTGAATGGACGGATGCTGCCACAGCCGGACTCGAAGAAATAAAGGCCATATTGGCAACAAATCCGGTCCTGGCCGCGCCAAACCTGGGTGAACCTATGTTATTATATATCGCAGCAACACATCAAGTTGTCAGCGCGGTACTCGTCGTCGAGCGAGAGACAGAAGGGCACAGATTTCCTCTTCAAAAACCAGTGTACTATGTATCCACTGTTCTAACTCCATGCATGTCCCGGTACCCACATTATCAAAAGATAGCATATGCGGTGTTCATGGCATCCCGGAAGCTGCGACACTACTTTCAAGAGTGTTCCATAACGATGGCCTCCGAAGTACCTCTCAACGATATTATAAACAATCGCGACGCAATGGGCAGGATTGCAAAATGGGCTATTGAGCTCTTACCATTTTACATAACCTATAAACCACGGCGAGCTATAAAGTCGCAGGTTCTGGCCGACTTCGTCGCCGAACGGACCGAAGCCGAACTCCCTAAAGAGTACGGCGCATACTCCAATTGGATCATGCATTTCGACGGATCCAAAATGTTGGCTGGCTTGGGGGCTGGCGTCGTCCTGACGTCCCCAACTGGAGACACAATCCAATACGTACTTCAAATAATGTACATGGACTCCAATAACACAGCCGAATACGAGGCCCTTCTACATGGCCTCTGGATGGTAATCTCCATGGGCATTCAACGCCTAGAGGTGCGCGGGGATTCAAACGTCGCAATATCCCAAGTAAATGGAGATTTTGATGCCAAAGATCCAAAAATGGCAGCTTACCGCAACTCCGTCCTAAAAATGTCAGCTCGGTTCGAAGGACTCGAATTCCACCATGTAGCCCGGGATAATAACCAGGCAGCAGATGTGTTAGCACGCATCAGCGCGAAACGAGACACCGTCCCTCCAAACATCTTCCTGGAATGGCTCTTCAAGCCATCCGTGTTATGGGAAGAGGAGTCCAGAAATAACAATCCGGAGCCAACTGCATCACCGAACTCAGACCATTCTGACATAATCGACGGCTCAGCCAACGAAATAACACCTTCAGCTCACGAAATAATGGCAGTAATTGCCCCGTGGACAGAACCATTCCTAGCCTACTTAATTCGGCAGGAACTTCCCAAAGACCAAAATGAGGCCCGCTGCATAGTTCGGCGATCTAAAGCCTACAAAGGTGTATCTTCGAAGAGGAGGGACGGAATCTCCTGGCTGAAATTCATGCCGGACTCGACGGGCACCACGCTGCGGCCCGGGCACTCGTAGGCAAGGCCTTCCGTAGAGGATTTTATTGGCCGACATCCCGCGCAGATGCTCAGGACTTAGTCCAACGATGCGTCGGTTGCCAGCTCTTTGCTAATCAGAGCCACATGCCACCCACCGCCCTCAAAACTATACCCATTACCTGGCCGTTCGCGGTCTGGGTGCTTGACATGGTTGGACCCCTTAAAGGGGGAACCCACAAGCACAAATACTTATTGGTCATGGTGGACAAATTCACCGAATGGATTGAGGCCAAGCTGGCTAAAATGGCAGAATCCGGACCGGTGATAGACTTCCTATCCGGGGCAGTACACCGTTTTGGCGTCCCCCACAGCATCATCACTGATAACGGCACGAACTTCACTGCCGACAAGGTTAAACTCTGGTGCAAAAACATGGGCATCAAGCTCGACTACGCTTCAGTCTATCACCCCCAAACTAACGGTCAAGTCGAGCGAGCAAATGGTCTAATCATGAGCAGCATCAAACCCAGACTAGTGCGGTCCCTCAAGGTATCTAACACGCACTGGGTAGAGGAGCTCGACTCCGTACTCTGGGGGCTGCGGACCACGCCAAACCGAACTACTGGATTCACACCATTTTTCATGGTGTATGGCGCAGAGGCAGTTCTGCCTTGCGATATAATTCATGACTCACCTCGTGTGTGCATGTACGAAGAAAGAGAAGCCGAGTTGGATTGGCAGGACAGTTTGGACGTCTTAGAGGAGGAGCGGGACGTGGCAAAGGCTCGTTCCGCATTCTATCAGCAGCAGGCTCGAAGATATCAAAGCAGAGAAGTACGGGCCAAAACTTACAATGTCGGCAAACTCGTTCTACGCCTGCCGGACAAGAAAAAGTACAAACTTAAGCCCAAGTGGGAAGGTCCCTTCATCATCGACCAAGTCCTGACCGGCGGAGCATACCATCTACCTAAAGCATCTGACAACCGACTCGAGCCGAACCCATGGAACGCAGCCCGTCTCCGAAGATTCTACACCTAAACACCGGACTCAGAGTTCGTCTCACTCCCCCATCCACCTTTTTATATTTTTTACTGTCTCTTGTCCCCCTCCTTCTTCGCACTTTTTTTTATACCTTTTATAGGCTGATTTGCGCTTTGTTCGCACAAACTTGATGTGCTCCTAGCACTCATTATACTTGGGGGCTTCTTTAACAGAAGCTTATTAATATGGGCTTCACGCCCAATACATGCGTCATACTTCCGCATGTGCCTTTTATTCACCATTATATGCATCGATATGACTTAAGTTTTGGCCAAGCTGGGTTGCCTGGCTCCTGTGCTTACCCCTACGTTCCCGATTGTTCGGCTAGGAGGTAAAGGGAGCACCTCTGTGATTGTTACTGCCGGGTCAGCCGGATGTGTACCTCAGACTGGGTGAAGCCGAAAGCTAGTGTTCTTAAGAGAATATTCGGTCGGTGACTTGAAAGATGATTTATTACTTACTTATTTATAAGCCCCCAAATGCTTTTTCTGCTATTTTCGCAGTCCGGCATTGCACCTTAGGGCATGCCTCCCGGGGAAAGGAACCCTTAACGGAACTATACTCCCTGGAAGATGTTTTTTACTAACCATGTAATATAACATAACTAGTTGGGCACTTGTCTGATAAAGCAATTATGACCCCGATGCCTTATCTCCATGCATGCCCCAGTTCTTTTATAACCATAGGGGTATTCGGACACACTCCGGACTGTTGGGTCCCGAGGTTGAAGCAAAACGATCCGCAAAGACAAACGATCTACAATCCGACTAGAAGGCATCTTACATGTCATTTCAAATTACATCGTCAAACCGACTGATTGTACTCCTCCTCAAACCCATCTAATAGGCTGTCTAATTTACAGTCCTGTTGGGAATATTTCGCGGCCAGTTCTACTTGGCCATACATCAAGCTCACAGGGATCTCATTCCCATCAGGCCCCGCAGGTCCGACCTCGGCCATGTGGTTTGGGTCAGCCTTCGGGTAGCGCGTCTTCACCATGGCCCAGGCCTCCCTGGCGCCCTGACGGCAGGCCAATATCTTCCACAAACGGAGGCGTCACCATGCTCCCTGGAGCTTCTCAGGATGCTCACCAAGGCCCTCGGGTAGGGAGACGGATGGCCATAGAGCCTGAACGACGCCACTCATCGCCTGCCGAACACGTTCGAACAATTGCGCCAGCTCGGGAAGTTGGTCACCTGTTGACCCAGGCATTTCCTCCGCAGGGCGACCTGTGAGCACACCTAAAGACATATTTCTGTCAAACGACTTCCTCGCTGAATTCTTCTTTTCGAAGGAATTTTCTCAAGCACTTACTATAAATGCCGCGACGAAGTCACTGATTCTCCTTCAAGGAGCCAGACAGCTAGGCCCGAACACCTTTCAGCTCTTCTCCTAGCTGGGTGTGGGCATCTTGGAGCTTGTTTCTCTCCTGCTGCACCTTCATAAGCACCCTCTCGCCAGCCTTTAGCTGACGCAGTAGCTGTTGCTTGTCCGGATCTAGTCCGGCGCCCTCTGCAATATTATTGTCAGATTCACGCCGCACTTTGTTAATTAATTATCTTTTCAAAGTACGTCTTACCAGCGGGGGTCTCTGTGGCTCCCCCTGTGGCGGCCAGTGCGGCCTCAAGTTGGGCCTTGCACTCTTGGAGCTCCTGGGACAGATGGGTATTCTTCTCCGTAAGATCCTGCATAAAAATTGATCCTTAAATCAGTTATTTTAACCATTTTAAGTCTCGGGGGCTACTGGCATATATAACTATTAAAATTACTTACACGTATGTCTTTCACATACTACTCCGTGGCTCTGGTTAACCCATCTCGAGCGGCACGGAGGTGCGCGTTTCCCGCATCAAAGGCATTTAATGCCTCCGGGGAGAAACACGCGTCACGAAGAACTGTCCGGCGACGCCTGTGATTCATGGCGCTCTCCACCTCAGACCGGGTGGCGGACAGCCTGTCGGCATCCTCCGTCGGAGGAGCGTCCGACTCATGCCTTGTATTCGCCTCCCCTTCCGGGCCATGCGTTGGAGCATGGCTGGCGGAGGCTTGATTGGCAACCTCTCCAGACACTGTCCGGCGAGTGCTCTTTCTGGAAAAGTTATGAGCATGAATATACCTCCTGGGAATCCTTCCCTTAAAAAATAACGGTGCTCCGTACCGTTGCAGCGATGTTTCAGTTCGCGTCGCACTCCTCTTCCGCCGGCTGGGCCGGACTGACCCTTGTTGGCCGGTCGCCGCGGGCTCGACTTCCTGCCGTAAAGGCGCTTCCTGTCGAACACCATTGGTGCACGGTGGTCAGAACTAAGCATTAAAGAAGTAACGGCGCCAGGACTTCGGTCGTACTCACCGGGGAAGCCGTACACAGACCGGGGTAGTCAGCCATAATGGCGACTAAAGCATTATCTATGCTGAGCTGGTGGTACACCCCGTCGATCAGTTCCACCACTAAGTCCGGATCCTCTTCCGAGGCCGGATCAAGGGACCTTTCTGGGTCTTCGGGTTGTGGGGCTGGGCTTTTTATGCCCTCCACATCCCGACACAGTTCCTGTGTCAAAATCATACAATAAGACAATTGCCTTTAAAGACACGGTTCGGATATGCATGCGACCGCTTACCCAGCTCTGAGGGTTGTTCATGGAAAATCCGTTCAGAGGATTCATGCGGAGGAAGTCCTCCTTCTCGCCCTTGTACAAGCCGGATAGGATCTTCACCAGATCGTCGGCCGAGCCAGGTCCCTTGCGGCCGTGATGGGTGGCGTCGTCGTCTCCGTTGAAGTCCCACATGGGGTGGCCCCTATATTGGAGCAGCTGCACCCCACGCATAATGCATGTGGCCATGACTCCGATCATGGTTAATCCGGAATGGGCTAGCAGCCGTCCGGCCCATCAAGTAATGGACGCTACTATCATCTTCTCGTCGAGGGCTCCGTGGGCGCCAACTTAGGCGTTTCTTTAGGGGAGCGTTGCTGAACTCCGGAAGGCCGATCCGGACTAGATCCGGCAGCGGAGCGTCCTCCATATAAAACCACTCTGAAGGCCAATCTTCGGACGTCTTGTTCGGGGTCCCGGACAGGTATCCGGTCCCGGGGATGCGCCATATTTCGGCTCCGCCCACTTGATATGTCGACCCCTCGTGAGAGCGGGGTATGAGGCAAAACAGCCTCTTCCACAGTGCAAAATGGGGCTCAATGCCTAAGAATAGCTCACACAGAGCTACGAAGCCCGCGATGTGCAAAATGGAGGCAGGTGTAAGGTGATGAAGCTGGAGTCCGTAACTCCAGGAGCCCCCGGAGAAACGGATGTATAGGAAATCCGAGTCCCCTTATTAAGTAGGAGATGAAGCACACCCGCTCTCCTTTGGAGGGATTGGGGGCGCTCTCCGCCTGCTTCCCACCTTTGTAGGTGGCCAGTCCGGCTCGAACCGGAAACATGAAGGCCGGGGGAAGATATCCCTCTGCTTGGAGCGTCACTAACTCATTGTGCGGGACTGAGTAGCTCCTCCAATCTCCTGGCTTAGGGCTGGGAGCGCGAGAAGAGGAGCCGTGTCGACTGTCCATGTTGGAATGGGTTTGGTGTCAGATGCGCCTCGATGAGTGCTTGCGGAAGGAGGATGATGTGATTTGGATCTGGATCCTCGCCTCTCTTATAGGAAGCTTATTTGCGCAGCTAGGGGGTAAAACATAAAAATACCCTGGCTTTTCGCATTCGTGCGATGCATGGAAGAAGACCATTATTGGATGCGGAAGCCAAGGAGCGCAGCATTTATGAAGCAACCGGACACTATCTGGCAAACACATGGAGCATGAAGAAGAACCGCCTTGCAAACGCCAAAGACAACATACGCGCCGGATTCGTCGTTATTGAAGCCTGGTTCAGGGGCTACTGAGGGAGTCCCGGACTAGGGGGTGTCCGGATAGCCGAACTATCATCATCGGTCGGACTCCAAGACTATGAAGATACAAGATTGAAGACTTCGTCCCGTGTCCGGATGGGACTTTCCTTGGCATGGAAGGCAAGCTTGGCGATACGGATATATAGATCTCCTACCTTTGTAACCGACTCTGTGTAACCCTAGCCCTCTCCGGTGTCTATACAAACCGGATGGCCTTAGTCCATAGGACGAACAACAATCATACCATAGGCTAGCTTCTAGGGTTTAGCCTCCTTGATCTCGTGGTAGATCTACTCTTGTAACCAACATCATCAATATTAATCAAGCACGACGTAGGGTTTTACCTCCATCAAGAGGGCCCGAACCTGGGTAAAAACATCGTGTCCCTTGTCTCCTGTTACCATCCGCCTAGACGCATAGTTCGGGACCCCCTACCTGAGATCCGCCGGTTTTGACACCGACAGGTGCACTGGAGGTATAATTAATTAACTGAAGCTACCCACCTGTGTCCGGCTGAGCCGAACAGAAGCTTCAGTGACTTAACTGCAGGTGCAATTGCGTAGCTGACATGTGGCCCAGATGCCTGTTGGGCCCACGTGTCAGTCATCCACTGCACTAGCAGTTAAGTAGAAGTAGCATCCTTCTCCAACATAGCTCTCCGACTCCACGTCGGTGCCAAGAAGCTAACCGGCCGTCAATGGTCAACCCGCCTAGCTTGGCTTCAACCGGAGGGTAGCAGCGATGGCCTTACTTGGACCCGAGCGGTGGTGACCTACCGTGTTCTACTCTTCCTTGTTTTTTGTGTGGCGCGGCCTCGTTGGCAGCGGGACGAGGCCTCGGCAGAGCCGGCGATGTCCTCTATCTCGTTGCCGGTGGGCGGCGCCTCGGCGGAGTGGGGGAAATCCTCCCCCTCGTTGGCGGCAGAGTGGCGCCTCGTCTGAGCCGGCGATGTCCTCTGCCTCGTTCTTGGTGGGGCGGGGCCTCGTCAGAGCCGGCGGTGTCCTCTGCCTCATTGTTGGTGCCGCGGGGCCTCGGCGGAGCAGTGCCTCATCGACGCCAGTAGAGCGGGGACCCATCGGAGCCGGCATTGTCCTCTGTCTCGTCCTCGGTCTCGCCAAACAGCGCCTCGCCCGCTTCATCGCCCTCTTTGTAGGCGGCCGCAGCCTCCGCCACCCGCATGCGATACCGCCAGCTCTCGAGGCGGCCCTACGAGTCGAGCAACGCCTCCTGCTCCGCCCGCTCCACGGTGATCTGCTCCTCCGCCTGCAGGTGCTCCTGGAGGAGATTGTGGTTGTAGGCGGCATCGGCATGCGCCTCCCGGAACTGCTCCTCATGCTTCTGCCTCATTGTGTCCATATATTGGGCACGGGCCTCGCCGATGGTCATGGTGCAATGCATCGGCAAGGATGGCACGGAGGAGGGGGTTGGCACCGGATCATCGACTACCATGTTCTCCATTGGGACGTCGTCGTCCTCCAGCTGCGTGCCGGCCAGCCCGTCGGCAGCAATGGCTGCCATCTCCTTGTGGTCCGTCGTCCGCCTGTCCTGAAGAGCGCTGGAGCGCGAGGAAGCCATGGTGGGCAGTAGTAGTGTGGACAGGAGAAAGGGAACATATGCGGATGACTGCGGCTATGGCCGGCACAGCAGTTTATATAGCAATGGTGGGCTGCGGAGGGACGGACGTGTGGCACCGGAGTAGCCGCCTTGGCAACCGCGTATCATTAATGTGGGCGGTAGACAAACGGATGGATGACACTTGTGTCGTTTGAAGGCGGAGCAGTCGCCTGCACCGGGAAGCGCGCGGGGGGGGGGGGGGGCGGCGCTGACCGTTTTGGGCGGAAAGCACGCGCGGGCGAGGGAGGCGGCCTAGGTGGGCTAGGGCAGCCAGACTCGTGCTTGGCAGCGGGTCAGTCCAGCAGCCGGACATGCTGGCTCGCCAGCGAGCTCGCCGAGCTGAGTGACGACAATCAGACAATGGACGTAGCTTCCGACCAGGAGCCGAAGCCACTGTCCAAGCCAGTTCATGCAATGTTCACCATAGAGCAGGTGCGGCCGCACTTCGACACCCTAATGGCAGAAGAGCTACCAGCGCAGGAGGACCTGTGCTGCAACCTCCATCTCCTCAATGAGCACTGGTGAACAAGCGAACGACAATGTCGTCGCGGACATGTGGCCCTATGATCCTGGCTTCCTGAATGAGTAGCGAGCGATGTATCAGACCATCTGTAGGGCCCGCGAGGCCCTCTCCATCGTCCTTCGAGTAGTTGTGCTTGCCGTGGCGCCGCTGTCTCGTGTTGTCAACATGGTCAACGGACATGAGGATGAGGAGATGACTTTACTTGGAGAGGATGACAATGGGGACCCACCAGGGCCATAGCCGCACGTACGCAAGTGCCTCCTTATTATATAAAACTATAATTTTTTTGCTTCCTCCTAGTTTCGTGACATCACGGTCCCACACCATTGTCAACCTATGTAGTCAATAAACGAGAGAATTGCACAAGAAGCGGCCGACAGCTGGGACCAGGCAGCTCGAGCAGTATTTATGTTTTTGAGGTGTGAGCATTGCAGAGTTTTTCTTGAGCGGTGTTTAGCCCAGATATTAATTTTTCTCCTCTGAATAACAACGAAAACATCGTTGCAGGTATTAACTGGGCGGGCTATGGCCCGTCTAGCCCAGGCCAGATATCCAGCCCAGATTTTAATTTTTTTCAAGCTGAAAATGGCTAGCCTAGCTATACTTTTTTTAGGAATACCCAGGCAAGGTCAAGTTGTTATTCTACGCCCTGCTGGGCTGCAAATCTTTCATAGGAGGGATGCATTAGGCTTAACAAGAAAATGGGCTTTAAGAAAAAATAAATGGGATGTAATAATAAAAACTGGGCAGTAACTATAAAAAAATGCACCAAACAAGTAATTAGTTTATAAAATATTATTTTTGGATATTGAAAATTTTAATTTCATTAATTGTTGCGAGCGCAATGTTTTGTTGGATTTTTACGTAATATAAATTTATATTGAAATTGTATTTAATCTGACTAGAAATTTCGGGTTAAAAATATTTCGGATCCCATCAAAATGTGGGAAATGTTATTGAATTCTGTTTTAAACGATTGGTTGAAATGGGTTGACTTACACATTAGAATTCAAAAATGGGCTGCACATTCTTACAAATCTCAAATGGGATATAAGTTCTCTACCATACACTTGTGGCCTTACTAAGTTGACGCATCCCCTCAAAAAAAGAGAGTTGACGTGTATGCAAGGCTTTGTCAACTTATAGTCAACACACGGTTCTAGCAGCAGTGGCCGTTGGATGTCCATCCAACGGATGCCATGCTTCTTCTTCAATCTTGGATATTCTAGCTTCACCCGCCCAAAAAATGATTCCTCCCCTGGCATGTGGGGCGCACCGTTACGGAAGCTGACCTGTGGGCCTACTAAGTTGATGCGTACCAAGGGCTTTGTCAACTTAGTCGATATAAACGATTCTAGCTGCAGTGACCGTACGATGTCCATCGAACGGCCCTCGTGCTTCTTCAATCTCTGGTCTTCTTGCTCCAGCCGCCCAAAGCAGCGCCGGTCGTGCCGCCTGCTCCTGCCTCCCGTGGTCGGCTGTGCTGCCGCGGAGGCCTCACCCCCCTACTACTCCCACCACTGGCCAGGCCATCCCTCCACTCACCCACACCCCCTGTTATTCTGCGGCGACGGCAGCCTCACACCGCAGCTGAACTAGTGAACCCTCGTACTCCTCTCCACGTGGGCATCCACTGTTGCGTCTTCCCCGGCTCCACGTACTCCCCTTCCTATGCCTCGCCATCGTCCACTGCCGTGGTGCTCTCGGCACGGCATGGTCAATGTGGTCAACGACCGACTTCCATCGGAAGAGTACTGTACGTGGAGAGGCTGACAGCTGGGTCCACGGCAGCCGCAAGGAAGTGCCTCCTTATTATGCGCCAAATAATTATTCCTCCACCTGACTGTAACACCCCGGATGTAACTTTTCATATTTGTAACTCCAACTCTTGCCATTTCCGGCTATGTGATATGTTATTTCCTTCGTGGTCGGGTTTTTGTTTTCATTTTGCATTTTGTTCATGTCATGCATTTCATCTCATGGCATCATGTGGATTGCATCCACATGTTTTCATAAAGCTTAAATCCGTTCGTAGTTGCCGCGTCCCCCCTTGCCTTCGGTGACCGTTTCAAGACCAATCGCGGCTTTCGAGTCCCTCTTGTCTGACCGCCTAGCCTCTCTGCACAGTGCACAAACCCCTCGCGCGCACCCGAAAGTTGTCCCGAACCCGACCCGGGCAGTCGTGACCGATGGGTCCGGATCATCCCCAAACATCTCTAAAACATCTGCGTTTATTTGTTGGACTCCCCTAAGCCATTTATCTTCGACCGTCTGATTTCATTCGGAGGAACGGATTAACCCCTACCCATAATCCACACCTACTACATATATGAGCCTAACCCTAGATCCTAGGATGTCCCATCTGTCCATTCCGCCTGCCGCCGCCAGCCCACCTGGTGTCTTCCTCGGCTTCCTCACCAAGCCAACCACCATCCAACCCGATCCAGATACTCTCCCGCTTCCGACCACATCCCTTGTTTTGCACCGAAGACCAACCATAGCCTCCACCTTCTCCTCGTTCTTCCTTCTTGTACAACCACCATCGCCGCCCAAATCCTGGAGGAGCCCGAGGCTCCAGCCGCCCGAGCACCGGCCAGCTCGCTGGAGCAAACCTCCGTCAGGCCGGACCACGCCTCCCCTTATTTCTCCTTCCTCCATCTGTTTTTCTCCCTCTCACGCAGTTCTCTCCCTCTCTCTGAACCTTCATAGGAGCCACGACCGAAGCATCAAGCGCTGCCCGTCTCGTCTCCATCCGAAGACGCCGCCCTAGCCTCGGATCCGTTGGGTCCCGGCCATCCCCGTCGTTGCCGGACCTCCTCAGCTCGCCGGAGCCCCAAGACCCGCGCCAAGTCCCTGCTGCCTCTAGCGACGCCGCCTCCTTCTGCTGCTCGATCCTCTGTTTCGCTTCGAGACCCCAACAGCCGAGCCCCTTGCGGCCTCCTTCCTCAAGTAGGAGCTCGACATGCTGCCGCTACCGCAACCCCGCCTGCGAGCGCCATCATGCCTCCGGTCGTGTGCCCCTGCCTCTCTCTCCATCTTGCTCCCTTCGTTGCTCTCTCTCCGTCTCACAATCTCCCTTTCGACTCTCCCTGCACAGGAAAACGCCATGGCCGCCCTTGAGCTCCGTCCGCGCTGTCGTTGCCCGGATCCGGTGCCGGCCATCCGGATCCGCCCTGTCTCCACCTCGTCGGGCCTTCTCTGCAGCCTGCCGCCGCTCCCCTTCAAGTCCCGCCGTGCCAAGCCCCCCTCCAGCCGCCGATCTCCTTTTCTGCATCGAGCAGCATCAGTTCAGGCAGAGGAGAGCGATGCCTCTGCCTCGACACCTCCCGCTCCGCTGGCCTGCTGCTCCTCTCCACCAGCTGGGCTTGGCCCATGGGTGAGCGCCCACAGCCCTCCTCTCTGTTAGCCCAGCAATGCAGCCAGATTCGGCCCGTGTCTGTTTTTTTCCAGATCTGTGATTTTAGCTTTATCCAGAGAATGGCAGTTTTTTACAAAAAAGACCCTCATGTTCACGCATTTAATATATCACAAGCCATGCATCATATTAAAATGATTCAAACATGTAAAATGCTTAGAATTTTGTGTAGATCCATAATTTGCTACTTTCACCCATGTTAAAATTGTTTAAATGTGCCGTTTGATTAAACTTGCTTAAATGCCATGTTAAAATGATTTATTTCATAACTAAATAACCGTAACTCCAATTTTCATAAACTTTATATGTAAATGGGGTGGAAAAATGCATAGACTAACTTGGTGCACTTTGTTTTACCGCTTAACAACATTAATATATGGTTTAGGGCAGAACAGTACCAATTCCAAAATATGCATATGAGGATTTTCCGGAATTGTTGTTTGTTGTTTCCGGCCTCATTTAAACTTGCCTAAATAGGTAGTTTTCATATGCTTCACCTCTTGCCATGTTAATCAACATTTAATATTGATGTGTACCTAAATGAGAGTGAACTAAATACTTGCATGTGGTGTTTCGTCAACATGCAACTCGTTGCATATTGAGCTCCACTTAACTTGTAGTATTGTTTGTTGCACTTTGCCATGCTTTGACATGCCTCTTTAAACCGGACATGCATCATACTTGATTGTGCATCATGCCATGTTTATGTGATGGCTGTTTATCATGTTGTTTGCTTCTTTCTAGTTACGCTTCTCCTTGATAGTTCCTGTAATGTTGCATTTGTGAGGATTCGTTCAACTACGTTGGTCCGTCTACCTCATGGATTCGTTCTTCTTCCTTGCGGGATCTCAGGCAAGATGACCATTACCCTCGATATCACTTCTATCTTTGCTTGCTAGTTGCTTCGTTCTATCGCTATGTTGTGCTACCTTTCACTTGTTTACCATGCCTCCCAAATTGCCATGTCAGCCTCTAACCTTTTTACCCTTCCTAGCAAACCGTTGCTTGGCTATGTTACCGCTTTGCTCAGCCCCTCTTATATCGTTGTTAGTTGCAGGTGAAGTTGAAGATTGCTCCATGTTGGAACAAGATTATGATGGGATATCACAATATCTCTTATCTTAATTAATGCATCTATATATTTGGTAAAGGGTGGAAGGCTCGGCCTCATACCTCGTGTTTTGTTCCACTCTTGTCGCCCTAGTTTTCGTCATACCGGTGTTATGTTCCTTGATTTTGTGTTCCTCATGCGGTCGGGTCTATGGGAACCCCTTGACAGTTCGCCTTGAATAAAACTCCTCCAGCAAGGCCCAACATTGGTTTTACATTTTCCTAATAACCTATAACCCTCCCTTGGGGTCTGCAGCCCTGAGGGTCATCTTTATTTTAACCCCCTGGGCCAGTGCTTCTCTAAGTGTTGGTCCGAACGGAGTAGACTACGGGGCCACCTCGGGGAAACTTGAGGGTTGGTTTTACTCGTAGGATGTCTCATCCGGTGTGCCCTGAGAACGAGATATGTGCAGCTCCTATCGGGGTTTGTCGGCACAGTCGGGCGGTCTTGCTGGTCTTGTTTTACCATTGTCGAAATGTCTTGTAACTGGGATTCCGAGACTGATCGGGTCTTCCCGGGAGAAGTAATATCCTTCACTGATCGTGTGAGCTTGTGATGGGCTAAGTTGGGACACCCCTGTAGGGTATAAACTTTCGAGAGCCGTGCCCGCGGTTATGTGGCAGATGGGAATTTGTCAATATCCGGTTGTAGAGAACTTGACACTTGACTTAATTAAAACGCATCAACCGTGTGTGTAGTCGTGATGGTCTCTTTTCGGCGGAGTCCGGGAAGTGAACACGGTCTTTGTGTTATGATTGTGCGTAAATAGTTTCTGGATTACTTCTTGATCACTTCTAGCTTCTCGACCATTATGTTACTTCTCTTCTCGCTCTTATTTGCGTATGTTAGCCACCAACTTTGCTTAGTGCTTGCTGCAACTCCACCTCATTACCACTTCCTACACATAAGCTTAAATAGTCTTGATCTCGCGGGTTTTCAGATTGCTGAGTCCTCGTGACTCACCAGATACTATCACAATAGTTGCAGGTGCTGATGATACCAATGCAGGTGATGCAACCGAGCTCAGATGGGAGCTCAACGAAGATCTTGGTCGTTGCTATGTTTCGTTTCATGTTGATCAGTAGTGGAGCCCAGTTGGGACGATCGGGGATCTAGCAGTTGGGTTATCCTCTTTTCTTTTGGCTTCGTCCGTAGTCGGACTATGTGTGTACTCTGAATGATGTATGAATTATATGTTCATTGTGTGAAGTGGCGATTGTAAGCCAACTCTTTATCCCAATCTTGTTCATTACATGGGATTGTGTGAAGATGACCCTTCTTGCGACAAAACCACCATGCGGTTGTGCCTCTAAGTCGTGCTTCGACACGTGGGAGATATAGCCGCATCGTGGGTGTTACAAGTTGGTAATCAGAGCCATCCCCGACTTAGGAGCCCCCTGCTTGATCGAATCGCTGACGTTGCCGAGTCTAGAACAAAATGTTTTGAGTCTTAGGATTATATATATCGGAGAGTAGGATTCTTTTTACTCCTCAGCCCCTTCGTTGCTCTGGTGAGGTCTCCTGACGTAGATGTTTTGTCTTTCCTCTCCTCAAATTTCACTAAAAAAATTAGGATCACGCGGGTATCTTGGAATCATTCTGATATTCTTGTGATGAGAACATTGTTCTTGGTGCCTCCTGACATTTAGGGGTTGTGGCAGTGTCCCAGGGAGTTGAGCTCCGAGGTGTTGTCGTCACAATTTTATTGTTGCAGTTCTGGAATACCTGAGTTTCGCCGACATCGAAAATCTCCTTTATGCAGTTGTTGGTGAGATAACCTCGACGCCAACCAGTACTGGGGCGGGAGTTCAGGAGTATTTCCATAGCTCGTATAACGGATGCTTTTCGAAGGTTGAGGTACATGATTTCCGGAGTTTTCTTGGTTATGTGTTGACGGATGGATACAACTGGATGTAGGGATTGTTAGTTTGGGTGAGATATATTGCTTCCCCTGTATCCCCAACACCAGATTGCATAACCAGAAAGTTTCGGGAGTTTATAAGTGGGAATTCAAGTATCTCGTAGGATATCTTTCCAACAGACACAAGATACGATATGGGATCTATCATATGTTTGTTTCCAGCTTATTCTGCAAGCCAATCCTTTGTTTGTTTGAGTTGCGGTAGTCGAGTTGATTCAATGTCAAGTGTTGAACCCATACCTTTCCTAAACGGTGCTCTCATATTCCTATGTGCATACTAATCCTTCCTGATCTTCGGTTTCTCATCTCAATTTCTTCTCAACCAGTGTGCTTCTCTTCAAGTGGATCCGATCATTTTCAACATTTCCAAGATCACCCCTCAATTTTCTCAACGGTGTTTGTTTCAACCGTCCCAAGTTGGCTTTGTTCCCCCCCCCACCCTTTTTCTTCAAGGACTCAGATTTATTAATCAAGTATCCTTTTGTTGATGGGAAGTTTCTCCATTCTTTTCCGTCAATGTTCTTATCCGGTGTTTCTCAGGAAGATACTAACGGAGTTTCAGGTTCATTATTCTTTGTCTCTTTTCTTTCCCGGTAGATTCAATTCAAGCTTTGTCGGTCATATCCTTTCCTCGTTTCAAATGTTTCCCATGTCGGTGCACCTCTCAATCACTCACCTCTTGCTATTCATTTGTTCCCGAGTGTTGAAGATATCCCAGAATATTTGTGTTTCCATTCTTAATCCGTTCAAGCTATTTGGAGATTGTTATCTCATTCAAGCCATTTAATTCAACCGGTGCAATCTCTCTGTAAAATCATTTCAAAGGTATTTCTTTTGAGTGGGCCCTAACCCACATGCCTTTTCCCAGGATCTTACCTGACTCTTCTAATTTTCCAGGAGCCATTCTCAAATTCATTTCCAAGTTTGACGTAAGAATGAATTTTCATTAGTCACATGCCTTCTCCAAGGTCGCTTTCAAATTCTTTTCATCTTTGGCTCAACCTTTCCTCTTTTAATCCTTCTGGAGTGTCTCAACAATTGGGTGGTGTTTCTCCTCGTCATTCTCAGCTTTGAAGACCGAAGAAGAGTTCCTCTTAAACCCTTACCCCTTCTTCCAAAGATGTGTAGTTCAAGCTTGATGCCATCCTTTCATAATTGTTTTCTACTGTGAGAATTATTTTCACCCATCTGGAGCATTTCATGAGTTGTTTCCATTTCTTTCCTCCAAAGGCCATCATGTCATAATTCTTCATTCTCAGCGTGTAGCTATCGTTCTCCAAATCTTACCGGTGCATCGTTCAAATACCCTCTAATCAGTTCATGATCTCTTCGTTCTCATGTATCTAAATCCCCTCAAGTATCTTCATTCGTTTTCCAACTCTTTCCGGTGAATTGTGCCTTTGCTACTTTCATTTTCTATTCTTTCGATGGTTCTTTCAAGACTTCACTTCCTTCGTTGTCATATCAATTCATTCGTTGTTTCCAAATCCCACCGGTGGTTCCATCTATATCTACTCAAGTTTACGCTATATCTCTCTTAATCCTTTCTACGAGAATAAGTAGTATGCCAAATCCGTTGCTTATCAGCAATTTAAATTGGTGAAGGATATGCATAACGTAATTCTTATTATTGTTTCATCCAAGTGATCTAGTTTCTTCTTTCCAGAGTTGTTCATCATGTCACATTTCTCGGTTCGAGATGCTTCATCTTTTCTTTTCCGGAGTTCCAAGTTTTCCGCATTATCTCGTCGCGAAGCTCCATCTAAATCAGTGCAACGCTTCACCTTGTGTTTTCAACTTTTTTTTTCTATCATCCTTTTATTACCAGAGTTCTTCTTGGAGGCTCTACATGGTGGTTCGTCAAGGATTCTTTTCATTCTTCAATTGTTCTTCAAGATTTCTCTTGAAGTTAAGATCAACCAAGCTATACTCTAAAAATAAACATGGTGCTCAACACATGTTTTATTTTGAGGAGCTCAAGTATTCTCCATCTTGCATTCCAAAGTGCAATTCTTTCTACCTTATCTTTTGAGGTGGTGTTATGTCACTCTTGATAATTTCCTTCATGTTTCATGATTCATATGTTGTCAAGAATGAGGTATTTTAAATCCATCAATCTCTCTGTTGGAGTTATCTTGGGATATATTTCACCTAAAGCCTTCCATTGGGAATATTGCTATTTGTGGTGCGTATCTATGATCCAAGTTATCTCTTTATCATCTTGGTAGAAGAAGTTTTTCATCTCGTTGGTGTTCTCAATTATATTATTTGTTTTTGTAGTGGAAAAATTTTGCCTAAATTTTGAGAAGTTTTCCATAAGCCCACTACAAGCTTAGTCGGTTCGTTGTTGGTTTTTCCAACAACCCCGTTGCAACCTTCTTGGAAGGGTGCTTTCCAAGCTCATTTGTGGTAGAAGTTGGCATTTCCTTCTTCACTATGTTATTCCAATGATCTACTTCTATTCTTTCTTACGGAGGCATTGTGATGTTGCTCTTTTCACTCATCATCTTGAATTGTGAGGATCGTGTTGTTTTTGTGCTTATCCATTTAACCGAAGTGTTGTGTCATCTCTTCAAGTTCTTTTCATCTTATCAAGTCTTGCATCTCTTTTCAACCGGAGTGTTGTCCGAATTTGATCTTCCTTGTTCCTTGTTTATCTCGTTTCAACCAGAGTGGTTCCAACTCCTTCTTGTCCATTGTACTCGTCATTCATAGCTTTGCAGCCTCTAAGGTTCACATGGCGTTCCTTCTTTCTATTCTCTACCGTAGTGCTCTCAATTGTGTTCAACTCCATTGTGTTCTCTCTTTCAACTTTTCAACCTCTCAAGGTTCTTTGGTTTCACTCATTGGTGGAAGAAGCAACTTAGTTTTACCTCTTCTCTTCCTCTTCCGTTTCTCTCCGATGCCATCCTAGATCCTGGGACGAGATCCTCTTGTAGTAGTGGAGTGTTGTAACACCCTAGATGGAACTTTTCATATTTGTAACTCCAAATCTTGCCATTTCCGGCTATGTGATATGTTATTTCCTTCATGGTCGGGTTTTTGTTTTCATTTTGCATTTTGTTCGTGTCATGCATTTCATCTCATGGCATCATGTGCATTGCATCCACATGTTTTCATAAAGCTTGCATCCGTTCGTAGTTGCCGCGTCCCCCCTTGCCTTCGGTGACCGTTTCAAGACCAATCGGGGTTTTTGAGTCCCTCTTGTCTGACCGCCTAGCCTCTCTGCACAGTGCACAAACCCCTCGCGTGCACCCGAAAGTTGTCCCGAACCCGACCCGGGCAGTCATGATCGACGGGTCCGGATCATCCCCAAACATCTCTAAAACATCTGTGTTTATTTGTTGGACTCCCCTAAGCCATTTATCTTCGACCGTCCGATTTCAATTGGAGGAACAGATTAACCCCTACCCATAATCCCCACCTACTACATATATGAGCCTAACCCTACACTACAAAGAAAAGATACATCCGTGGCATTTTGGGCCAAACGAATTTTTTTCTGTCATACATATGACACTTCTATGATGATAATTGTGACAAAACCCGATATCATCATAGATGTGGTGGGCTCCTACTTCTGTGACAAAAAATCATGAGAGAAAATGGGCTTTTCATCCTGGGCGGTCCAGAGACGCAACTGCATGACATTCTTTGGGCTGTCCATGACGGAAAAAACCGTGGTAGAAGCGAGGGGGAGGAAAATTTCGGGGAGTTGCCAGTTACGGTGGGAGGTCGGGGGCCGAGCGATGCGCGTTTCTCTCATACACGTACGCGCGTGTGTGCGAGGAGTTGGCTCTAACTGAACCCGAGCGAGGCGTTGGGCTCTAACTGAACCCGAGCGACTGCACTGCAGGCTACACGTTACTGAACCCGAGCGATCGATCGATGGCTGTTAACTGAACTCGATCGAGCGATTCCTTCGCTACTGCTGCTAACTGAAGCCGATCGATTGGATGAATAGTGAGCGTTGCGGGGGGGGGGGGGGGTGGATGAACAGTGAGCGGTGGCGTTGCCTTTGGATGAACAGGACCCCGTGGTGTGGAGGGTTGGATGAACAGTAGACGGTGGAGGGGTGCCCATGGAGGGGTGGTTGAACAGGACCCCGTGGTGTGGAGGGCTAGATGAACAGTAGACGGTGGAGGGGTGCCCGTGGAGGGGTGGTTGAACAGTAGCCGGTGGAGTAGCGCGCGGTGGAGGCTAGATGAACAGGAGCCCGTGGAGGCTGGAGGAGGCGACGGTAGCCCGTGGAGGCTGGAGGAGGTCGACGGTGGAGATGAACAGTATCCTGTGGAGTCCTGTTTTGCGGTACGCCACACCCCTCCCGATGAACAGGACCCCCATTTTGACCGTAGCGCTCCAACAAAAGTCCGTTTCCTCCGTTTTGCGGTATGCCACACCCCTCCCGATCAATAGGACCCCCGTTTCGACCGTAGGAGGTCCGTTTCTTCCGTTTTGCGCTACGCCACACCCCTCCTGATCAACACGACCCCCGTTTCGATCGTAGGAGGTCCGTTTCCTCCGTTTTGCGGTACGCCACACCCCTCCTGATCAACAGGACCCTGTTCCAAACGTAGGAGGTCTGTTTCCTCCGTTTTGCGGTACGCCAGGCCTCGTTTCCATCGTCTGTTCCATCCAAGCCCTCCTGATGAACACGACCATGCATTCCGTTCTGACCCAGCCGGTTGGCTCCCCATGAACACGATGATGACGTTATTTCTCCGTTCTGACCCAGCCATGTACGCATGCGCGAGTAGGCGTTCGAGACCCCGCCCGTATGTACACATATGTGGCCGTATTTTCTTTCTTGCACCCTGGCTGTTGTACGTACGTGTACATGCTACGTGCGCGCCTCTACTACGACACGTGCGCGCCTCTACTACGACACGTGCGCACCTCTACATCGACCAGTATATATCTACGTACACGTTCGCGACCAGAATGACAACGCTACGTACGCTTCGACCAGGTGGGTCCCAACTGTCAGGCACTTCCTTGCCTGCGAAGATGTAGCTGGTGGGTCCGAGCAGTCAGGGGGTGAATCATTTTTTTTTGCCCGGACGCACTTCCTTGCGTGTGAAGATGTAGTTGGTGGGTCCCAGCAGTCAGGGGGGCGAATCGTTTTTTTTGCCCGGACGCACTTCCTTGCGTGCGAAGGTGTAGCTGGTGGGTCCCAGCAGTCAGGGGGGAAACGTTTTTTTCGCGAAATACGGTGGCCCATTTGGTGGGTCCCAGCTGTCATGTGGAGGAATAATTATTTTGCGCGTAATAAGGAGGCACTTCCTTGCGGCCACCCTGGACCCAGTTGTTAACCTCTCCACGCATAGTACTCTTCGCCGCATTGACCACGCCGCGCCGAGAGCACCACGGCGGTGGACGTCGGCGAGGCCTAGGAAGGGGACAAAGCGGAGCCGGGGAAGACGCAGCAGTGGATACCCATGCAAAGAGGAGTACGAGGGTGAGGCTGTCATCTCCGCAGAATAACAGGGGGTGTGGGTGAGTAGAGGGATGGCCTGGCCAGCGGTGGGAGTAGTAGGGGGCGGTGAGGCCTCCGCGGCATCACAGCCGGCCACGGGAGGCAGGAGCACGCTGCACGACCAGCGCTGCTTTGGGCGGCTAGAGCACGAAGACCAGAGGTTGAAGAAGTACTACGGCCGTTGGATGGACATCGTACGGTCACTGGAGCAAGAGTCATTCATATTGACTAAGTTGACAAAGCCCTCTGTCCTCGTAAACTTAGTAGGCCCAGAAGTCAGCCTCCCACCAAGGTGAGTCCCAGCTAGCAGGGGGAGTATTCATTTTTTTGTGCGTAATAAGGAGGCATTTCCGGTGGGTCCGAGCTGACAGCGGGGGGGAGGTTTTTTCGTGAAATACAGAGACCGTTCCGGTGGGTCCCAGCTATCAGGTGGAGGAATCATTATTTTGCGTGTAATAAGGAGGCATTTTCCTGTGTGGGCCCCTAATGTCAGCCTCTTCCGATGGATGTTGTTTGTTGACCATGTTGACCTTGCTGCGCCGAGAGCACAAACATGGTGGACGAGGGCGAGCCCCAGGAAGAGAACCACCCGGAGCCGGTGAAGCCACCGCATCAGATGCCCAGCTGAGGGGAGAACGAGCGCTGACTGGTCGACTGCGGAGTGAGGATGACGTCGCCGAAAAATAACAGGATGTGTGGGTGGTCAGAGGGATGGCCTGGCGGCAGCACAGCCAGCCACGGGAGGAGGGAGCAGGTAGTCCCGCCGGTGCTGGTTTGGGCGGCTGGAGCAGGAAGATCAGAGATTGAAGAAGCACGGCGGCCGTTGGATGGACATCCAACAGTCACTGTTGTGTGTTGACTAAGTTGACAAAGCCTTGTGTACACGTCAAAAAAAATTTAGGACAGCGTCATCGTCAACCTAGTAGGCCCAGAAGTCAGCCTCCAAATGTGTGGAAAACAGCATACAGCCCATTAGCCATTATTTTCAATAATTTACAGCCCATTTGCTAATTCTTAAGGATATTTGAAGCCCATATTCTTTTTATTAGCATTACAGACCATATATTATGGGCACTGCTAAAAAAATCATAGAAATTTTGCATATTTCGGTGGGGTCCGAACTCTTTTAATCACGAAATTTCGAGTCACGTTAAAAAAAGTTTTCAAAAAATTATATCAAAATAAAATTAAAAAACAATTCTTCGCAAAAAATATGAATGAAAGTTAGAATCTTAACTAGCAAGATGCATTTGTATGAGTAGTTTATCTTGTGGGAGAAAAGATGATATTTTAATGTAATTGCCAGTTGGTTTTCGTTTTTATAAGAGTAGAGAGTAGAGAAATCTTGAAAAAAAATGATATTTTAATGCAATTGCCGGTTGGCTTTGGTTTAAAATTTTACACCCCATTTGTTACAACTTATAGCCCGTTTTCTTGGGAAGCCCATTTCTTATCCCTCCTCGTCTTGAAAGATTTGCAGCCCAGCAGGGCTGAGAAAAGCAAGTAGGCCTCGATTTTGGTATTCTCCAAAAAAAGAACTGGGCTAGCCAATTTTAGAAAGAAAAAAATATATCAACTGGGCTCATCATGTGCTTAATAAAAGCGTAACCATGGGATAGATGGGCCACAGCCCCCGCACAGCGCGCAGTTGAGCTCCGTCTCTGAAACTGAAAAACAACTGGGCGGGCTACTGGGTCCCTGGTGTTATCCGCTCGTTGTGTAATTTTCTTGTTTATTGACTACATTGACAATGGCGTGGAACCTAGTTGTCAAATAATTAGGAGGAAGTATTTTTTTTGGCTTGTAATAACGAGGCACCTGCTTCCGAAATGCAATGACCCTGGTGGGTCCCTACTGTCAGCCTCTCCATGTACAGTCACTTCCTGATTCCTCTTGGTTGTTGACCATGTTGACAATGCCAGACGGTGGTGGCACCGCGAGCTAACCAAGGTGGAGAACGACGGCAAGGCCTCGGATGGGAACAAACAACAGCCATGGAAGATGCGGCAGTGTAGTGGCAGGTGGAGGGGAGTACGAGGGCAACAACATGCAAGTCAAGCATACAAATGGTACAAAAAGCCCAAGGATTAATTGTTCATCAAATTTTTAGACAAAACCCAGATTGAACATGATAGTAACATCTAACTCAACCACTCTTTTTTGCAGTCACAAACAAATGGATCGGTCTAATCCATAAAATCAACATCCTGTGCAAAAAAATTATTGCAGGATGTCTACAACTTATTGTAAATATAAGCCGAGCACGTTTAGAAGCCCATTTGTTCACCTAGAACTTCTTTTTTTGCTGTTCAACATATTCGTCTGTGAGAAATCTCTTGCTGTAAAAATTAAGCCTCATGGACAATAGTAACCTCGCGTTCAACATGAAAAATGTGAGAAAGCTTCTGTTTGCCTGGTTGGATGCATATCATCCCATTGTTATTGTCCTCAAATGAATGTCATGAGAACTGAGAAAATCCTTGTGCTTATTATGCCAACGATTGGTTATATGTTTTTCTCCATGTGGTTCTCCCTAAGTAGACATGAAGATTGAAAACAGTTAAGGTCTGAAAAAAGATTATGTCGAAAGAACAACAGCTGAACAGTTAATTCTAGTACACCTCTATGTATAAATTCTCCAGAGATCGAAAGCATCGCAGCAAGCCAATAATTATGTCCAGATCAAAACTATACATACTGATATATATGATCTTGACAGAATCCAGCAGCATTGATAGGCTATCAATGCACGAACTCTTCATTGAGCATATAACATAATATTAGTACCCAAAGTGTACTCCAAGATGATATAAAACTTATGTGCACAAATGAAAAATGCAGCATATGATTACAAATGTGTAGATGATAATATACGGTACCTGAAAAGTGAGGAGCCAAACACCAACTCCTTGTGCTTATTAAAAGGGTCACGAATTACACCCAAGGTCTCCAGTTTGGGCCCAGAGATGACAGTTATTTCTGAAGGTGTATAACAATTATGAAGGAGCAACCTTTCAAGTGAAGGGGCATCTTCGATGATGAGCTGTTGTCCTTTAAGACAAATTCCAATGCTTTTAAGGTGAGGCGACTTTATTTGAAGACAACTGATACCAATTTCTATTCCCAAAACAATCAGCAAACGCTCCAGGGCAGGACAACTGGAGTGAATGATGCTGTGCAGTGAGGCCTCCGACAGATAAACCACCACAAGCGAAAGTTTTTTTAGCAGTGGGAGTCGAAGCATTTTTACCAGATTGTCTGGTAGATGGCACCGGGCAAAGGTGGCAGTTTGGAGAGAGGAGGAAAACCGCGAGATGGACAATGGTGGTGTGGGCACGAATTTTTGGTATGTTCGTGGTATGAAACTTTCGTGGTAATGGTAGAACTCAAACTACTGGAGGTTTCCGAATTCAGGGGATGTCAGCCAAGTGTCTACCTTGCCGAGTATGGACAGCAGGTAGCTTGTCGGGAAGCAGAGGCATTGAACGGGGCCCTACTGGTGAGAAGAGACGATGGCTCTGATGAGATCAAATTCAGGAAGGACAGATATCTGACGACAGTCAAGATTGAGGGGCGCGGTGCACCATAGAGGGCGCCACCGAGTTGAGAGGACTTGTGTGCGGCAGCAATCCTTGGTGGGGAGAAGTGAGATGATCTCCTCAAGGATGACGCCCGGGAGAGCGCTGATGCGGTCCACCGGAGATTCTACCGTTTCCTCAGATCCGGGTGGGGGGGCTCGCCGCTTCTCCCCGCGCTACCGGGTGCGGGATCTACAACCGGCGTCGCCGCTGGCGGGAGCCTCATCTTCTTGGCGCTGGGGCCAGCCGACTCCATTTTCCTTGTGGGCGTCGCGCCGAGCTCACGGGTTTGAGAAGAGTAGCCGGAGACGAGCGTAGTGGCAGTGTGAGTGGGGAAGAAGGAGGGCTGGGGATTTCTGTAGGAGTGGAAGAAGAGGAGCAGGCATTTTCTGTACGAGTGAGGAAGAAGGTGAGCGGGGTTTTCTAGACGAGTAAGGAAGATTGGGGAGCAGGGGGAATTGGGTGGGGATACGGAAGCGGGAGAGCGAGTTGTTCGTGTTTATAAGGCCCGTTGCACTAACTACTCACTTTTTCCCAAGAACCGCTCTCTTCTTTTGCATTGCTGCATTGGAGCTGGCGCATGGGCTTGGCTGACTGGCCATGCATGTAGGATGATTGTGCCCGTCGGCCACTGCATGCACCTGGTTTGTTACTAGGCCTATTTAATAGGGTGGTTATGGAGTAAATTAAGGAGATTTATTTTCTCTGTGTGCATCCACCAAATTAGAAGATACGGTACTGGATGCAGACACTCACATTAAACTAACATTCAGAAGAACAAAAGTTTAGCATGTCTATGCATCTCAATGATTCACCATACTATAACCAATATACAAAGTTGTGAGAAGGTGTGGAAATAAAGAAAATCGGTCGATGCTTCTCTAAGCAAAGGGCCTCCCTGCGCACGCATTAATTTCCTGGGCAGGCTTGTTTATTCTCAATTTTGCGAGCACTTTGAGCATGTTGGCAACTCCACAACTAGCTAGCTGCCTCATCTTGCAATTGATGCTGACACATTTGCAGCAAACACATGAGGCAATAGAGATGACTCAACATGGGTCCATATTTTGCAGTTCCCCCGATATCATATTCATTGTCCTGAATCTGAAAAGATAGGAAAACAGTAGCTATACTTAAACGGTGTTGCAAAACAGTAGCACATATCAATAGCTCGGCATGATAAAACACGATCATCTGGACGAAGGGGATACAGACCTGCCTGAGGAAGATTACATATAATTTCATAAGTCCTTGGTTGATTTCCACCTTCGGTTGCACTGCTTGTTTGCTCCTCCACACATGACAGGATCGTTCCTCATTGCATTCAGCAAGTCAACGTACAAATAAGCTAATTTCATCTTGCGGTGGTCATTGTACCTAGTTACGAATGTAGGAATACCTAGAGCACCATGAGGTTAGCTGACAGCAGGTAGATGCAGCCATATAAATTTTGTGCGGTGCTACCAGAATTGAGGTTTGTATCCCTTCCCATTATGAGAATTCTTCTTGAAGTTGGTAGAATGTGACGGCTTGTTCTTTGCATCAAACTTGCCTTTCCCCTGAGATTTGTTCTTGTTGTTTTGGGGCTGGTTGGGCTGGAAGTTCTTCTCGTGTACCATGTGGGCACTAGAAGCTCCCTCGGCGACCCGAGCACGCGTGTCTTTTGCTCTCGCCTTCTCCTCAAAATCAAGAGTGCTAATGAGATCCAAAACAGAAAACTCATGTCTCTTGTTTTTCAGAGAAGTAGCAAAATCGTTCCACGAAGGTGGAAGCTTGGCAATGATGGTCCCAGCAACAAATTTGTCCGGAAACACACACTTAAAGTACTCAAGTTCCTTAGAGATTGACTATATCTCATGAGTCTGCTGAACAACAGAGCGCTCATTAGTCATCTTGTCGTCACAGAATTGCTCCATGATGTACAACTCGTTGCCAGCACCCGAGGGCCCAAACGTGGCCTCGAGCGCAGCCCACATGTCTTTGCCGCTGTCAAACGACATATATGAATCCACAATGGAATCGTCAAGAACACTCAGCAGGGAGGCTTTGAAGAGGGTATCCATGTTCTGAAAAGCTTCCTGCTGTGTAGGATTAAGATCGCCCTCAGGCTTACCCTTAGTGGCGTCATAGCAGTACATGATGTGAAACCAATATACTGCTCTTGTGCGCCACCTTTTATATTGCACCCCCTTAAAAGTAGGCGGCTTCAAAAGAGCAGAAAAACCACTCGGAGTAAATTGCCTGTGATCAGGTTTTTGGATTGGATTGTTGAATCTATGAGCAATTTAGTATGAGATTTAATCCGAATCAGCAGTAAATAGATCATCACGACAATTGCAAACATCAAAGTAATGATGAGGACTAAACCAGGAGGACAGAATCACACACTGTATAGCGGGAGCAGAACCGATGTGGTTGATGTTGTCACTCATGTCGTTGATGAAGAGGTTACCGAGGTCGGGGAAGAAGGCTATCGTTGAGGAAGTTGTCGCTGGCAGCAGTCACAGGAGTGTGCTCCCCAAAAACCTGATCGCCCCTCTCCCATACAGGATCACGAAAGCCGGGGTTCGGAGGACTGTTGTCCCTTCTCGCGGTGCACGCCGGAAGGAGGGTTGGAGAATAATTGCGTGGCGGCGCTAAGATCTGGAACGGTGTGAAACCATATGATACATCGGCGGCTAGGGTAGAGCATGTCAGGTCGGTCGTGCGAGTATAATAGTAGGCCTTTGGCCCCCAAACCCCACGTCCAAGTCAATAATAGCTCAAAAAAAGTCAATAATAGCCCCACCAAGGTTTGTCTCAAAAAACAGAGTAATTAAGGCGTCTGTTAGTCCCTTTAGTATAAATACAATATCATTAATAATGGCCCCACCTTTTGTCTCACAAAGTATGTTGGAGTACAACCGGCTACACGTTTACAATCCGCTTCTCTTCTCTCTACTTCAACTAAGCACAAATACTATATTTAAATCCTTATAGCCTGCTTATGTCATCTAATTATAGTACTTGCTCTAAAAGTTACTATTCACTGTGTAGTCTGAAATGCCGGGCGTGCAGTGGGCGGTGCCCTTGGTCGGCGCGTCGCTTCAATGGCGGAAGAAGTGAGAGGTCGCGTCGCCCTGACTTGCCATCAATGTGGAGCGGCAGGCTCAACTGGCGCCGGGCGGGAAGCATGCGCGGGAGGGGGAAGGGGTTTTTGTTGGGCCAAGAAGGTGAGAAGCCAACTTAGGATCGGTCCGGACGGGGAAATATCATGTGCTCCCATACTCTGCATATGACACTATTCTATGTTACTACTCCCTCCTTTCCGGTTTATAGAGATGTTTAGAGTAACATAGTAATATGTTATAGTACAAGTTACTCCCCACTATGACCAGCCTTGGCCTCTCCCAGTGCTCCACCATGTATAGCTGCTAAGCCTGCCACGTAGGCATAAAATATGATGTGGCACCAATAAACTAAGCACCTATGCATTGAAGACTTGAGTTACTAAGCCATTTAATGCACTTAGCACCTCATCTAAAGAGCACTAATAGTATAGCCAGCTGCTGGCTATAAGCCAGTGCCATGTCATCTACATCCCATCTTATAGTCAACATGTACAATAGTAGATCAAAAGAGTGTACTACTACTTTTTTGTTCTGTGGCCCACCTTTCATTCCCACAAAGTGCCTAGGAGCACGTGCTAGAGATGGCTCTTCACGAAGAGCCCGCTTACCTTCTCTCTCCTCTTCTCTTTCCTCCAACTAAGCAGAAATATACTATAGTTTATTCCTTATAGCCCGCTGACTCAGCTCTATTGTACTTGCTCTAAGCACATCTAAGCACTTACTAGCACCCCCTTGACCGTGGACCTTGACGGTGTACGTCACCTTGTGTCTCATAATTTTCCTCGTCATCATCTGAGTCCTAGAAGATCTCACCCACATCATCATTAGCATGCAGCCGCCTTGATAGACAACATGCGCAGAAGGAGTAGAGGCGACTGGGGACGCACCACCACCACATCGTGGGCACTCCATATGTGCTCGTGTGCGTGCAGCGTGCGTGTTTTTCCATCGGTGCTAACTCTAAGGCCAAGGCTGCCGTCGTCTTCGTCTCCGACTCGTAGTTGAGCAACAACGGCAAAGAGGTGCTGCAAGAGATGCGTATGCGCCGTTGCGTGCGAGCTTCTCCGTAGCACGACGAACCGGATGTCGCCGCGGATGGCGCAAGCCTCCATGCAACCGAGTGTGTGCGCATGCATGTGTTATTCACGTGCATTCTGCGACTGAGCGTGTGTCCATGCACGTCTTATGTACGTGCGTTGTGTGCTCCATGTTGTGCGCGTATGTGCATGAGTTGGATCGGATGGAGTTAGTGCGTTGGCTTGTGTACATGCGTGGCTGCATGCATCCTGTACATGTGTGGCTTGTTGCGTGGTTATCAATAATTCAATATAAACTACTCCCTCCGTTCCTAAATATAAGTCTTTCTAGCCATTTCAAATAGACTACAACATACGGATGTATGCAGACATATTTTAGAGTGTAGATTCGCTCATTTTGTTTCGTATGTAGTCCCTTATTAAAATATCTAAAAAGAGTTATATTTGGGAACGGAGGGAGTATAAAACATCTTCAACTTAGCATCCTGATGTACCGTTTCTAGTGGTTAGCGAAAAGTTCATGTTCTTTTAGTTGTTTATAGGTGGG
Source organism: Triticum aestivum (assembly GCF_018294505.1). Lineage (NCBI taxonomy): Eukaryota > Viridiplantae > Streptophyta > Magnoliopsida > Poales > Poaceae > Triticum > Triticum aestivum. Next base: position 335,561,458 of record NC_057801.1, read on the forward strand.
CAGGCGGCAAAAAACAGGGAAAACACGCAAGGTTCCTTGCAGACGCTCCACCGCGAGGTTCCTTGCTCCTCCTCGGTCGTCGGGAATCTATGCTCTTCAACTCTTTTCTTTTACGTGAGCTTTGTTCATCCTTTTCACAACACGCGAGACATCTAGCATCAAGGTGCACGTGTCATGCAAGAAAATGGAGATAATCAGATAAGCAGTGCGTAAGTGAGTCGTGCGGGGGGGAGCGGGGGGAAACCCTTTTTCGTAAGTGAGCCATGCACTTCAATGGCACCTACGCAATATTTTTTCTCCTCGATGGCACGTGAATAGTGCACGTACTCAACGACGGAGCACAGATGGTAGCAATGACATGGTCAGCCCTTTTTTGGAGAGAGTACGTACTACTAGTAAATAACTTTGATGTGTCCCGTCAACTCGCAGAACGATGAGAAGCTTGATTACGCCTTCCTCGCCAACGTGCGCGCGGTGGCTCGCAGCACGAGGAGAAACTTTTGCTTACAAGCGGTGGACATGCAGCAGTTCATTTGGTGTCAGATTGCCAGAAGCACTACTATAGAACCATCGACTTCCGGAAGAGGCGAAGAGCCAAGCGCAAGGTCACCTACTAACCTTAGGCTAGGCGTAGTGGGGGTAACATAAGTAGGGGTACCTCCTTTTTTTATTCTAGAAACAACCACATGCGAATATCAAGGTGCTGGTTACGTAGAACAAATTTCCTGCAGTCCGTGCTCAGCCCTCCTCTATCTCTCTTCTCAGCCAGCCAGTGGACGCACGGAGCCCATCGTCTGTTTGCTCACATGCGGCCCCACATGTCAGTGAATACGCAAGAGGACCCACTGAACCTGCACATCTTTCACCTCGACGTGCTGGTGATGAAAAACAAATCCAAGAAAGATCTTCGATGGCCGCTTTTGGAGTTACTCAAGAGTAGTAAGCTTCTATTTACAGTTTAACCCAAGATGCACATCTCGTGGCTTCAACTACCACTCTATTTTCTTTCATGACACGACCTGGATGCTAGATGTCCCATGTGTTGGCAAAAGGAGGAAGAACCCGACCAAATCTTCGGTTGTGCTCTCAGATTAGACTAGTTGTGCTAACTTAAAAAATTTATTGTGTACTCCCTCTGTTCCAAAATACTTGACTTCCATTTGTCCAAAAATGGATGTACCTATATACTAAAACATGTCTAGATACATATATATTTTGACAAATAGAAGGCATGTACTGTGCAACGGAGGGAGTAGAATGGATGTAAGTTTTTGTATTGGGAAGAAGAGTACATCCATATATTGATAGAGCGTTGGAGTTGGCCTTAAAAGTGGGACCGCAGTTGAGGAAACCGACTATCGGCAAACCCCCACCTCGCCTGCCGCGCGATGGATGGGTTAGAGACATATCATTTTATTACATACAACAGGTCATCAACCCACATCGACAACGAGGATACATTATAAATACTAAAGTTTTCACCACACAACAAATAACGAGCAATGAAATGAAATTCAACTCAACCATTCCTCAGCGTCGGAAACACTTGCTTTGAACCACAAGTGATTCTCTGGGACGGGCATCTATTGTCGATCTTGAGACCAACGCAGGACTGATCATCCAGGCTGAAGCGGCCTACTATATCAGTACCAGGGTAGGGAACCACACTAATGTCTGAGGTATAGACACAGTTGCTTCTCATAAATGGTGCTAGTAACGTTGTGTTAACAGCAGTTGGATCACCTTTCACCATCATCGGATAGTTTTATCCAAGGAAGAGCGAGTTTTCTCCCAAGACTATCAATTCTGTACCAGGGAGAAGGTGTTGGCGCTAGCACACTAGTATCCATCCCAAATACCATGCAACGGGTGTTGGAATAGGTCCAGAGAGTGTGACCATGGGAGACTACACCGGCTTCCTTAGCAGTAACATCATAAGTGGGTTGTATACACACGAGAAGAGGTGATCCATTAGAATTAGTTGCCAGGCGCCAAAGAGTATATGGGCGCTGCTCGTCCTCATGCTCGTGATCATCACCATCGTCATCTCCCCCTTGGTTATAAAAATTTTCAAGTATAGGTGGTGGAATGTTCACAGGACCTTGGAAACACAAGAAGAAGGTTAATTAGTAAAGGGAAACTTGCTAACCCACATGCATGTGCATGAAACAATTATAATTACGGTGGAAGACAAATGTATCGAAATCATAATGATTCCATGCAAAAACAGTGCCACGAGTGGTGGCAGCAAACACAAGGCCCTCGTATTGAATTGCATCACAGTACTCATGCGTGTACAGAAACTGATTTTTGAGCAATGTCTATCGAGTCAAACCAGCAAGGACGGCAACAAGCTTGTCGAAGATAGCAACAACTTCATAGTTGTTGTAATTCCAAGAGCGGTTGGGAACTCAAGAAATTGCTATCTTCCATAGAAGACAGTCACCATGATTGTATTTGAACGTGCATACAATATTGGTGTGCTCAACCTCTGGGCAGTCTGCTGATATTTTTGTAAGTGGAACCCGGTCACGAGTGTACACATTCACAAGTTCCCACTCGCAGTTGGACCCAGTGTAAACAACCGAATCTCCATTTGCGCCTGCCCAAGCCTTGCCCTCAAGAGATGCCATCTTAACATCATACGTATCATTATCAAGCGGCATCAACTTGCACAGGGTGAGGCCTCCGTCGTGACGGCGCCAGTCATCAGGGTCACGGCGAAGAAGATAGGGGAGATCAAACCGCTCCTTGACTCTTGGGTTCCTTGTAATGATGTTATTAGTTGAGTCGAGAATGGGCTTGAATGAACCTGCCATGCTAGACGAGGTGATGACGTTGCACCGATCAATGAGTTCCTCACCACGTCATCTTTCAGATCGGGGAAAGAATAACGGGGTCGTTTCCGTCCTGTTCCCTCCATGGAGAAGATGATCGAACAATGGCAGAACAAAGGGTGAAGGGTTGAAGGAAAATGGAGGAGGGAGAGGAAGAGCGTGTGACAGCAGTTCCAAATCGAGAGGGAAAGGCGAAGAGTCGATGGACGGTTGCCAGTGTGCCACGGTTCACGAAGGGGCGCCCCGGCCTACACGTCGGTTCGGAAATACTCCTACTACTCACCATCGTCTCACTGATATGTTGGAACGGGACCACATGTCAACGAAACATGGTGTGTAATTTCTCGTGCAAAATGCGATCTGGCCGCGTTGGCCCGAGGTGGCGCATTAGTTTTTTTTAAGTTTGCCGCATTAGTTATCGACCTTTATTTTTTTAACATGCAATCTAAATGGATAGCTCCTGTCGTCATCACACTTGAGCGGATATAGTGATGGTTGATTTGCCCGAGCAACTTATTACTGTAGGAATATGGGGTACCAGCGGATTCAAGGAACTGAGAAATGATGGTTGCTTCGTCCGAGCAACTTACTGTGGCGAAGGTGGGGCTCCGTGATTTGACTGCTCACTAGTCATTACTACTGCGGCGCAACGACTAGGGTGAATCTTTCCCTGAAGTTGTGTTGTGCACTCAATATTGCTGCATGGCAGGTGGAGCCGGATGAAGGATGTCCAACATGTCGGCGAAACGAAGTTGAATTGTTTCTGGCATTGCTATCAATCCTTCAAGATTTGTTTTTATGTATGCATAATTTTGATGAAATTGTTCTGTGATGCTATGAAGGTTTCAACTCTGGTTACCACAGGAAAAAAAAGGTTTCAACTCTGGTTCCCACAGGAAAAAAAAGGTTTCAACTTAGGATTCATGTGTCTTGCCTCGAGATTATCTCGTTACAACATTCCATCAAATACAAATGAAACTACCATGGCTAATGCATCTCAATGGTTCGCAGATCAGCGCCAATATTCACATCATAACTGAAGACAAAGTTGTGAGAAGGTGTACAAATAAAGAAAAAAATATAATCGATCGGTGTTGTTCGTAGGCATGGCTCCATTTCCTTGGCACAGTGTTCATTGCTTGGCAGCTAGTTTCACCCAGCTCTGTAGCCAAAAAAGAGGTGTATGAAGGACACCACAATTCGATCATTTTGTGCAGCTCCACTAAAATCGGGCGGACCATCCCTATTTGCTAAGATATCCAGTCAGTGTGATTACAATAATAGTGGAACTGGATGATGAAACATAACACACATAAATAGAAGCCGATCACCTCTACGATCTCTCTTTAGGACTAACTTCTTGTTGGAGAAGATTAGGCATGGAGTTGGATGAGGAGGATAGCAAAACCAATCTCCCTTTCCTAATCCCACAGAAATGTAAAAATGTTGCCCATGTGACATTTTGGCGGAACTGCACAAAACACTCTTCAGAAAAGTGATTTGTGCAGTTCACCAAAAGGTCGCAATAGCAACGAGGTGAAAATGGATAGCCCTGTTTGCAAAAGGAGGTCGAAAGGAAACAACTACTGCCCAATAACATGAGTTGAAGACACATACGCCGACAAAAAAGAAGCATGCTCCATGTAAAAAGGGAAAGATATCACATGGTGGTTTATGAAAAATGGTTTGAGGACGAGATTGCAAGATGGAAAGTACGCCGGCCGAGATACGATTTAAGCAAACAACTAAAGAAGATCCACATGTAGCAACGTGGGAAGATGGGCAGTGGAGAAAGGCCGGAGGAAGCTGTACCTGAGGGTCGCTGGGATGTTACTAGGAGGGCCCCGGCGGCCGGGATCTACCCATACTGCGGTAGCGAGCAAGTGGCGATGGCCCTACCGCGCCTGAGCTTGGTCAGAGCGAACAGCGGGTACCGCAGATCGGGACGAGTTGCCTCAACGCCATCGAACGGAGAGACGATGCACATCCTCCCTTTTCACCAGCGGACGAGATGCGGCCGGATCACTGACCAACCCTGAGAGAGAGGGGCCACAACAGCCTTGTGTGAGATGGTGTGACGAGAGACAAACCCATTTTTCCATTTTCCCCACAACAATCGTTTTATATTCTAGGCGTGGTACCCGACCCTCCTTCCAGTAAACAACTGCTACACACGTCAAATTATCACGTGGGATACCTTTTCGTATAGAAACGAACTCCACTGTGTACCCGCGCGGGTGTGGCCGGGAACGAGACGTGAGTATGTGCGTCCTGCGTGCACTTCTTCTTTAGATGCAGGTACGTATGTGGGTGGGTGTGAGAGAGATGGTTTGTGCGAAATAGAGGCAATGTGTTGATGATATCTCAATCAGAAAAACGTAACATATGCAATGTGTGTGAAACGGAGTCATGGACGTGAGATATCAATAGAATTGAAAATAGGGATGAAGTGTGTGGCTGCACGATCGATAAAGAGTGCCATCGAATTTGTGTTTGCCCACGTCAAAGATATAGGGCGGCTGGCCTACTGGAACTTGAGAGGGCAGAGGTGCAGT